>NC_136409.1:10110000-10710000 GCF_051521515.1 Lactuca serriola | reverse complement strand
TAGCCCTTAGAATTTTAAAAGATAAAATTCACCCCTTATATTTTATAATATTATAAGTTAATATATATATATATATATATATATATATATATATATATATATATATATATATATATATATATATATATGTATATGTATAAGAGTAAAGTCAGTCTTACCGTTAGTAGGCCTCATTCACGAAGCCGGTCTATAAGGGGGTATAAGGTTACTGCCTATAAAATGGCAGTTTAATGGGTGTCCACTCTCACCCACCGCTTCCTTGACTGGTGGATGGTCGTTAGTCAAACGGATAGGACAAGGACTATAATTCTCCCTTCATTAAAAGTATTAATGATAAATACTAAGTAACTAAACCTTTTATAAATACCCAATCTTAGTTACTTAGGAAAATGTGAATAAGGTGCTAATCCATGAAATTACACTTTGCACTTTGTTTAAGTTGGTTAGTGGAGCGTGTGTGGTTAACCGGCACACTAACTCGTATTTAACAAGGTAGGAAAAGGGTAACTTAATGTTTGTCATAGTATCGGTGGAGCGTGTGTGGTTAACCGACACATCGATTGAGGGGTAAACACTTAAGGGTACCAAGTAATTTGCATGGTTACTTCACACCTTGTTTTGTGATCCTCGGCATCCTAGTCACAAAACCTGAAGGGCACACTTGAGATTGAAACATGCTATTGAATAGTTTAATGAATCTCAAAAGAACCTAGGAGTTTCAAAACCAATTAAAACCTAATAATACATTTCGTTTATCTTGGTGGAAATTGGTGAATCGTCATTCACCTACCTTCAAATATTTTATAGCTTGGATTACGACATCCCTCTTCCAAGTTATAAAATAGTTTGTTGGGTCCTAGCCTTAATATTTCATATTGGGTGTTATATTAAGGACTTTAGATCAGATATGTTGAACATCTCCCAAAAGATGTATGGTTTAAACATCTATGATCTTCCCAAATCTCTTGAAACAAGCTTTCCTAAATGAAGATGATGTCCCATGGAAATCATTCTTCTTTCACCTCCTCCAAATTATTCTCCCTAACCCACAAGTTCTTAAAAAGTTTAAGGTCACTCAAGCCTTATTGGCAAGGCAAGGTCTAGGTGTGATCACATCTTGGAGATGAAGTCACATATTGACAAGCTGGGAGAGTTGGGTGTTAAAGTCTTGAGAAAGTTGGTGGTTCAATCACTTTCTAAGTCACATAGTGAGTTCCTTTGGAACACCTATGAAATAGACTATGACAAGACCGTTAATGATCTTATCTATTTGCTAACATCAACTTCCTAAAACTTTATGGACATTGACAATGATGACATTGGATATCTAGTAAAGCTCTCTCTTCCCAGTGGAAAGGGGTCAGCCATACTCAACTCGGTTGACCAAATGGTAAAGAGAAAGGCTAAGTCTGTGATAGTCCCATGTTCCATTACCAAAGCGTCCATATGTTATATTGCCAAAGGAAGGGGCATTGGTTGCGAAGCTGCCAATTTACCTAAGGGTGTTAAAGTTAATAAGTTTGACTCTACTTCAGGTAAAGTCCACTATCTAACTCTGCTAAGTTTCTACTCTTAGATTCTTGATACATGATGTGACTGGGTCACATGGTGATGTTTTAAGAATCAAAGAAAAGTGAAGAAAATTAAAGAAAGAATATGATGAATCTGATCGCGTAGATGGATTTCTATCGCGTAGTTTGAAGATCGGATTCTTGAGCTACTTCTTAGGAGTTATGATATATTGCTTAGGAATAGATAACAACAAAGTTTTCATTTGCTTTTGCACTGTAAGGATAGTTTTTCTGCAAAGTTTTAAAATAAAAGGAAAATTTTGATTTTATTTATTTTAAAAATATCCTTACAATGGCATTTGTGGAAATTTTTGTTGCTTATAAGATTCCATTAAGAGCGAGAGTGGAAATATGAATTTGATTCTTTCATTTGGAGTAGTGTCTGAATTTACCAAATAAGGAAAGATTCTCATCACCCAAGTTTCAATTGTACCGGAACTTGGAATCATGCAAGTTGTATAGCATGATGAATGAGAATGTTTCATCTTTGGAAAATTAAGACTAGTACTTGTTCACATGGATGTGTGAGTTAAGTAAAAGGACTAAGGGATCGAGTACACATTCTTGTGCATTGGTCAAGTACACCACAAAAGATTGATAAGATTTTTCGTCATAATTTACTAATGCTCAGTAAATATGGTTACACTTACAAGCTTAAGTGTAATTCTGAGACATTGGAAAAGGTTCCAATGTATGACAGAGCGAATAAGAAGAATCAAATTAGGCAGAAAGATAAAAGTTTCTCAAATCTGAAAAGATGGGAGAGTACTTTAGTATCAATTTTTGTGATCATCTTAATGATTAAGAAACCATATCACAATTAGTTCTCTAAGGAAATCTTAGTGCGTTCTTATGACTAAGAAGAGGAATCTTGAATTGTTGGAATGATTAAATCAAGAAGAGGAGTCATACTTCGATCCAATACAAGTCTTAGAGTCATACTCCAAGATTGTAACTTGAGTGACACGTCTTAAAGAAGGTTTAAAACACTTATCAAATGTAAGAGTAAAAGTTTTCTACTCTTGTACATTTGAAATTGGTAAGTTGTGATGTTTTGGATAAAATAAAGACCAACTAAGACCAATTGTGTGAACTGTTTGTCTTGATTAGAATCCACACTATCTCTTGAATATCTGACAAGAAAGTCTTATATGTCAAAAGAGGAAAGTGGGAGTCTTAAAGGTCTTGAAAGTATCAAGAACTAATCAAGAATAAAACCTAAAGTTCTTCACTAGCACACTACTTGAGGTTCATAACCTATCGTGTTGACATATTCTGTGCCCATTCCAATTAAATTTGGCTTTGCATATGAGTTCTTAGAGTTCTCAATTGCTTGCACGGCTACTTGGAAGCAATGGCAGGCACTTGAGCTGCCGGGTGGCAAGAAATTAAGATTGAGTTCAGTCCATATGAGTTTGGATTTGTCATTATCCTTGTCTTGTGACTATGGTTTTGACAATTCACATGGATAAGAACACATACACCATTAAATCCAAGTGTCATAAGGTTTCTCTCTGATTCATGAAAATGATGGTGAGGAAACACTTTCACTAAGTAGATTTTAGCTAGATAGCAATTGTGATATTTGAATTCTCAAAGTCGTTAATGGAGCGTGTGTGGTTTACCGGCACACTAACATGGACTTGTGAGAAGTGACAAAGGTCTTAACAATTGAGACTATGATTACGGCATCCCTTTTCATAGTTCTTAAAACTGTTTAGACACACCTATTAGCTATCTAAGATAAGGTGTAAGATTATGATAAAGTTTTATCAAAGCAATCTAGTATCAGAAATCTAAACTTTGGTAAGAAAGTCAATAAAGTATTGATTTCTAGAAGTCTAGCTGATTTCTGAGTACATGTCAAAACTAGTGGGGGCATAAGTGTTATGCTAATAATCATCATGTTAGTGGGAGCATGATAATTATGATAAGTATTGCAAATTAGCAATGTTAATTATAGAAAACAAAAAGGTTTCAATTGGGAAAGAGTTGTTTTGCTATAATTAAGGGAGAGGAAATTATACTTCATCTCAAATCTAAAAGCTTACATGAGCTATAGTCATCCTTTCTAAAATTTTCCAAATGCCTGGGGCATCAAGAAGGGAAAAGGTCAAGAATTGGATATGACTAAAAGGATTAATCAATTGTCGAGGACAATCTAAGGTTTAACAAAGATTGGTTGCTCAAGGACAGTTGGAAGTACCTTGATAATTCTGGAAGGACCATATTGACATATTCTGTAAGGAGGCAACTCTTGTTCAGAAGTGATAGTGAAAATGGAATCTGGAAATGTTTCAAAGTTAAAAATTATTCAATCTGTGTAAGATTAGGAAACTTAATGCAAGAAGGATGGTTCCAAGGAGCTAATCTCCTTTGGAATGCTCCGTAATGATTTTCGTCAAGTCTTTCTGACTTTGTGCCTAATCATTACAAGAGGCTCAATGCATATAATCATATGGTGATAAATAAAAGGTGTTTTATTTATGTTCATAGGTTTTGATACCATATTAGATTCTATTATTATTGTGTTTCATTTTGCATGTTTTGACTTCCAGAATAACTAGGTCATTCTTCCTGATTGACTAAGTTATTCAAACCATCCACAGTCGGTCATATGTTGGAAGTAGATATGAATCAAGAATGTCATGGGTTGGCTTGTAGAGGCCTAAGATGTTGGACAAAGGCTACAACACTCATGAATGCTCATAAGTTTTGAGTATTGGATTCAACCCGTGCTCATTGGAATCACTTCATGGATTTTATCACGAGTGATCATGAGATGATAACATCTTATATTCTTCAAACCTAGAGATATGAGTTGTAACTATGAGTTAGTTGTACATTGATTTCACGGAAACGCATTCGGTAACTCGGTGTTACAAAACGTGCCTTTGTGTCTGATTTAACAAGTAGTAGAACAAGCGATATAAGTCAAAGTTTATCCATTCCTTTTACCTTCGGGATAAAAGTGATATTTGTGGGCCCCTCGATGATTTGGTGATGACAAATGTAGGTGCTCGGCCGAGCCAGGACTGATTTGATTTGTTCAATTAGTCAGTCATCATAAATCGGAAATCGAGAAACAACAAATGGACAGAGAGAATGATTATAATCCATGTCTCAGTCCATATGATATCTAGAATAGAGGAATATATGATCCCTTATCTAATGGACAAGTCATTGACAAAGGTCAGAGTTGATCTACAAGGTCAGAGTTCGACAGAAGCTTTTGAGAGCTACAATTGCCAGTCAGTTCTTGAAGTCATACGCAATAATATTTTTAGACTTATCCAAGTGGGAGACTATTGGATAAATGTCTAAGTCCATAACTATAATTGGTAACACTTGACCCGACCCGGCATGGTCCATTTGGGTTGCATGGCATCATGCACTTGGATAGACTATAATGAGAGAAATAACACTTAAGGTTGATTAATATATTATAAGTTCTAATATAATAATAGGGACTACCGACACTGGCACTCCATGCCAAGACACCACCTCTCGCACATAAATATCCGCCAACTTCTCAGCGGGTATACTCTCAAAAATCAGAATGAAGTTGTAACGACGTAAAATTTTAACCAAATTTTTAAATTTCAAAACACTTTGATTTTAATAAATAACCATAAAATGCCACAATGTCAATTCACCAAAACTCATGTTCAAAAGAAAAGAGTATATAAAAACTCCAGGATCCTCTAAATCATAAAACACTCTCCGGTGTATGTACAATCAAGCCGGCGCCGTCCCGTGATCCTGAGATGTACCTGAAACACATAGCACATAATACGGTAAGCACAAAGCTTAGTGAGTTCCCCAAAATACCATACACAGCTCATTAGCCACATTAGGCCATAACTCAATAAGACCCTCCGGTCAATGTGTCTCAGTGGAACCCTCCGGTCCCAATTCAGTAAACTCATAGCAATAATTTTCAGCAATAATCACAAAGACATAATGCAGAATATTACAATACATAGATAAACACATAAAAAAGCTCAATCACATGAAGATACGACTCTTGGTAAGTATAGTGAGAAGACTCACCTCGTAAGTAAGCTAAGTGAATGAATACTCTCACACACGAATCACCAAATCTAGCCTCCTCCTCATCACATAAGATAATTATATCTAGTTAACTCTTTATATTACACATTTTACAAAGTTATCTCTCTCTATCTCTCTCTCTCTCTCTTGACGTGGGAAAAAGACCAATTTACCCCTCCATGGTTTCCCAAGACAAGGTTGACCAAACCCTAAGTCAACAGAAGTCGAACTCGAGTCAACAGCCCATGTTGACCCTACTCGTCGAGTGTACCCATGGGACTCGACGAGTCTGCTCGCCATCCACAAAATCACTCAAAAGTCTGGCTCAACTCACTGAGTTTTTGCACGATCAAAACCATCGGGACAACCCCATCCGACTCGGCGAGTCGGATCCTTGGCTCGGCGAGTCCATTCATACTCATATCTCATTCAGTCATTTTCAATGCAGAGAACCTTCCCAAACTCTAGATCTACACTCCTAAGGCTCATCAATCACGTAAAGTCACAGGCTTTTCGTTCATGCATGTCATTTTGAGCTTAAAATGCCAAAACACACCCCAAAAAGGGTTTTTTCACTCAAGATCACTATTATGGTTGGATAAAGCAGGGACTTTTGGACTTTAGGGACCTTACATGCCCTCTCAATGAACATAAAACACTCAAGCTCCTCATATTTGGGTGGAAAAACCCTAGATGCACAAAATCATGAGATCTATACAAAATAATGAGAAAGGTGCAAGCTTTATCTAGTAGCACCCTCTTTTCCCTTGGCTTGGAATCCTTCTCTTCTCTTCACAAGATGCACCAAACACTCACAATTAGCAAAGCACTCTGTCTCTAAGCTCAAAGGTTGTTTAGGGTTAGCTCTCAAGGAAGTGTAGCCGCAAATGAAGCTATAAGTGCCTTTAAAAAGGCCCCAAACTCGGGGATTTAGGGTTTCTCATCCTAACACCTACTCGGCGAGTTGGCTCCTCAGACTCGTCCGGTAGGTCTTTAAACCCACGTGACACATCGCGACTCTAGTCGACGAGTTGGGACACTGAATCATCAAGTAGCTCAAGAGATAAATAAATAAATAAATAACAAATAATCTACCTAGATGTCCGGATGTTACAATTCTCCCCCACTAGAATCAGACTTCGCCCCCGAAGTCATGATCTGAAAATAACTTTGGATATTGTTCTCGCATCTCGGACACCGGCTCCCACGTCAACTCGGACCCTCTCCGATGTTGTTACTGGACCTAAACCAGGGTACCTCTTTATTTCTCAGAACCTTCACCTTTCAATCCATTATTGCAATCGGTCGCTCAATGTAATTCAGGCTTGAATCTACCTGAATGTCCTTTAGTGGTAACACTGTCATCTCATCGACTACACACTTCCTCAGCTAAGACACATGGAAGATGTTATTAATGTGACTCAACTCCGCAGGTAGCTCCAAATGGTACGCTACCCTACCCACCCTGGTGGTCACCCTGAAAGGACCGATGTATCGGGGCCTAAGATTGCCCCGTTTCCTGAATTGGATCACCCCTTTCCAAGGGGATACGTTCAGGAGTACAAAATCTCTGACCTGGAACTCCTGCTCGGATCGTCGCTTATCTACGTAACTCTTCTAGCGACTCTGGGCTGTTAGTAACCTCTGTCTGACCTATTGTATCTGCTCAGTCGTCTTCAACACTATCTCAATGCCACCCATCACTCACTGCCCCACCTCTCCCCAAAAAATGGGAGTCCGACACTTTCTCCAAAAAAGAAGCTCTAAGGGAGGCATACAAATAATCGAATGGCAGTTGTTGTTGTAAGAAAACTCAGCCAAAGGTAAATAAGTGTCCCAACTTCCCCCAAAATCCATGAAACATGCATGTAGCATGTCCTCAAGCGTCTGAATCGTCTGCTCGCTCTACCCGTCTATCTGCAGATGGTACGCGATATTGAAGTTTCACCGGGTACCCAACTCCTCATGAAATTTCTTCCAGAACTTGGAAGGGAAACGCACGTCTCGAACGAGCACTATCGAGGTCTACACTCCATGCCAAGCTACCACCTTCCTCACATAAATCTCGGCCAATCTCTTTGTAGAAGAGCTCTCGCTAATGGAGAGGAAATGAGCGCTCTTCATCACCCGGTCTATAATCACCCAAATTGCGTCAACTCCACGTGCAATCCTCAGCAACTTGGTGATAAAGTCCATGGAAATCTGTTCCCACTTCCACTAGGGAATCTCTAGAGGCTGCAATGGACTATGAGGACATTGGTGCTCAGCCTTAACCTGACGACAGGTCAAGCACCTCACAACTATGCAAGCCACGTCCCTCTTCATATAGGGCCACCAATAATTTCTCTTCAGGTCCAAGTACATCTTAGTGGCTCCTAGATGGATCGATAATCTCGATCTATGCGCCTCTTCCATCAAAATACGGTGAGCTCCACCAATGTAGGGCACCTAAATCTGCTCCCGAAAAGTCATAAGCCCTCTATTATCAGGCAAAAACTCGTACACTTGCCAAATCAACCGCTCCCTCTTGCGATTCTTTGGTGTCATGGCCTCCACCTGGGCCTCTTGAATGGTATCTAAGACTGGAGTATTCACTATCATCCTCATGCACACATCTCGGATCGGAGCATTCTCTGCTCTACGGCTCAGGGCATCGGCTACCACGTTAGCCTTGTCCGGATGGTACAAGATCTCGTAGTCATAATCTTTCACCACATCCAACCACCTCCTCTGTCTCATATTTTGGTTGGGCTGATCCATGAGATACTTCAGGCTCTTGTGGTCTGTGTAGATCGTACACCTAACACCATAAATATAGTTGCACCAAATCTTGAGGGCAAACACCACCGCCCCTAACTCCAAATCATGTGTGGGATACCTTGTCTCGTGAGGCTTCAGCTGCCTCGACGCATATGCAATCACGTGACCCCTCTACATAAACACTATACCCATCCCCAAGATAGATGCATCACAATAGACTAAAAAGTCATTTACTCCCTTTGGAAGGGCTAACAGTGGAGCTGTACACAATCTCTGGTGAAGGGTCTCGAAAGATGCCTGCTACTTAGCCCCCCAAACAAAAGTAACGCCCTTCAGGGTCAACATGGTGAGAGGAACCACAATATTGGAGAAATCCCGAATAAATCTACGATGGCCAATCCTAGAAAACTTTGGATCTTGGCACCTCCCATTGCATAATTGCCTCAATCTTGGCCGGATCGACAAATATCCCGCTCTGATTAACGAGATGTCCCAGAAACTGGACCTCCCATAGCCAGAAATCACACTTGGAGAATTTGGCATACAGCCTCTCTGACCTCAAAACCCCAAGAACCTCTCATAGATTCTCCTCATGCTTCTCCCTGGATCTCGAATACACCAATATATCATCAATGAACACAATCACCGACCGGTCCAACATAGGCCTACAAACCTGGTTCATGAGATCCATGAATGTCGCTGGTGCGTTGGTGAGTCAAAAAGGCATCACCACTAACTCGTAATGATCATAACGAGTTCTAAAGGTTGTCTTCTGACTATCCTCCTCGCACACTCTCATTTGGTGATATCCGGATCTCAAATCAATCTGAAACTCCACTTGCCTCTCGGGAGTGTGACAACCCGAAATTTATTCCGTCATTTTTAACCTCCTTCCGTTAATAGGCCTCGCTTTATTTATTTGTCCGTTAACCTTTTTGGAAGAGGTTAATTAATTTGGGACTTTTATAATGACTTGGTAAGGGATGAAACAAATTAGAAACACCCACAAAGTGCCCCTAAAAATGTTTAGTTTCAACCAAGTTAAAAATTTGATCGTTTAATCGGGTGCAACCAAAAAGCCCCGTTTAACGGCAGTATCGGGTAGATTTCCACTGAGCCCCAACTCAAGCCCCTATATAAGGGGGAGTGGACTTCAATTCCACCCTTTTCAATCTCTCTCTATACTATCTCTATACAACTTAAATTAGCAAAAAATTGTCCGTTCCGAGCCCCAAACTAGTAGGTAAACTATCCTAACTCGTTGTATAGCTTATTTAACACACAAATTTGAGTTTAAGACATAAAATAGGGACAAAATCATGTGTTTACAGCCCAAGAACACTCTTGGACCGTGAACACCATTTAATGGGGTTTTTGAGCCCCAAAACCCCTCCAAATTGTCCCTAAGGCTTAGATATGACTTGTAGGCTTACACATTCGGACTTATAACACCTTGAAACGGGTTTTTGGAGAGTAAACATGAGTTTACTGCCCAAGAACATGCTTGGGCCGTAAACTCCTCCTCATGGGGAGTAAACTCATATTTGAGTGTTTAAAAACCACTTAAACACACCAATAGCCTTAGATTAAATTCTAGAATCGACCACCAACAAGTTAGGGACCTTAAACCTGATTAAAAAAACTCCATAAGGAGTTCACGGCCGTAAAACCCTCATGAAAGGTTACCTGGGCCGTAAACTCCTATAAAGGGGTTAAATGGTGCCCTAAACTCCCCATTTGACTTGGAAAAATGCTTAGGAATTTACTCTCTATCATTTAAGCCCTTAAAACACCCAAGGAATATGTCCATAGGAGCTTACGGCTGTAAACTCCCTTGTTTAGGTTCGTAAACTCCCATTTGGTCCATTTAGGTGCCTTAAATCCATTCATACACTTTATATTTGGACCTAGTAAAATTCCACAATTGATATAAGGCCTTTAAGCATCCTAGAACACCCTCACCATGAGTTTACAACCGTAAACTCATAGGGAGTTGTCCCAGGGCCGTGAACTCTATATATAGAACTTACTCTTGGAGAGTAAACTCTATTCCTAAGCCCTACACACCCTTAGATGTTACCCGGGACACTCCAAACACTTAATCAAAGTGTTTTACGCACTTTAGGACGCGAATACTTGTTTAATTGGTATTATATGTACTAATTGTATGTAAACATATGTTATCATATGTTAATAGGTCACTAAGTGTGTCCAAGTCCTTACTTGTCACCAAGCACCCAACCGGCACCTTCGTCAGATCCACTTACATCAGGTGAGTTCATACCCCTGAATGAACCTTTTAAATGTTTTTACATGTTTTATAGGGGGAATACAAGTTAAACATGCCAGTTATCATATCAATCGCATGTGATTGATAACTCGCATGCACAAGGATTTATCACATTGTTAACTGTTTTACCGAGAATGACACTATAAATGGTTTTCTAAAAACGTAGTTACCTGTTCAGCTTTTACTTATAATGTTTAATCAAAGTTTCATTTTAAACTTGTTTATGAAAGGTTTTCAAAGGATTTTTAAAGATTTTCAAACTTATTTTACAAAGGAATACCAAGTCATGATTTTCTTAATTATAAAGGTTTTCCAAAGTTTTCGTCTATGTTTTTATACTCCAACTTGGTTAAGATACTACTGCTTCACTTTTGTTTAGTTAACGCCTCCACTTCGTGATACACTTGTACTTGAGAACGCCTCTACTTCGTGATACACATGTACTTGAGAACGCCTCCACTTCGTGATACACTTGTACTTGAGAACGCCTCCACTTCGTGATACACTTATACTTGAGAACGTCTCCACTTCGTGATACAATTGTACTTGAGAAGGCCTCCACATCATGATACACTTGTACTTGAGAACGCCTCCACTTCGTGTTACACTTGTATTTGAGAACGCCTCCACTTCGTGATACACTTATACTTGAGAACGCCTCCACTTCGTGATACACTTATACTTGAGAATGTCTCCACTTCGTGATATGCTTATACCTGATAACACTTCCACATAGTTAGATGTATGCATGTGCTTGTATAGATGCATATAAATAATGTTTGAAGGACTTAGGAAGGCTTGTTCGCCCTATTTCCTTTTCTTCGTTGAGATGTGGTCTGGTGGGATCGGATGTCCGTCTGAGGGTCGTTTGATCATTAGTTATATATTATGTATACAAGCATAGACATATAGGTTTACATTAGTCAGTCTAGTCGTGAGTCTCTATCATTAGTCCAGTATTTTACATCAAATCTCACTACACGAGATACATCTTCAATACACGGCCTTCTCCGTTGTCAAGTTGGTAACCAGAGTCTCTTGTAGGGAGACGGACATTGTGTGTATAGATCTATACGGGATTAACACCCCCGCACCCTGACTACTAGCTACAGTCCACGGCCTACCAAGCCAAGGGGTGACAAATGTCATATTTATACCGACGTTTGCAGGGCGTCAAGATTCTCTAGTGTCTATCAGTATGGTTACGAGTATCTCGGGGTTACCTTATAATTCATGGCTTTAAGGTAACGGGTTTTTACACAGTACTCACTATATTCACTGTGTTCACTGTTTTGGACCTTACTAGTTGTATCTTTCATTTGATACTGCTAGGGTCTATCTCTACTGTTTTGGACCTTACTAGCTGTATCTTTCATTTGATAATGTCTAGGGTCTGTCTCTACTGTATTGGACCTTACTAGCTGTATCTTTCATTTGATACTGTCTAGGTTCTGTATTTACTATTTTGGACCTTACTAGATGTATCTTTCATTTGATACTGCTAGGGTCTGTCTCTACTGTTTTGGACCTTACTAGTTGTATCTTTCATTTGATACTGTCTAGGGTCTATCTCTACTGTATTGGACCTTACTAGTTGTATCTTTCATTTGATACCGTCTAGGGTCTGTCTTTACTATTTTGGACCTTACTAGCTGTATCTTTCATTTGATACTGCTAGGGTCTGTCTCTACTGTATTGGACCTTACTAGCTGTATCTTTCATTTGATGATGTCTAGGGTCTGTCTCCACTGTGTTAGACCTTGCATGTTATATCTGTCATTTGATACAGTCTGGGGTCTGCATCTCCTTTTATTAGACTGAGCCAAGCGTATCGTTCATTTCGATGCTCCCCTGGAGTCTATGATTCCTTTTTGCCTTAGTCAGCAGTCCTCACTGCTGAGGCATATGTTATTGTCCCTGATATTCTTCTACTTTCTTTAAAGTCAAACACCGTATTTTGATAACGATGGTGTTTAAGGAAAAACTACTTTTTACCACATAACTCTGACCAGTCTTGGTAGAAGACTGCTTTTAAATAGAAAATATAGGATTTTATGGAAAGGACTCTATTTCACTGTATACTTGGAAACTGCTACTTATAAAAAGTTATTTGTATAAAATGACACTAAATACTTATGAACTCACCAGTATTTGTAAAAATGCTGATACTCGCTTTTCAAATAACTTGTATTCTCAGGTCAGCATTAGACAGGTACATTCCAGGAGCTTTTGATGAAGACATTTTAGTACCAAGCTGCGCCTATATTATTACTTGTATTACTTCGATGTAATGTAATGTAAACTATGTAAAACTATTACTATTAATGCAATGGTTGTTGTACTTTGATTTACTATACTACATATGTTGCATGTGATACTTGACATGAAGTCATCCACCCCAGAACATTTCTGCCGTTCCGGTTTTGGGGTGTGACAGGGAGGCACATCCGGTAACTCCTCGGGAAAACATCAGGGAAATCGCATACTATTGGAACCTCGGATACAGAACTCGGCCTCTTTGACACAGTCCGCGAATCCATCATTGTGACAACTCGGAACTTCTATCAGAGTTAAACTCAACTCCGTCAACTTTTAACACTGTTTAAGGGTCCGTTTAAGTGTTCTAAGCTTGAGTACAACCAAGGTTGAAGTTAGGGATGAACTGTAAAGTCATAAAGTAGCAAAATCGGGCCATACACCCTCTTGGGAGGAGTATATGGTCGTACACATGGGTGTGCGGCCGCACACCCACCCCTCAACCGCACACCCGGAGTGGTGGGTCACCCACCCCTATAAATATGAGGATACCCCTCTCATTCATCCTTTTCTTCTTTTGGCTGCACACCGCTACTCTCTCTCTCTAGAATCTTCACCCAAGAACATACCAAAGGCATAAAAAACGTAAGTGATTCATCCCTTAGCTCGTTATATTTGAAAGAATTCCTTGATTTTTCATATTTTAGGCCTTATTCTTCATCTTCTGAAGGTGTACGGCCACACACCTTCATAAGGTCAGCCATACGCACCTTAAAGGCCCTCCAACGTGAGAATTTGGCCTCTATCTTCTAGTTGGACACAACCCTAGCCTTGATTCTCTTGAAAAATCGACATTTTGGGCAAGGATGAAAAGTTTACGGCCGCACGCTCCTCTATACGGCCACACAGTCCTCTGTACGACCGCACACCCCTTGTATGGCCGCACACACCTCCTTAAACCGTAAACACCCACTTTGATGTTCATATTTGGCCTTAAACTCGCAAAGCCATTAAGTATGGGACCTAGAACACTCCTTAGATACTTGTAGAATCTAGGAAACGCCACAAAATCACTCCCCATTGTGAGTGTACGACTGTACGCTCATGGGCCGTACAGACCCAAAGGGTGGCCGTACACCTCCCTCATTCGATTGTATATGGTTCCGACACATAGATCAAGTGATTCCAAAGTCCTTAGAGTGGTTTCCTATCATGTCTAGTTGTAAAATACCCTAATTTGAATTATATATGTGTCATTACATGTTAAATGGGGTCCAATTGTGTTCGAGGCTTCAACTGACACTCAGGACCCATACCTGTTGGAATAGTCTAAGGCTGCAACTATATTAGGCAAGTATTTGACCCGATTGTGTATGGTCCTTTTGGGTTGCCTTCACTATAGCAACTTGAAAGGATGATTTACAATGAGAGAAGAAATATTATTAATATATTATGAGAATAATATAAGGAATAATAATATTATTTGATTAATATAAGTCATAAATTAATTAGGAATTAATTTGTTGAATTAAGGAGATTAATTAAATAGAAGGGCATAAACTGTCAAGTGTATGATAGTTGTACTTTGGGCTATAATCCCTTAAGGATAGGGGGCTTAGGGCTTTGGATAGACCTTGAAATCGTCCAAGGCTTATCATTAGGGTATTGGATTGCTTAGGGCCTAAGTTATCCAATTAGGGTTTTAAGGGTGAAACCCTAGGAGCCTTACAAGTATAAATAGACCCAAGGGGTTAATGAAATCGACACTCTTGCCTTTAGAAGAACCCAGGCCGATTTCTAGCTCCCTCCCCTCTCTCTCCAATCATCCTCTTGCTAAGTTGGTGTATTTAAGCCATTAGAGGAGTGACAATTGTGACTCTAAGCTCCAAGGACAAGAAGATTCAAGCAAGCAACTTAAGGTAATCTTCTAGATCTGTTTTTCTTATGTTATTACCTAGATCTATTGTTCAAAAGTCTTGGATACAATGCATGTTCAATTAGAGAAACCAAGATCCAAGCATTAGGGTTTGTATGTGCACATAGGAATGTTCATATGGCTAAAACCCATCAGTGGTATCAGAGCCTAGATTGGTTTCTAGTGAATTGACTAATTGGTTGCTTGATTGTTGCTTGCAAAATTCGAATTTTGTCATTCTACCTGATGAACTCGGCGAGTCCCATAGTGGACTCGGCGAGTAGGCTAAACTCGGCGAGTCCATTGTGGTACTCGGCGAGTTCGAGTGTCAGAAAGAGCTAATTTCAGGATTTCTTGTTGTTTATCTTTTGGATACTTACCTTAATCTTAATAGGTCAATATAAATCCGATTTTAAGATATATTTGAGTGTATTCTTGACATAATTGAAGATATTTATCAATTAATTGAATATTAATTTCCTTATGTGATAATTGATTGATTATTTTTATTAAATTGGTAAATTGTTTTCCAAGAAATAATTAAATAAATCAAATATGGATAATTATGTGATTAAATGTTAATTTAGATTATTTGTAATTTGATCCCCTATGTTTTGAAAAGTTTAAAACTTGCCCTCAAGTTTTGAAATTTATGTTCTGTGATTAAAAGTTTAATTTAGGCAATTTAAATTTCAAACCCTAGAATTTTACAAGTTTAAAATTCAACCCTATACTAATATAATATTACAAGATTAATATATATATATATGTATAATTAAAATGCTAGTCTTACCGTTAGTAGGCCTCATTCACGAAGTCGGTCTATAAGGTGGGTATAAGGTTGCGGCCTATAAAATGGCGCTTAATGGGTGTACACTCACACCCACCGCTTGCTTAATCGGTGGAGGGTCGTTAGCCTAATGGTAGGATAGGGAAACCTCATCCCCTCATTAAAAGTATAATATGAAATACAAAGTAACTACATGTTTTCAAAAATTCCCAATCCTAGTTACTTTAGGAAAAGTGAATTGATGCAATCCCATGAAATTACACTTTGCACCCTTGCTTAGAAGTTAGTGGGGCGTGTGTGGTTTACCGGCACACTAATTGGTTCTAAGCAAAGGTGGCAAAGGGTGATTCATTGTTTATCATAGTTCGATGGAGCGTGTGTGGTTTACCGGCACATTGAATAGGTGATTCTTACAATGAAGGCACCGTGTGAATTTGCATGGTAATTCACACCCACTTTGTGATCCTCGGCATCCCAGTCACAAACGAGAGGGGCATATCGAGATTTAAAAATGCCATTGAAAAGTTTCAATGAATCTCATCCAAACCTAGGAATTCTCAATACATTTAGAACTTAAAGTTATGTTTTCATGGTGGAGAATTAGTGAATCGTCATTCACTTACCTTCAAATTGTTTGCATGTTAGATTACGGCATCCTTTTTCTAATATGTAAATATTGTTGTTGGATCCTAGCCCTAATTTTTCTTATTGGGTTATAATTAGGGATTCGAATTCTAATCTATCTTTGTCCTTTCTATTTGTAGATGTCGAACGCGAACAACGCTGCTGCTAGTTCGTTCACATTGATGAGCCTTTGCCAAAAGGTGACTTTTGATGGGACGAACTTTAGCGAATGGATAAGATACATTCGCACGATTGCTCGCTACGAGGACAAGGAGTATGTCCTCAATGAGAAGCTCGAGAAGATCAACCCAGAAATCGCTACTCCGACTGAAATGACTGCTTTTGAGACTCATGAACGTGATGCAACGAAGGTTCATTGCATCATGATAACCACAATGAACGCCGAATTCCAAAAGTCCTATGAGGACATGTATCCGTACGAAATGCACCAAGACTTGTTGGAGAGATACCACCAAAACGCGAGGCAAGAACGTTACGAGATCTTCACTAACATGATCTCTGCCAAAATGGGTCATGGAGAATCTCTAATCGTGCACCTGCAAAAGATGCAAAGGTATGTCGATCGTCTTCGCAAGTTGAATGCTGACTTTGGAGAAGACTTGGCGATCGACATGGTGCTTCACTCCTTGCCACCGTGTTATAATCAATTTAGGATGACCTACCAGATCAACAAGGAAGAGGTCACCCTAAGTAAGCTCCAAGGTCTCCTTAGGGTTGCTGAGAGTAACCTCAAGGACAAGTCTGTTGCACCCACTCCTAATCTACCCGCTGCTTCTGTTTTGGCCATTGGGCAAGGAAGAGGCAAGAAGAGGAAGGCTCCATCTAAGAGCCACCGCAACGGAAAGTCCCGAGATGGTTCCTCCTCTAGTGGGACCAAAGTTGATCCCGTAAATCCTAACCCTAACCCAAAGGAGGCAGAGTGCCACCATTGCCAAAAAATAGGGCATTGGAAGAGAAGCTGCCCAGACTACCTGCAAGCCATCATGGAAGGAAAGATCAAGCCGTCTTTCGTAGGTATATACACAATTAAATCTAATGATTCATCTCATGCTATTTCTTGGGTCCTCGATACCGGGTGTGGTTACCACATTTGTTCTGAATTGCAGCGACTAAGAAGAAATAGGGATGTGGAGCATGGAAGAATAAATCTAATCATGGGGAACAGAAGATCGTCGCCTGTGACCAAGATTGGAGTGTATTCTCTAGTGCTTAGGAATGCTTTATGTTTAGATTTGAACAAATGTTGCTATTCGCCAGAAATGGCAAGAAACATCATTTCATTTCATGGTTTGTTTACACAAGGATTTAGATTTTCTTTTAATAATGAGAATGGTTCTATTTGTGCTTATCTAAATGGTGTCTTATAATTTGAAGCAATACCATGTAATGGAATTTATGAAACTGTTACGATTGTAGATAACCTAGGAAATGATGTTTTATGCATGGATTCTTCCAACGGTATGGATAAAGCATCCTTGTGGCATTGTCGTCTTGGACATGTCAACAAGAAGCGCATAGCCCAACTCCAAAAGGATGGAGTGTTGGAGTCGTTCGACCTTAGGGAAGATGACACATGCGAGTCTTGTTTACTTGGAAAGATGACCAAGTCACCCTTCACTAGTACATGTGAAAGGGGTGAGGGTCTATTGGACCTCATACATACCGATGTATGTGGACCGTTTAGATCAACCACAAAGGATGGGAACCGCTTATACGTGACTTTTATCGATGACTATAGTAGATATGGGTATATCTACTTAATCAAACAAAAGTCAGAAACGTTTGAAAAGTTCAAAGAGTTCAAGAATGAAGTGGAGAATCAATTGGGTAGGAAAATCAAGATGCTTCGATCCGATCGAGGAGGAGAGTACCTAAGTCTTGAATTCCACGACTATCTCAAGGAGTGTGGAATAGTTTCACAATTGACGCCACCTAGGACACCATAGTTGAATGGTGTGGAAGAAAGACGTAATCGAACCTTGTTAGACATGGTCCGCTCTATGATGGGTCATGCTTCCCTACCTATCTTCTTCTGGGGGTATGCCTTAGAGACTGCCGCCCATATCCTTAACCGAGTCCCTACTAAGAAGGTTTCCAATACACCTCACGAGATGTGGACAGGGAAAGCTCCCTCGTTAGCACATATCAAGGTTTAGGGTTGCGAGGCATTCGTAAGACGAGATACTCACGACAAGCTCGAACCTCGTAGTGAGCGATGTATTTTCATCGGCTACCCGCAGAAATCCTTTGGATATCTCTTCTATAGACCGAAGGACAATGTTGTCTTTGTTGCGAGAAGAGGAGTTTTCCGAGAGCGAGAACTCATAAGCCAAGGAGACAGTGGGGAGAAAATCGAGCTTGAAGAGATTCAAGAGTCGATAGATGAAGGAACCTCTACCGCTGGCACTCAACCCGAGGAGGAAACTCCGGTTGAACTGATTGACGAGTCCTTACCTCTTAGACGTTCCGAAAGAGTTAGAGTTCAACCCCTGTTTTATGGTTTTCATATTACTACCGAAGGGGATATGTATATTAGTGATGGTACACTAATAAATCTAGATGAACCTAATAGCTATAAGGAAGCCATGGCAGGCCCGGAGTCTGCGAAATGGAAAGAGGCAATGGATAGCGAGATCCAGTCCATGTATGACAACCAAGTTTGGAATTTGGTTGATAATGTGCCCAGACGTAAGACCGTTGGGTGCAAATGGATCTTTAAGAAGAAGAATGACGTGGATGGAAACGTACACACATATAAGGCGCGATTAGTTGCGAAGGGCTTTAGTCAAACTCTCGGAGTTGATTATGAAGAGACCTTCTGTCACACCCCAAAACCGAGAACGGCGGAAACGTTCTGGGGCGGAGGACGTCATGTATAATATCAACAACAATGTAAAGTAGTAAACAAGCAACAACATCATCCATTGCATTAATAAAATAATTATTATACAATTGTATTCTGACAAATTTTGATAAACACTAAAGCATAAATCAAAATGAAAGATAAGTCTTGAATAAGCTCCATCTTCCGTTTTTCCTTGCATCGGTACCTGTCTATGATGACCTGAGGATACAAGAAATTTTGAAAGCGAGTATCAGCTTTAAAGCTGGTGAGATCATAAGTATTAATGTGTCTTAATTTGTGAAAACTTATAATTTCTAAGACTTGACATTTCTTTGAAAGAAAACGAGTATAAGTATGAAAATATTTGTAGCTCAACTGAATATGTTTGAAAATCCCTAGAAATCCCTATGATTCCTATTAGTAACAAAAGGAGTCTTCTACCAAGACTTAAATGTTCTGTGTGTGTGTGTCTCTTGTAAGATTATGTATTTTTCCAGAGTATAACTATCATTTCTCAAAATATAGATTGTATATTTATGTTTAAGTGAGGTTATCACTGAAATATGTACTGGAAAAATTAACGTAGTACTAAATCGTAGCTTTAAAAGGGCTACTATTCATCAACATATAGCATCTACATTACCGCGCTTCCTATGAAAAATTCACGAAGTGAATGTAATGGGAAAGAAATGGTACTATGGTGTAGTGTCGAACTACAACCGTACCTATTACCTTAAATCTAGGGTAATACTACCAAGTACCACAGTATTTGGATATATATAAATATATATATCAATACACCGATACTCAACTTGCCTTATTTGATGGATAAGGTATAATGTGATGTCTAGATCCCAGACTGTTTCGCTCCCCTATCAAAGGGATTTTAGGACCCACACACGACCCCTGCATGAATGCAAGCCGTGAGCATCACATTACCTACGATCATGTATACTCGATATAACAATCACAAACAGAGTGTGTTTTATCAGTATAGTTAGATCCTAAACTGGTTCTGAGCTATAGCCCCCTAGTGACGTCTATCATATGTATATGAAAGCGTACTCATGTAAGTGTGATCATGTAATTGTACTTATGGTGTACTGAAATGTTCTACGTGTGCTAGCTGCAATGTGTGTTCTCTCTATCTAGCAAGTATTGTCATGTAAGCGTTATAGTATAATTGTATATGTTCTCGTCCTAGTATAGATGTATATGTATTGTACAGCAATGTTCTAGAAAGTATTGACTCATGAATGAACTGACTCGTTGTATGATATCGCGTTCTAGTAATGGTTCTAGTATCTTCCGGAACTACCCATATGGTAGCTCACTAGTAATCTAAGTGGTACGTATAGACGTGGATGTATACCCCTGCTACCCAAGGGCATAGGATGAATTGGAAGGACCTTTTATGACTTTATATGTACACATGATATATAACTAATATTTAAACGACTTTCGGACGAGTATCCAATATCCCACCAGACCACATCTCAAGGCGCGAAAAGGAAATAGGGTGGATAGCCTTCCTAAGTCTTTTAAACATTTCTTATATAACTATACATATAGAGGCATGCAATTTATAATATAAAAGCATAAATAAATTTGGTAAAACATTTGAAACATAAATATTTGTTTAAGGAAAGATCGACTTGATGTCAATCTATAAAACAATTCGAAGGCATAAGTTTGATAAAACAATTTAAGTATAAGGAACATTTGTTTGAAATACAGTTGTAAATAAGTTTGAAATATGATAAACAGAGTAAGAGGTACAGTGTAATAAGGAGTTTAAAACATATAAGACGTTTATAAAAATCATTTGAAGGAAACTGTTTGGTAAAACGGCTAATGAGTAGCCAAATCTTTTGAATGTTGTATATTAATCACATGTGATTGATGTAATAAGTAATATACTCCTACTTACTAATCACATGCGATTGACATAATAAGTAGCATGATTCTACTTGTATCCCCCCCCCTTAAAGCATTTAAAAGTAGTTTAAAACATTATTTAAGGGGTATGAACTCACATGAAAGCTTGAAGATAGCGAGATGGAAAACCGGGCAGAGTTTCGCCTAGGGAAACGGATTTTCCTCGAGATTCTCGGGAATCTCGAGAGTAAAATCGACCCTCGGGACTTGAGCAAAAAAGACCAGAGCTTCGGGTTATAACGGGCACGGAAAATGAGGCAAGATCGAGAGAGAAATGAGAGAATTGAGCAACTTTTTCGGAAAGCCTCGCATCCTATTTATAGGAAGGCTGAACCGCCTCCGTACGCGGGGCGTACGCTCGTACGCAGCGCGTATGCGTACGTCATGCGTGACCGAAGCCTCGACTGCCTCGGTTCGGATGGGACGGGTTGCTGGGTACGCGGGTCGGATGGGACGGCGGGTCGGACGGGACAGCGGGTCGGACGGGTCGAATTCCTCGGATATTGGCGACGTGGACGATCCAAAGCCCTTGATCTCAGTACGCGGGGCGTACGAAGGTACGCAGGGCGTACGAAGGCCCTATCCGATGACTCCCCCTTCGGATAATACCGGGAATTTATAATTAAATTTATATTTATTTTAATTAAACTTCTAAAATTCATATCTCCCTCATACGAACTCCGTTTTTGACGTTCCTTATATCCACGCGAAGGTGAGACCATGATCTACAACTTTCGTTTAGATTCCGTTGGCAAATTCCGAAATTATTTTTATTATTTATTTATTAAAATGACGTGATTAAGGAATTTCTTCAAAAATTCATAACTTTCACATCCGAAGTCAGATTTGAACGTTCTTTTTATGTACGATCATAGATTGAGGTTGTCTATAACTTCCATTTAGATACTTAAGGCTAAAAACTATTGCATCGAAATTTCGCGTCTTACGATTAATCGTTGATGCCGGTTTTTCCGAGAATCTTCGGTTGGTCATAATTTCTTCATTATAACTCGGATTTTAGGGTTCTTTATATGCTTGGAAACCTTGATACGATTCCTACTACTTTATTTAACCCAAACAAGATTTTAGGAAAGTTATATTTTGACCTAAATTTGATTGGTTTACATTACATTGTCTCGAAATATCGGCTTGTCACACCTTCTCACCAGTTGCGAAGATAAAATCTATTAGAGTGATGCTAGCAAATGCTGCATTTCATGATTATGAGATTTGGCAAATGGATGTCAAAACCGCTTTCCTTAATGGGAAGTTGGCTGAGGATGTTTACATGGATCAGCCAGAGGGTTTTGTTGATCCGAAGCATCCAAATAGAGTGTGTAAGCTTGAGAAGTCCATTTATGGACCTAAGCAAGCCTCTCGCGGATGGAATCTTTGCTTCGACGAGAAAGTCAAAGAGTTTGGATTTGTACGAAGCGAAGATGAATCATGTCTATATGTCAAAGCCAGTGGGAATATAGCGAGCTTCCTCGTTCTGTATGTCGATGACATACTACTCATAGGAAACGATGTCCCGACACTGCAGGAGGTCAAGTCCAGGCTAAGTGCTTCGCTATGAAGGACCTCAGAGAGGCTTCCTATATTCTGGGAATAAGGATAGTGAGCGAGCGAAGTAAGACACTAATAGGACTTAGTCAGAACACTTACTTAGATAAAGTACTAAAACGTTTTAGTATGTAAAATTCAAACAAGGGAGAATTACTGATACAAAGTAATGCCAAGTTCAGTAAGACTCAAAGTCCGAGTACCGAAGCCGAAATGGCAGAAATGAGCCGAGTACCATACGCTTCCGCAGTTGGCTCAATCATGTATGTTATGACTTGTACTCGCCCTGATGTAGCCTTTTCTTTGAGCATGGTTAGTAGATATCAAGGGAACCCTAGCAGAGCCATTGCATTGTGGTCAAGAATATCCTTAAGTACCTTCGGAGGATGAAGGAATGGTTTTTAGTCCTCGGAGGGAGGGATGACTTGAAGGTGCGAGGGTATAGTGACGCCAGCTTTCAGACCGACAGGGACAACTACCATTCGCAGTCGGGCTGGGTCATTACCCTGAATGGAGGAGCAGTGAGTTAGAAAAGTTCCAAGCAGGAAACCGTAGCCGATTCAACGTGTGAATCAGAATACATTGCAGCAAGCGAAGCGTCAAAGGAGGCGATATGGTTGAAGAACTTCATCGGTGATCTTGGAGTTGTACCTGCCATAAAGGAGCCCATGGAGATTTTCTGTGATAATGTAGGACCGGTTTCCTTGAGCAAGGAACTGAGGGATCATGGTAGATCTCGACATATCGACAAAAAATATTGCTTTATTAGACATCGTGCAGAAGAAGGACAACTCGTGGTTAAGAGGATATCATCAGAAGATAACCCAGCAGATCCGCTTACGAAGGGACTGAGTAGGGTTAAGCACTTGCAGCATGCTACGAGTATTGGGCTGAAGGATGATATTAGTATAGATTAGATAGTATTAGAAACGTGTAATAGATAAATGTAATTAACATTTGATGATTAAATAAAAGAGTATTATTTATGAGTAATGTTACTGTCTTATGTTAATTGTTTAACTACTGTTTCACTTTGCATGTTTTGACTTCTAGAATAATTGAGTTTATTAAGAATAATCAAATTATTCAAATTGTCCACAATCGTTCATATGTTGGAAGTAGGTATGAATGAAGATTGTCATGAATTGGTGTGTAGATTGTCTAAATGGTATTAGACATAGCAAAAGTTTGCTGCAACGTTCATGAGTGCTTATGAACTGGTTTTGAGCATTGGAACAAACCTGCGCTTGCTGGAATCACCTTATGGAATGTGATAAAAGGGTGATCGCAAGACGATAATATCATATGGTCTTAAAACCTAGATATATGGTTTGTTATTTGTTAATTGGTTGTACATTGATAATGTGAAACCGCATCAGTAACTTGATGTTATAAAACGCATTGTTTTGTATAGTTGATAAATGAATAAGTAAATGCATATAAGTCGAAGTTTATCTGTTACTTTTATCCTAAGAGGGTAAAAGCGATATCTCGGCCGCTCGATGATTTGATTTGACTTATGTGTCGAGCCTGGTCATAACTGAGTTGATGTGTTCGATTAAGTTCTATGTCAAATAAATATGATATCGAGAAACGAACTGCTGGACAAATTGGTTCCATAAGAATTGTCCGCATGATATCTAAACAGAGGACGATACGATCCCTTATCTAAAGGACAAGATTGATTAGATCATAGTTTGACAGCGTCTTTGAGAGCTACGATTGCTAATCGAATTATACTTGTATATATAGTTACTAGACTTATCCAAGTGGGAGACTATTGGAATACTGTCTAAGGCTGCAATTATATTAGGCAAGTATTTGACCCGATTGTGTATGGTCCTTTTGGGTTGTCTTGACCATAACAACTTGACAGGATGATTTACAATGAGAGAAGAAATATTATTAATATATTATGAGAATAATATAAGGAATAATAATATTATTTGATTAATATAAGTCATAAAATAATTAGGAATTAATTTGGTGACTTAAGGAGATTAATTAAATAGAAGGGAATAAACTGTCAAGTGTATGATAGTTGTACTTTGGGTATAATCCCTTAAGGATAAGGGGGTGGCGGTTTTAGGGCTTTGGATAGACCTTGAAATCGTCCAAGGCTTATCATTAGGGTATTGGATTGCTTAGGGCCTAAGTTATCCAATTAGGGTTTTAAGGGTGAAACCCTAGGAGCCTTACAAGTATAAATAGACCCAAGTGGTTAATGAAATCGACACTCTTGCCTTTGGAAGAACCCTGGCCGATTTCTAACTCCCTCCCCTCTCTCTCCAATCATCCTCTTGCTAAGTTGGTGTTTGTAAGCCATTAGAGGAGTGACATTTGTGACTCTAAGCTCCAAGGACAAGAAGATTTAAGCAAGCAACTTAAGGTAATCTTCTAGATCTGTTTTTCTTATGTTATTAGCTAGAACTATTGTTCAAAAGTCTTGGATACAATGCATGTTCAATTAGAGAAACCTAGATCCAAGCATTAGGGTTTGCATGTGCACATAGGAATGTTCATATGGCTAAAACCCATCAATACCGATCTTACATTCAAATCCTACGTCAAAATGGTGAGTTCATACCCCTACATTTTTCCGAGTTTTCATGTTTTCAGGGGGGAATACAAGTAAAAGTAGAAGGAAACTTGTGCTCAAAATATATTACTTTGTCTAAGATAATTATATTTTCAGTATGCTTTTAATGTGGAAAACAATTTTTACCAAACGATTAAGAAATCAACTCGTAGAAACAGTTTTCAAAACTAGGGTAACTAACTTGTGAATCATGTGGTAAAATATAATATTTTATAAAGGATTCATGCAAATCATAAACAGGATTTTTAGTATCATTACTTGTAAATTTGTTAATCTAAGTGTTGGAGACACGTCCTTGGTAACACTCCCACCGAATTCGAGAGTGTAGCACTAACACTTGTAACCAGAATCTCTTGTAGGTAGAGCGTGACTGTTGTGTGTAGATCTATATGGGACTGACTATCACGCACCTGAACTACTAGCTACAGTTAGGCAGCCATGCCTGGGGTGACAAAGTCATAAAGGATACTGGCCCTGTTACGTGCCATATCAAGTTAATGTATGGTTATAAAACTCGCAACCTAGATAACAAAGATTTACTTTTGTAATAATGAATCAAGTGAACTAACCTCAAAGTAATAACCAATTTGATTACAAGAGGGTATTAATAATACCTTCAGGAATTAGTTCACCACATGTTTATTAGTTTTATTTATGTAATAAGGCTAATCTGCTTCAAGTAACCAGGGTCTTTTAGCGAAACTATGTTTAATCTATATAAGTATGGTAGATACTTATACTTTCTTATTTAAATCGAATAACTCAATAGTTTTCACTTACGGGAAATGTAGGATTTCCTGGGGTAATCACTGGTATTTTATAAATATATGGTTTATAAATCAACTAATGAACATTCATTAATAATTCCATGATTTCTTATTTTATACATCCGAGTTATGTATGAAGAATATCTGATAGACTGTGGAATGTGTGGTTTCCACCTCATCTCATGTTCCTTTTTTGGTTGTGGGTTTAGGGCAGATCCACACAATTAACTGTATGTCCGATGTTGGTTTATACATAACTAGTATGAACTAAGAAGTCATAGAAGGAATTGGTTAATCATACCTTTCATAAGAAAATAAGGGATTTTCTTGAGGATCAATAGCATCAGATCAAAATTGGATAACGTTGTAAGTAACTAATGAATACTTCAGGATTATTTATAGGAGAATCTGACAACCAGTGGAAGGTGTGGTCTCCGTGTCTTTTCCTGTTCCTTGTTTGGTTGTAGGCTTGGGGCAGAACCACACAATCGACTTTTGTTCGATTTGGATTGTATATGATTTGTATACACTAAGTGCTCGCAAGATGAACTAGCAGAAATCATGTTTACCTAACTTTTACCATAACAAAATATGTAAGGTTTTCTGGAGAAAAATAATGTACATATAGAAAGATTAAAGGGTCTGTGGAAGAGGTAACCAGAGGATTTTTGTGGGTAGCCGATGAAAATACACCTCTCACTTCGAGGTTCGAGCTTGTTGTGAGACTCGTGCCTCACGAAAGCCTCGCAACCCCAAATCTTGATGTAGTCTAGATTCGGAAGTTTCCCAGTCCACATCTTGTGAGGTGTTTTGTCAACCTTTTCAGTAGGGACTAGATTAAGGATATGGGCAGCAGTCTCTAAGGCATGCCCCCAGAATGAGATTGGTAACGAAGCTCAACTCATCATGGAACGAACCATGTCCAAGAAGGTTCGATTTCGCCTCTCAGCCACACCATTCAGCTGTGGTGTCCTAGGAGGTGTAAATTGTGAGACAATCCCATATTCATTAAGATAGTCAAGGAACTCAATACTAAGATACTCTCTTCCCCGATCGGATCGAAGCGTCTTGATGTTCCTGCCCAGTTGATTCTCCACATCCTACTTGAATTCTTTGAACTTTTCAAAGGTTTCTGAATTATGCTTGATTAAGTAGATATATCCATATCTACTATAATCATCAGTAAAAGTCACATAGTAGCGATTAACATCCCTCGTGGCGGTTTTGAAGGGTCCACACACATCTGTGTGTATGAGGTCCAACAAACCTTCACCCATCTCATAAGTACCAGTGAAGGGTGACTTTGTCATTTTTCCAAGTAAACAAGACTCGCAACTATCATCTGATTTTAGGTCAAATGATTCCAAAACTCCAGGCTTTTGGAGTTGGCCTATGCGCGTCTTGTTGACATGTCCAAAACGACAATGCCACAAGGATGCTTTATCTAAGGTAATCGAAGAACCAATATGAAATGATTTATTCCCTAAATTGTCTACAATCGACACAGTTTCATATACACCATCACAAGGTAATGCTTTAAAATAAAACACATCATTATAAAAAGCCTCAATAGCACCAATTTTATTATCAAATGAAAAGGTCAATCCTTGCTTATACAAACTATGAAAGGAAATAATATTTCTTGCCATTTCTGACGAACAACAACAATTATTCAAATCTAAAGTTAACCCATTATTAAGCAATAGAGAATAAACTCCAATCTTGGTCACAGGTGATGCTTTCCTATTGCCCATGATTAGGTTTATCTTCCCATGCTCCACTTCTTCACTACTTATTAGGCTTTGCAAATCAGTACAAATATGAATACCATAACCAGTATCAAGCACCCAAGAGTTAGTATGTAATGAGTTTTTAGACAATATGGTATAAATACCTGCATCGGTGAGTTTAACTTTCCCACCCTTTACATCCTGCAAGTACTTAGGACAGCTTCGCTTCCAGTGCCCCTTTTTCATGGCAGTAGAAGCATTGTGCTTCCTTTGGGTTTGGAGAAAGAGGAATGGAACCTTTCTTGGTCCCACTTGAAGGGGAGCCATCAAGGGACTTTCCCTTGGTACCCTTCGAAGGGATCTTCCTCTTCTTCCCCTTTCCTTGCCCAATTGATAGAACAGGGGCTGTTGTAGGAGTAGGAGTAGAAGTAACAACCGATTTACCTTTAATGTCATTTTCAGCGGTACTTAAAAGTCCTTGAAGTTTGCTAAGTGTGACTTCCTCCTTGTTCATATGATAATTCATACGAAACTGGTGATAACTTAGAGGTAAGGAATGGAGAATGATATCTATCGCCATGTCCTCAGGGAAGTCCACATTAAGCTTTAGCAACTGGACCATGAACCTTTGCATTTTCTGCAAGTGACCGGTGATGGGTTTGTTGGGTTTTGAGCATTCTAACACTACTAAGGTGTTCATGCATCCCTAAATACCTAGGATCTATGTTTTCACAAATTATACATACAATGGTGTTTCCAAGGTATTAAAGCTATGACTAGCATGCAATTGACATATACCACAAATGACACTAGTTAGGATAACATACCTTATATTGGAGATTGAAGTTTTGATGTATCTAGCCTTAAGAGCTTATCCCCAATGGTGTGGAAGCCTCAAGTGGAATCACAAATCACCATCAACAACTTGGAAGAACTTGAGAGAATATAGAGCTCACTAAAATCGGCCACCTTTTCTTTCACACACACTAGTGCCAATTTTGTGAGCCAAGGACCCCTTTATATATTATGGAGAATTAGGGTTACATCCATGTAAACCCTAATACCCACAACCTTTCATTTACATAGGATCCATGGGTTAAAAGCTCCATGGACTTCCATATACTTTTATCCCATCCTAATAAACCTTGGCCCATTCTATATATATATATATATATATATATATATATATATATATATATATATATAATATATATATATATATATATATATATATATATATATACATATATATATATATATAAGAGTCCGTATTTAATTAGTCTCTTTTGATCACTAAATTAATTCCAAATTAATTCTTGATCAATACTAATTAAATAATATGATTTCATATTAATATATTATAACTTATAATATATTAATAAATCATAAATATCCTTTTTCTCATAAGTCTATCCATACTAATTGTTCCGGTGAAGTGAAACCCAAATGGACCATGCCGGGTCGGGTCAAGTCATACCAATTATAGCTATGGACTTAGACACTAATCCAATAGTCTCCCACTTGGATAAGTCTAATAATTATTATTGCAAGTACGACTTCATATCCCAACTAGCAATTATAGCTGTTAAAGCCGCTGTCGAACTCTAAACAAATCAAATGACGCCTCCATTAGATAAGTGTTCATATATTCCTCCATTCTAGATATCATATGGACTGAGACATGGATTATAATCATTCTCTCTGTCCAATTGTTGTTTCCGATTTTCGATTTATGACAACTGACTAAATGAACAAATCAAATCAGTCCAAGCTTGGCCAAGCACTTAGGGGTGTCATCACTAAATCATTGAGGGGCCCAAAAATATCACTTTTATCCATATGAGGTAATAGGAATGGATAAACTTCGACTCATATGCTTGTACTAACTACTTGTTGAATCAAGTTACTGACTTGATATGGTTTGTATAGAATGGAAATTTCGGGTTGTCACATCATCCCACTGTTAAAGGGAATTTCGTCCCGAAATTAGAATTTAGGTAAGGAAGTAGGTATGAATGATCGATTCATGAGGTGGAAACTTCCTAATCGATTGGTTCTCGCTCTCCTAAGTGAAATCGGGTCCTCGGTTGGTATCCCAACGAACCTTCACTAACGGGCGACTGCGTTGCATCGTCCGCTTAACCTCTATGCCTAGGGTCACTACGGTTCTAATACGAAGGAGAGGATCTCGACGAGTAGACTTACAAGAGTCCTAACGGAAAGGTACGGTTTCAAGATGGAGACGCGAAGGGTAAAATGTACTTTACTGCGATCGCGGAGTAGGTCTAGTTTGCGAGGTACATGACCGATTCTGGTAAGAATCTTGGAGGTCCTAACTATATTGGATTTAGCTTTCCACGCTTTACGAAGCGTATTAAGCCATTCCCAGAGTGAGATTTCCTAAAGAATTTGGTCTCTCACTTGGAATTCCAAAGGTTCTTTCTCTTGCTAAACTTCCTAGTCAAGGGCCACCCTTGCTGGGTCAAAGTCGAAAGGGTTTCTGTAATTTGCGAGGAGTTCTGAATGAACTATGACAGTAGGTCTATAAGACCAAGAATTTGGTGAATGTCTGTCGGCGTCTCTGGTGTCGACAAATTCTCAACAGTTTTGACAAATTGAAAGAGTACTCAAAATTTCCCACATCACTAATAGTGTGCCATAGGAATCTGACTCTTCAATTTCAAAACTCGTGCTTAGAGAACTTCGCGAAAGTTCCTCTGAAGGTAATGTTTCCATGGGTTCCTTCTTACTACGAGCGTAGATAAGTAAGTCATTACATGGAGAAATGACGAACCGATCCAAGTAAGAAAGACGCACCCTACCCATTTAGCTCATGAATACTATGGGCGTATTGGTCCTATCCGAAGGGTATCACTACGGACTCGAAGTGTCCGCATCGAGTTCGGAAGGTACTCTTCCGGACATCCTTCCTTAACACTCGAACTGGTGATATTCGGATCTCAGATCCATTTCTGAAAGTAATTATTTCCTTGTGTTTGCTCAACCAATTCATTTATGCGAGGCAGAGATAATGATTTCTAATGGAAAATCTTGATGGAGTCCTCGATAGCCGAGGTACATACGATGTAATCTGTCGATCTCTGGAAGAATATGACCAGAGTTCTCCAGGGTGAGAAGCCTAGTCTTCCTATTCTATTTATGTGTAGTTCGTTAAGTTGTCCGGGCTATTCTTGTATCTCCATAGGTGTTTAGACTGTAGGGCAATCTATTTACAGAAGTCGTACTAGATTCTAAGTTTGTTCACATGACGATGCGATTACTCGTAGTCTTGGGCAGTTCTCTATCCAGAAGTTCATATTAGAATTCATACATGGTTTTACAATCACAGTCTCGTGTATACGAGTCGTATATAATTAAGATTGAAAAGGTAGTCGAATAACTGATTCTTCTTTAAGCTCACATCCCATCGAGGAAAAAGAAGTTAAAGTGGAATCATCAATTCTAAACCTGTAGAACCTTGATTATATATCACTCTTTTGTATACATTCCTCAGTGATAGATCAACCGCATGAACTCTTGGATTAAACTTGACGTACTGCACGAGTGGTACTTCGGGGATTTCTTCGGAAAAGAGAAGAACTATGAGGTACTCCACGCATGAGTACTTCGGTGTTCTAAAATGACGGTGTCGCTAAAAAGACGTTTACTGATGTAGAGATGTACTTAAGAAGCTGGTACGGTGTGGATCAAATTGAATCTAGTTGTATGATAATGTCGGAATCATACGGAAACTTAATGACATTAGATTTGAACATAAGACGTTTACAGACAAAACACAACAGTGCAACCATCAACAGAGTTACAATACTTTAGACTTACAACAAGACCATTGCTGTGAATGAGGTATACTACAAAAGACAAGTACACGCAGCATGAACATCCTTATACTGACGAGATCTCATAACAGATAAATCTCCAGTTGCACTAGCATTGGATAGTTTATAAGTCTGTTACAACAACACGCCTAACTTACATTAACGTGGTTCAGGAGCAGGTTCTCCTGCAGCTGTGATCCTGAGAATCTTCCCATCTGTGCCAGAGTTCTTTGCTATAGGGTAGTCATTCTTGAAGTGCCCTATATCACCGCATTGGTGGCATGACTGGCTAGTACCAACTTTGGTGGTGGAAGTGAGGTGTTTAGCCAGTGTTATGTGGACACAAGTGCCTTCCTCATTACTCCACCTTGGAAATTGCTTCCTAAAGCGTTCTGCAGGAGTTGCCACTTGTGGCTATGGCATGGCAAGTCTTTGGGCTCTCTTGTGCTCCTTTTGGGATTGACGATATTGTCTCTTCCTTTCGGTCTTACGGCTTCGCAAGCCCATGACTGTTGCCATTTGTTGGTTTCCCGGTTTGGTACTACCATCGGAACTCTCAACTCCTTTGTCAGTCTTGCTTGTGTTGCCTGTGTTGATGTGTGTAAGGAAAGTTGTCACAGCAGCTGCTACTGCAGCTTGTAATGTAGCGGCGTCGATATGGAGGATAGGGGTTTCGTTGCTCGACTGATTGTTTCCGGATGAAGACATGATTTTATAACACGGAGGATAAGGATTTTATGAGCGATTCTGGTTGACCCTATATGTACTTCGATTGCTCAAGTAAAGAGTAAGAGTATGTTCTCGAAAGTTTGACCTACATCCCTATGATACAGTCCTAGCACAAAATGGAAGTATGTTCGCGAAGGTTTGACCTACATCCCTATGATGCAGTCCTATTAATGGGTAGAAGTAAGCTCGTAGAATGGTCTCAAGACGTTTGTCGTTCAAGCTGAGGTATCGTTGGTTGGTGAATAACATGCTCCAACCAATGAAAGAGACTTGGAAATGTCTCCGGAGCTAACTTGCTATAGTCCAAGGACTTGACTAAAGCATGTTTCGGATAAACTCTAATGAAAGTATGATAAGAGTACTTGAATAAAGAACAACACGGGAGTTAGCCAACTGTCAATATCTTTGATATTCATGATGTACAAGTTCGGGAAAAATGACCTTGTAAAATGGCCTTACATCATATCCAGAGAAGATAGTCCTTGACAGTATAAAGACCTAACCAAAAGTACTTACCGTACAAGATAGTTTCATAGAAAATGCCACATCGGGCATAGACAAAAAAACGATTCCTTTTAACAAGGAAAATAAAGTAAAGCATCTACTACTGGCGACGGTCATCCCTCTGGTGAACTCTCAGTTCAGCCAGTTGACGTTCCACATCAAGTAGGTGTCTTTCGTACACCCTATGGCGTACTTGGAGCTCTATGACTTCGGCTCGTGATTCAGTCAGTGCTTGAAGCAGGGTTTCATGGTTTCTCTCAGATCTCTCGCGAGCATCTTCTAGACAAATGGTGCGGAGGGTATGCATTCTCACATCAGCGTCAACCTCGGTGATCTGATGTAGGGCTGTCCTACCTTGAATCTCATTTTGGGCCACTCTGCGGACCAAGATTGGAAAGGTTCTATCTGCTAAGCCCCCATTGCTCAGGTCATAGAAGCTTCGGTCACCATTACACTGCATGGGCTGATCTTGTCCTTGGCTCCATGTTTCCAAGTATTCCACCCACTCAGGTGTCGGGCCATGAAAAGCCGGACGAGGGTTAGGAATTGGAAAGGGAGCTGCCTGGGGTAGGTTCTCAACATCGGGTTCGGAGTTAGCATCGTCCGAAAGGTCTTCATCATGGTGATCATTCAAGGGGATAGGATGATCATTCTCTAGTACTTCTTCAAAACATCCAGCAATGACCTCATTCGAAAGGTACTGGTTCCGTGGGGATGGAGTCCAGCCATGTTATCTATGCGAGAATTGGGGTAAGAAAATAATCATTAGATGAACTATCTAGATAATTATTTAGAAAATTTTCATTAGTTACATCGCTATTTGTAAAGTGCATACCAATTATATGTAATCTAAACAGGATAGGCCTTCGAATAAGTGACCTTAACTCCAAATTCACACAGAATAGGGGTAAAGTAAAATTTTCACAGATTCTAAGTCTATAACATCCTAATTACATATATCCTTAGTGTATCCACTTAGCAACTATCAACTTAGTAATAAAGATCCCGCTTTAGTTCTTAAGTATAAAGTACTTATAGTAACACCAAATACCCCTATAGTATTTTAAGTTTAATGTTATGTTCTACTGTTCTCATTGTGGTATGGTTGGTAAGATTTTTAACTTGTTGCAACCACACAACTACACTTAGGCACATGCTAGTCAACCCTCGGATAATATAGTTGATCAGGCTATATCTTCCCAGTTTTGACTATATGTCTCTAAGTCCACCTGTGTTGCCCAACAATCGTAATTCTTTTCTACTGTCCTAGTGACACTGATTTTATTATGAATGCAGGCACGTATACTTACTTAAATATTTTATTATTTAAAGTATAAACTCTTGGTCAGAGTATTTTTAATCCCATTGTATTTATAGTTAGTATATGTTTTATGGTTTGATATACTTAATTCACTATAAACAATGCTTTGATACCAATCTGTCACACCCCAAAACTATGAACGACGGAAACGTTCTGGGGCAGAGGACATCATGTACAATATCACAACAATGAAAACTAGTAAACAAGCAACAACATCATCCATTGCATTAATAATATAATTTTAATACAAGTGAGTTCTATAAAATTATGATAAACATTAAAGCATAAATCAAAATGAAAGATGCGTCTTGAACGAGCACCATCTTCCCTGAACCTTGCATCAGTACCTGTCTATGGTTGACCTGAGGATACAAGTTATTTTGAAAGAGAGTATCAACTTTAAAGCTGGTGAGATCATAAGTATTTTAGTGTCTTAATTTGTATGTAAGTATTTGTATGTATATGAACTATAAGTATTGAAAATGTGTAAGAACTGTAAGTATGAAAACGTATATGAACTGTAAGTATGAAAATGTTTTGAATGATCCTAGGAAGCCCTATGTTTCCTACTAATTGTATCCTTCTACCAAGGCATCTAGTGTGTGTGTGTGTGTGTGTCTTGTAAGAGTCTGTATTTTCCCAAATCTGACTATCATTAACCAAAAATATAGTTTCTACATTACCGTGCGTCATGTGAATGTTCACGAAGTGAATGTAATGGGAAAATGAAATAGTACTATGGTGTAGTGTCGAACTACAACCGTACTAATTACCTTAAGTCTATGGTAATTCTTATAAGTACTGTAGTATTTGTAATAAGTGACTACTTCTATACTCCTATTGCCTTATTTGAGGGATAAGGCATAATCTGATGGCTAGATCCCAGGCTAGACGCTCCCCTGTCAAAGGGATTTTGGGACCCATACACGACCCCTACATATCTATAAGCCGTGAACATCCACATTACTATGATCACTTATACCCAATATAACTATCACAATGCGTTGTGATTCATTGTTATAGTTAGATCCTTAAAACGTTCCATGCTATAGCACCTAGTGATGTATGTTCTATTATCGTATATGTAAACGCACTCATGTAAACGTATCTATGTAAACGTACTCATGTAAGCGTAATCATGTAATAGTATAATAGTGTACTGTAATGTTCTGCGTGTGCTAGTTGTACCGTGTGTTCTCTCTCTATCTAGCATGTATGTTTGTTTCTCATCACTATGTATTATGTTTGTTTCTCATCACTATGTGTTATGTTTGTTTCTCTTCACTATGTATTATGTTTGTTTCTCTTCATTATGTATTATGTTTGTTTCTCTTCACTATGTATTATGTTTGTTTCTCATCACTACATATTATGTTTGTTTCTCATCACTATTTATTATGACTCATGTATGAACTGACTCTTTGAATGATTCATTGTTCTAGTATTAGTATTAGTATCTTCCTAAACTACCCATATGGTAGCTTACTAGTAATATAACTGGTACGTATGAACATGGAAGTATACCCTTGCTACCCAAGGGTATTGAATGAACTAGGAGAACCTTTATAACTATATATGTACACATGATATATAACTAATATTTAAACGACCTTCGGATGGGTACCCGATATCCCACCAAACCACATCTCAAGCACGAAAAGGAAATACGGTGGATAGCCTTCCTAAGTCTTTTAAACATTTCTTATATAACTATACATATATAGGCATGCAATTGATAATACAAAAGCATAAAATAAGTTTTGTAAAACCTTTGAACATAATTATTATCTAAGAAAAGATTGACTTGATGTCAATCTATAAAACGGGTTAGAAGCATGGGTTTGATAAAACAGTTTAAGTATAAAGAAACATTTGTTTGAAACACAATTGTAAATAAGTTTGAAATGAAACATACAGAGTAAAATGTATAGTGTAATAAGGAGTTTTAAACTCATAAAGTGTTTATGAAAAACATTTGAAGGAAACTGTTTGGTAAAACGGCTAATGAGTAGCCAATCATTTGAATGCTGCTTACTAATCACATGTGATTGATATAGTAATTAGCATGATTCTACTTGTATCCCCCAATAAAACATTTAAAAACAGTTAAAACATTGATTAAGGGGTATGAACTCACCTGTTGTGGGTAATACGGATGAACTGAACAGGTAGGACTGCTAGGTGTCAAGTAAAGTCTTGAACACACTCTATGATCCTAGTTAACATATAATATCACATATATGTAACAAATTATTCTATAACCAATTAATAAACAATTCAAGACACCCTAGGACATGCTAAACACCTTTATCAAGTGTTATTAACCTCTAGGATCGCATCTCAGTGTTTGTAGGGGAAGCTATTGTGTGTAGGGCTTAAGGAAAACTCCACCATGAGGTTCACGGCCCTAATGATCCTACTAAATGAGTCTACGGTCGTAAACTCATGAGTTTACAGCTGTAAGCTCATACTTATGTGACCATTTTGTGTTTGATGCTCTACAAGACCCCAAGAAGCATTTCTACTTAATGGCTTGGTCTATGGAAGAGTTTAGGGCATTATATAACTCTTTTTAGGAGTTTATAGCCATGGGACAAAATCCCATGGAGATTAAGGCCGTAATCTCCCTTGGAAGGCTGTTTTTGGTGTTTTCAAGTCCCTAATTTAACTAGGAACTAAACTATGCTAGTTTACAAGGCTTTAGAAGAGTTTATAACACCATTTGGCACTATTGTTTGGAGTTCACAGCCCTGGAACTTCTTGGGCCATGAACACCTTACTATTGGTGTTCTAATGGTGTTTTCTAGTCCTAAACTCATTAGGGTACATGTCTAAACTAGTCTCTTGGCTTAAGGAAGGCTTTTAGGGTGTTTTGGCACCTAAAAATGGAGTTCACGGCCCAAGAACATCCTTGGCCGTGAACTCACTTCTAGCCTTTGTTTCTTAATGATTTTGTGGTCTAAACATGTCATTGTAGTTTCTAGGTTGAGTTCCAAGGCTTGGAGGGACATTGGGCACACTTTGGCCCTTATAAAAGAGTTTACTCCCCAAGGTGTTCTTGGGCGGTAAACTCTCAGATCTTCGTGTTTTCCTATGATTTCTAGTGTATTAAGCATATAAGAAGCTTTAAAACAACACCAGATAGAAGTACTCACTTTCCAGAATGAAAGTCCGAAGATCCTTGAGAGAGAATTCGGCTTTTCTCTAGTTGGAAATGTAACTAATGAATAAATATGGTTTAGAATCCTATATATAGTCCTGGGATTTTTGGCAGAAAATATTTTATTCACGAAATGAGCTCTAATATCATAGGGTTTTGAAATAACAGTGTTGCACAAAACCCTAGTGCATCCACTCTCCTGATATCTCTTTAAGTGTAAATCCTGAAATACTCAAACTTATACCCAAAAGTTTGGAAATTCTCTTTAACTGTTCTAATCTTCTACTTACTTGATATGGTTTGTATAGAATGGAAATTTCGGGTTGTCACAATGTGAATTTGTCGTAACCATAATCTCAAGACAAGTTTAGTGACAAATCCAAACTCATATGGACTGAACTTGCCCAATCTCATTTTCTTGCCACCCTGTAGCACAAGGGCCTACCATTGCTTCCAGGTTGTTATGCAAACAATTGTGAACTTATAGAACTCACAAGCATAGTCAACTTAACTTGAATGGGCACAGAAACAGAAATATGTCAACATAATGGGTTACAAACCTCAAGTTGTGCGCTAGCGATTAAACAATAGGTTTTATTCTTGATTAGTTCTTGAAACTTTTCCAAGATCTGCAAGACTCCCACTGTCCTCTTGACATATGAGATTCTCTTGACAAGAACCGTTCCTAAAACAAATATTCATGAGTTAGTGTGGATTCTTATCAAGATATACACTTCACACAATTGGTCTCAAGTGGTTTTTGTCTTATCCAAAACACCACAACTTACCAATCTCAAATGTACAAAAGTAAGAAACATGTTACTCTACATTTGACAAGTGTTATAAGCCGTTCTTAAAATTATGCAACTCAAGTTACAATCTTAGAGTATGACTCTAAGACTTGTTTTGGAACAAAGCATGATTTGTCTTTTAATTTGACCATTTCCACACTTCACGATTCCTCTCCTTAGCCGAAAAATGTACTAAGGATTATTAGAGGATCAATTGTGATATGGTTCCATAATCACTAAGATAATCATAAAACAAGATACTCAAGCACTCTCCCATCTCTTCAGATTGGAGAAACTTTTATCTTTCTGCCTTATTTGATTCTTCTTATCCGTCCTACCATACATTGAAACTTTTCCAATGTTTCAGAATTACACTTAAACTTGTAAGTATAACCATATGTACTAAAATTTAGTAAATCATAACAAATAATCTTATCGATCTTTGGGTTGGACTTGACCAGCGCACAACCAAGTGTACATAATCCTTTAGTCCCTCACTTGACCCACACATGCATGTGAGCAAGGACATAGTCTTAATTTCCTAAAGATATACAATACAAGTTGCATGATTTCAAGTTTCTATCCAACTGAAACTTGGGTGATGAGAATCTTTCCTTATTTGGTAAATTATGACACTACCATAAATGAACGAATCAAATTTTATTTTCCAATATTGCTTTCAATTGAAACATATAAACAACAATTTTTCACAAATGCCATTGTAAGGATACTTAAAATAAATAAAATCAAAACATTTTATTTTATTTTAAAACTTGCGGAAAAATTTATCCTTACAATACAAATACATATGAAAATGTGTTGCTATCTATTCCTAAGCAATATATCATAACTCTTAAGCAGCAGCTCAAAATTCTGATCATCGAACCATGCAATCGAAATCCATCTATTCACGATCAGAATCAGCTTACTCTTTCCTTAAGCTTCCTTTCTTTTATTTGATTCTACAAAACATAAAAATGTAATTACATTACATCATGTATTAAGAATCTCCAAATAAGAACTTAATAGAGTTACATAATGGACTTTACCTGAAGTAGAGTCAAACTTTTGACTTTACCAAATCTTTCAGGTAAATCTGGCAGCTTCATAACCAATGCCCCTTCTTTTGGAAAAAGAAACATATGGACTCTTTGGAAATGGTACATGAAACTATCTCAAACTTATCCTTTCTCTTTAATATTAGGTCAAATGACTTGACTATGGCCGATCCCTTTCCACTGGGAAGAGAAAGCCTTTCTGGACTTCTAATGTTACCATTGTCAATATCCATGGAAGTTGGGGAAGTTGATCTTCCAATCAAATTTTGATTTACCAGTAACCCAAATCATTGTTGATTTAGCAGCATCAAGCAAATAGGTAAGATCATTAAGGGTCATGTCTTGATCTGTCATCAGGGTTTGACTGAAGAACCAAGTTAAGAGCCAGCTACCTCAAGACTTCGACACCCGACTCTCCCGGTTTGCCAATAGGAATTGAGTGACCTTGAACTTTTCAAGTATTTGTTCTTGTGGGATAGGGAAAATAATTGGAGGAGGTGGAGGAAGTGAAGCATGATCTCTAGTCCCACTAATGCACAACAAAGGGAATAATCTTTCACCTTGATCGTCATGCGGGATATCATCTTCAATAGGATAGATTGATCCTAAAAATTTGGGAAGACTATAGTTGTCTTAACTAGACATCTATAATGGGAGAAATTCAAGTTTAGTTGATTTAAAGTCCCTAATATAACACCCAATATGAAATATTAAGGCTAGGACCCAACAAACTATTTTATAACTTGGAAGAGGGATGTCGTAATCCAAGCTACAAAATCTTTGAAGGTAGGTAAATGACGACGATTTACCAATTTCCACCATGAAAAAACAAAACAAATTTATTAACTTTTAATTAGATTTGAAACTCCTAGATCTTTTGAGATTCATTGAACTTTCAATGGCATGTTTAAATCTCGATTGTGCCCTCTCAAGTTTGTGACTGGGATGCCGAGGATCACAAACAAGGTGTGAATAACCACGCAAATTGACTTGGTACCCTTAATTTTATCACCCAATCGATGTGCCGGTTAACCACATGCGCTCCACCGATCTATGATAAAACTTAAGTCACCTTTTGCCAAACATTGTCAGTCCCATGTTAGTGTGTCGGTTAACCACACACGCTCCACTAACGACTTAACAAGGTGCAAAGTGTAATTTCATGGGTTAGCACCATTTCACATTTTCCTATGTAACTATGACTAGGAAATTATAAGTGTTTAGTTACTTAGTATTTATCATTATACTTTTAATGAAGGGAGAATTATAGTCCTTTCCTACCCGTTCGGCTAACGACCCTCCACCAGTCAAGGAAGTGGTGGGTGAGAGTGGACACCCATTAAACTGCCATTTTATAGGCAATAACCTTATACTCCCCTTAGAGACTGGCTTTGTGAATGAGGCCTACTAACGGTAAGATTGGCTTTACTCTTATACATATATATAAGTATTAGTTTTAATATTATAATAGTATATGGGTGTATTTTACACATTTAAAATACTTGATGGTTTAGTCTTATTAATTAAACTATACTCTTAATTTAATTAAACTTAAACCATGTCATTATGGAACTATTAAATCTTTTAATTAAACACTTTAATTAATTTAATGAAGTCCATAAAGTTTGAATTTTAACTTTTAAAATTCTAGAGTTTGGAATTAAAGCATTAATGTGTGTGAGACTTTACAAATTCCAAAACTTGAGGGCATGTTTTGAAACTATTCAAAACATTTCATATTCATAACATATGAGTTTAATGTTTCTTTAATAGCAAGACTCTTGAAAATCCATAACTTGAGGACAAGTTATGGAGATCATAAAACAATTTATGGAAAAGAGATTCTTCATGTTTTATAACTTATGAATTTTAATGATCCATCTAAAAGAAAAACCTTTGGAATTCCATAACTTGAGGACAAGTTATGGAGTCCATTAAAATCATTTAAAACAACAATTCAACCAATAATGTTAAAAGTTAATTCTAGATTAAACTCATATGAACTAGGTAATTCAAGTCAAACAAATTCCACGCAATTAGACTTAATCATATAAACTAATAGAAAACATGAAATTTTGACAATTACCTTTCAAATGGATTAGCATGATCATTATCATATCTTTAAAAAAAATTATGATTCAAAACAATTTGGAATAATGATCCTATGCATTTAGGGCCAAAAAAACGTTTTTCTGCACTCTGCCCAGCCAACTCGGCGAGTCCATGAACATGACTCGTCGAGTAGCACATTTTATACATGGACTCGTCGAGTCCATCACCCAGAACGCAGAAAACTCCATTTTTTCAACTTTAAACAGTAAGTAGCATCAAGTATAATTGAAAACAAGACTAGGCTCTGATACCGCTATTGGGTTTTGAAAATTCTAACACTCCTAAGGTGTTCATTATTGCATGTAGTGCTGTTTCGGCTTCAATTGTCCATTTAAAGTTGCTCTTCTCTATGAACCCTTTCAGCGTGTGGAACAGTGGCATGGCTTTTTTGGCCGACTTGGAGACGAAACGGCTGGGCGCAATTAGCATTCCATTCAGTGCTAGCGCATCTCTCAGCGTGCAGGTTGAGGGCGTTTCTTTTAGTTCGTTTACTTTGGTTGGACTCGGTTGGATTCCTTCCTTCGTTACATAGTATCCCAAGAGTTGACCTTCCTCGACGCCGAAGGTGCACTTGGCGGGGTTGAGTTTCATCCTGGCCTTTTCCAGAGTTTGTAGTGTTTCCTCCACGTCTTTCAGCAATGTATTCTCGTTCAAGCTCTTTATGACCGTATCATCGACGTAAACTTTGATGTTTCGACCGATTTGGTTGGCGAACTAGGAGTCCACGAGCCACTGGTAGGTTTCCCCTGTGTTTTTTAACTAGAATGGCATTTTTATATAGCAGAAAGTGTCGCGGTCCATTTAGAAAGTGGTTTTTTCTTCATCGTTTGTGTCCATAAGTATCTGGTGGTAGCCTTTGTATGCATTGAGAAAGCGTTTCCATTGGAATCCCTGCAAAGACTCCACCTTTTGATCTATTTCTGATAACGGATAGCAGTCCTTGGGGCATGCTTTGTTTAAGTCAGAGTAGTCGATGCACATACACCAGCTGCCATCGTGCTTTGTCACCATTACTGGATTTGCATTCCATGTCGGGAAAATCGCCTCCCTGAGAATTCCTACGTTGGTTAACTTTGTGACTTCCGCATTGATCGCCTTGTTTCGGTCTCCTCCCTGGACCCGCTTCTTCTGCTTCATCTCCTCGGTTCCTGGTTTTATCATCAGCTTGTGCTCTATGATTCCTTGGTCGACTCCCACCATATCTGCGAGGGTCCACGCAAAAACGTGTTTGTACCTTTGTAGCAGTTCGACCAATGCTTCTCTCTCTTTTGCGGGGAGGGTCGTTCCAACAGTCACCCGTTGATCTGGGTGTTCCCTGTTGACTACTTCTCCTCCGTCTGACGGGTCTGGTTTCGGTCTTTTGGCTTCTGCTAAGATATCTTTTGGTTGCAAGATTTCGTAACATTTGAGTTCCCTTAGTGGTGTGGCCAAGATTACTCCCGGGCCTTGGTTTGTGCTGAACTTGACTATCCTGTGGATCATTGACGAGACTACCCCAAACCTTAATAGAGCTGGGCGTCCCAGTATGATGTTGTGCTCCGAGGAGTGGTGTATAACTACAAAGTGTATTAGGGCAGTCCGGCGTTTGGCTTTGTCTTGGCTGACTAGTGTAAAGGGTAGGTGGGTCGTACCTAGCGGCCACAGGCTATGCCTAGTGAAGCCTTTGAGCTGTCCTACAACTGGTTGTAGGCCTTCCTTCCACGTGTTTGGCAACAACCTGAAGCAATGCTGATAAATGATGTCTGCCGAGCTACCAGTGTTGATGTATACCCGGTGGATTATCGCGTTCCGAATGGATCCTTGGATAACCAAGGGATTATCCCCATTCCACCCGGTTGGGTGTGGGTCGCGCATGGAGAATGTCAGTCCTTGCATTGCTTCTGTAATACCTCGTGTGCTTTCTATGCGCTCTATCGTACCCGTTTTGTGGTGGATTGCTAGGATCTCCAGTTTTGGTTCTATCTTTCTGGGGGTGTCTTTTGGGTTGTTTGCGTCGAACTTGGCTCGTAGGCTTTATGCGATCTTTATCACATTCCATTTTATATGTTTCTCTTCAATTTCCTTTTTTAGTACTGGGCAATTGATTGTGTCGTGCGTTCGAATCTGGTGATACTCGCAGTACCATGTTTTAGTACTGTTCGCTGCTAGCTTTTCTTCGATCGCATGTACTTCCTCCCGTCTGCCCCGCATGTCATCTCTAGCGAAGGGTCGGAAATGGCCTGGCGGTTGCCTGTCCCTTCCCATGAACCTGTTGCTCCCCCGGGGGTCAAAATGAACCGTGGGGTAGTTATTTCTGTTGGATTAATGTCTAAGTCCATAACTATAATTGGTAAGACTTGACCCGACTCGGCATGGTCCATTTGGGTTGCATACCATCATGCACTTGAATGAGAGAAATAAGACACTTATGGTTATTAATATATTATAAGTTCTAGTATATTAATAATAAGAATAATAAGATTATTTAATTAGTATTGATCAAGAATTAATCTAGGATTAATTAAGTGATCAAAAGAAGACTAATTAAATATATGGGTTGATTGTGTAAATCATCCATACTTGTATAGTGGGCTAATGCTCCATGGATAATCAAGTTGGGCTAAAACCCATAGGATGGTCCATGGATGCTCCATGGTGTATTTGTACCCATGGATCCAAGGAAATGGAAAGCCATGACAATTAAGAGTTTACCCTAATTGTGTAACTATATAAGCATCTTATTATTGAGGAAAAATCGGCCACTAGTGTGTGTGAAGAAAGGGCTAACCGATTTTGGTGAGTGTAGAATTCTCTCAAGTCATTCTAAGTGTTTTGATGATTGTGATTCCATTTGAGGTGTCACACTTGGGGCACTAGGCACTCAAGCTTCATGAAAACTTTCTACATCAAAGAGGTATGTATTCTATCTTGTTATAGTCATTGTTTTGTATGCTAGATTAGGATAATACCTTGGAAGTTCTTATTTGCATGTATAGTAGAGAAAACATAGATCCAAGATATTTAGGGTTGCATGTACACTTAGGAAGTGTTAGAATGCTCAAAACCCAACAGTGGTATCAGAGCCACGGGTTGTTTTCTGTTATATTGATGCAAATATTTTATTTTCAAAGTTGAAAAAAAACATGAAGTTTGTCAAATTTTAAGATAATTACTTGTTCTTGTGAAAAAATAATTATTTGTCAAATTTGAATAATTTGCTTTATGAGTTGAATTAGGTCAAATTTAATAAAAGATAAAATAATATGATTATTTTATTAGTTTTAAAAGTTTGATCTAAAGAGTTTTATTTTTTGAAACCTCCATAAGTTATGGATATGAAAAGGTTTTTAAAAAAAAATTGATTCAATGTTTTATGGAGTTACAAAAAATTTGGTGTTAATGTTTTACAGGATTCCATAACTTAAGAATAAGTTATGGATCACCAAAAGTTTTTTTGTGTTACCTTATTTTATGAGTGAATTTAGATTAATGAATAAAATTATGTGATAGTTGGTTTTAATCCAAATTAATCTAAAAGAAGTTCATAAAATGTGTTTATGTAACTTATAAGTCACATTTATGAATCTTAAAACTCATAAAAGTTGGCAAAGGTTACAAAAATGAAGAGTCTAGTTCTAATTAAATGGTTTTATGACTCCATAACTTGTCCTCAAGTTATGGAGGACCAAGAGTCTCTTCATTTAATAAAATAAAATAAAATAAAAAAAAGTGTAACCTTAATTAATTCCATAAGTTATAAAATAAAGAAAAGTTAATTCTTTTATTAGTTTAAAGTCTTCCATAACTTGTCCTCAAGTTATGGAACTTGAAGAGTTTTTGGATTAAAACTACTTTAAACACATAAGTTATGGAATTAATTAGTTTTGAATAGTTTCAAAACTTGCCCTCAAGTTTTGGAATTTGTAAAGTTTTCACTTATGAATACTTTAATTCCAAGTTAGCGCTTAGAATTTTAAAAGTTAAAATTCAACCCTTATACTTTATAATATTATAAGTTAATAATATATATATGTATAAGAGTAAAGTCAGTCTTACCGCTAGTACGCCTCATTCACGAAGCCGGTCTATAAGGTGGGTATAAGGTTGTTGCCTATAAAATGGCAACTTAATGGGTGTCCACTCTCACCCACCGCTTGCTTGACCGGTGGAGGGTCGTTAGCCGAACGGGTTTGACAAGACTATAATTCTCATTCATTAAAAGTATTAATGATAATACTAAGTAACTAAACTCTTAATAATACCCAATCTTAGTTACTTAGGAAAAATGTGAATAAGGTGCTAACCCATGAAATTACACTTTACACTTTGTCTAAGTCGTTAGTGGAGCGTGTGTGGTTAACCGGCACACTAACTTGGACTTAACAAGGTAGGTAAAGGGTGACTTAATATTTATCATAGTATCGATGGAGCGTGTGTGGTTAACCGGCAGATCGATTGAGGGGTAATTTATTAAGGGTACCAAGTGATTTGCATGGTTACTTCACACCTTGTTTTGTGATCCTCGGCATCCCAGTCACAAAACCTGAAGGGCACACTCGAGATTGAAACATGCCTTTGAAAAGTTCAATGAATCTCAAAGATCTAGGAGTTTCAAAACCAATTAAAACCTAATAATTCATTTCGTTTATCTTGGTGGAAATTGGTGAATCGTCATTCACCTACCTTCAAATATTTTATAGCTTGGATTACGGCATACCTCTTCTAAGTTATAAAATAGTTTGTTGAGTCCTAGCCTTAATATTTCATATTGGGTGTCATATTAAGGACTTTAAATCAACTATCTTGAATATCTCCCAAAAGATGTCTGGTTTAGACACCTATGATCTTCCCAAATCTCTTGAAACAAGGTTTCCTAATGAAGATGATGTCCCATGGATATCATACTTCTTCACCTCTTCAAATTATTCTCCCTAACCCACAAGTTCTTGAAAATTTTAAGGTCACTCAAGCCCTATTGGCAAGGCAAGGTCTAGGTGTGATCACATCTTGGAGATGTAGTCACATATTGACAAGCCGAGAGAGTTGGGTGTCAAAGTCTTGAGAAAGTTGGTGGTTCAATCACTTTCTAAGTCACATAGTGAGTTCCTTTGGAACACCTATGAAAAAGACTATGACAAGACCCTTAATGATCTTATCTATTTGCTAAGATCAACTTCCTAAAACTTTATGGACATTGATAATGATGACATTGGTTATCCAGTAAAGCATTCTCTTCCCAGTGGATAGGGATCGGCCATAGTCAACTCGGTTGACCAAATGGTAAAGAGAAAAGCTAAGTCTGTGATAGTCCCGTGTACCATTATCAAAGGGTCCATATGTTTATATTGCCAAAGGAAGGGGCATTGGTTGCGAAGTTGCCAAATTTACCTAAGGATGTTAAAGTCAATAAGTTTGACTCTACTTCAGGTAAATTCCACTATCTAACTCTGTTAAGTTTCTATTCTGAGATTCTTGATACACGATGTGACTGGGTCACATGGTGATGTTTTTTAAGAATCAAAGAAAAGTGAAGAAACTTAAAGAAAGAATATGCTGAATCTGATCGCGTAGATGGATTTCTATCGCATAGTTTGAAGATCGGATTCTTGAGCTACTTCTTAGGAGTTATGAGATATTGCTTAAGGAATAGATAACAACAAGTTTTCATATGGATTGTAAGGATAAGTTTTTCCGCAAAGTTTTAAAATAAAAAGAAAATTTTTGATTTTATTTATTTTAAAATATCCTTACAATGGCATCTGTGGAAATTTTTGTTGCTTATAAGATTCCATTAGTAGCAAGAGTGGAAGTATGAAATTGATTCTTTCATTTGTGGTAATGTCTAAATTTACCAAATAAGGAAAGATTCTCATCACCCAAGTTTCAATTGGACCGGAACTTGGAATCATGCAAGTTGTATAGCATGATGAATGAGAACTTTCAAGTTTTGGAAAATTAAGACTAATTACTTGTTCACATGGATGTGTGAGTCAAGTGAAGGACTAAAGGATCGAGTACACAGTCTTGTGCACTGATTAAGTCCACCACAAAAGATCGATAAGAAGAATCAAATCAGGCAGAAGGATAAAAGTTTCTCAAATCTGAAAAGATGGGAGAGTACTTTAGTATCAGTTTTGTGATCATCTTAATGATTAAGAAACCATAGCACAATTAGTTCTCTAAGGAAATCTTAGTGCATTCTTATGACTAAGAAGAGGGATCTTGAATTGTTGAAATGGTTAAATCAAGAAGATGAGTCATACTTCATTCCAATACAAGTCTTAGAGTCATACTCCAAGATTGTAACTTGAGTGACATGTCTGAAAGAAGGTTTAAAACACTTGTCAAATGTAAGAGTAAAAGTTTTGTACTCTTGTACATTTGAAATTGGTAAGTTGTGATGTTTTGGATAAAACAGAGACCAACTAAGGCCAATTGTGTGAAGTGTTTTTCTTGTTTAGAATCCTCACTATCTCTTGGATATTTGACAAGGGAGTCTTATATGTCAAGAGGACAGTGGGAGTCTTAAAGGTCTTGAAAGTCTCAAGAACTAATCAAGAATGGAACCTGAAGTTCTTCACTAGCACACGACTTGAGGTTTATAACCTATCGTGTTGACATATTCTGTGCCCATTCCAGTTAAAGTTGCCTTTGCATATGAGTTCTTAGAGTTCTCAGTTTGTTGCATAACAACTTGGAAGCAATGGCAGGCCCTTGAGCTGCCAGGTGGCAAGAAATTAAGATTGAGTTCAATCCATATGGTTTTGGATTTGTCATTATCTGTATCTTGTGATTATGATTTTGACCATTCACATGGATAAGAACACATACACCAGTAAATCTAAGTGTCATAAGGTTTCTCTTCGATTCATGAAAATGATGGTGAGGAAACACTTTCACTAAGTAGATTTTAGCTAGATAGCAATTGTGATATTTGCATTCTCAATGTCGTTAGTGGAGCGCGTGTGGTTAACCGGCACACTAACCTGGACTTGTGAGAAGTGGCAAAAAGGTCTAACCATTATGATTACGGCATACCTCTTCATAATTGTTTAGACACACAAGTGTGCTATCTAAGGGAAGGTGTATGTTTTTGATAAAGTTTTATCAAAACAATCTAGCATCAGAAATCTGAACTTTGGTAAGAAAGTCAATGAAGTATTGATTTCTAGAAGTCCAGCTGATTTCTGAGTACATGTCAAAGCTAGTGGGAGCATAAGTGTTATGCTAATAATCATCATGTTAGTGGGAGCATGATAATTATGATAAGTATTGCAAGTTAGCAATGTTAATTATAGAAAACAAAAGTTTCAATTGGGAAAAAGTTGTTTTGCTATAATTAAGGGAGAGGAAATTATGCTTCATCTCAAATCTATAAGCTTAGATCGTGAGGTTTTAATCATTTAGTCAAGGATATATATGAATTTCATGTTGGAATGGCTCAACATAAGGAAATTTTGTATATGGGTCCATTATTTGCGTTCTAAAATTCGATTATGATTACGGCATCCCTTTTCATAATCTGAATTATGAGAACTTGGCAAATTGAAATGGAAATATTATAGCAAAAGACTGGTTTAGTCTTTATGTGAGACATCATGAATCATGTCCCATATGCTTCGGATATAGGATCGATTACATGTGCTATAATCATCCGTTCTAAAATTTTCCAAATGCCTGGGGCATTAAGAAGGGAAAAGGTTTAGAACTGGATATGACTAAAAGGATTAAACAATTGTCGAGGACAATCTAAGGTTTACCAAAGATTGGTTGCTCAAGGACAGTTGGAAGTATAGTGATAATTCTGGAAGGACAATATTGACATAATCTGTAAGGAGGCAACTCTTGCTCAGAAGTGATAGTCAAAATGGAATCTGGAAATGTTTCAAAGTTAGAATTTTCACTCTGTGTAAGATTAAGGAAACTTAATGCAAGAAGGATGGTTCCAAGGAGTTGATCTCCTTGGAATGATCTGTAATGTTTGTTGTCAAGTCTTTATGACTTTGTGCATAATCATTACAAGAGGATCAATGCATATAAGTTTAGAATCTGACAGATTCCAGTAAATGGCATGAATTTGGAATTCTTGCATTTGCAGTAAGGATTTGGGAGTGTGAAAAGAGAATCATTGAAGTTATGTTCAATGGATCTAGTTCACAAAGTAAAGATCATAGACAAACATAGTATGCATACTTAGTGTGTGGCATGACTAGTGTTTTGAAAAAAAACATAGTGTACATGCTTGGAGCATGGGACAACTATTGTTTTAAATTCAAGAATAAAGTTGATAGCTGAAACAGTGTACAATGAATAATGTGTAATCATATGGTGATAAATAAAAGGTGTTTTATTTATGTTCAAAGGGTTGATACCATATTGGATTCAATTATTATTGTGTTTCACTTTGCATGTTTTGACTTCCCGAATAAACTAGGTTATTCTTCCGGAATGACTAAGTTATTCAAACCATCCACAGTCGGTCGTATTTTGGAAGTAGATATGAATTAAGACTGTCATGATGGGTTGTAGAGGTCTAAGGTGTTGGACAAGGCTACAACAATCATGAGTGCTCATAAGTTCTGAGTATTGGATTCAACCCGCGCTCATTGGAATCACTTCATGGATTTTATCACGAGTGATCATGAGACAATAATATCTTATATTCTTCAAACCTAGAGATATGAGTTGTTACTATGAGTTGATAGTACATTGATAGCACGAAAACGCATTTGGTAACTCGGTGCTATAAAACGTGCTTTTGTGTATGATTCAACAAGTAGTAGAACAAGCCATATGAGTCGAAGTTTATCCGTTCCTTTTACCTTCGGGATAAAAGCGATATTTGTGGGCCCCTCGATGATTTGATGATGACAAATGGAAGTGCTCGGCCGGGCCAGGACTGATTTGATTTGTTCAATTAGTCAGTCGTCATAAATCGGAAATCGGGAAACAACAAATGGACAGAGAGAATGATTATAATCCATGTCTCAGTCCATATGATATCTAGAATGGAGGAATATATGATCCCTTATCTAATGGACAAGTCACTGACAAAGGTCAGAGTTCATCTACAAGGTCAGAGTTCGACAGAAGCTTTTGAGAGCTACGATTGCCAGTTGGTTCCTGAAGTCATACGCAATAATAGTTTTAGAATTATCCAAGTGGGAGACTGTTGGATTAATGTCTAAGTCCATAACTATAATTGGTAAGACTTGACCCGACCCGGCATGGTCCATTTGGGTTGCATACCATTATGCACTTGAATGAGAGAAATAAGACACTTATGGTTATTAATATATTATAAGTTCTAGTATATTAATAATAAGAATAATAAGATTATTTAATTAGTATTGATCAAGAATTAATCTAGGATTAATTAAGTGATCAAAAGAAGACTAATTAAATATATGGGTTGATTGTGTAAATCATCCATACTTGTATAGTGGGCTAATGCTCCATGGATAATCAAGTTGGACTAAAACCCATAGGATGGTCCATGGATGCTCCATGGTGTATTTGTACCCATGGATCCAAGGAAATGGAAAGCCATGACAATTAAGAGTTTACCCTAATTGTGTAACTATATAAGCATCTTATTATTGAGGAAAAATCGGCCACTAGTGTGTGTGAAGAAAGGGCTAGCCGATTTTGGTGAGTGTAGAATTCTCTCAAGTCATTCTAAGTGTTTTGATGATTGTGATTCCATTTGAGGTGTCACACTTGGGGCACTAGGCACTCAAGCTTCATGAAGACTTTCTACATCAAAGAGGTATGTATTCTATCTTGTTATAGTCATTGTTTTGTATGCTAGATTAGGATAATACCTTGGAAGTTCTTATTTGCATGTATAATAGAGAAAACATAGATCCAAGGTATTTAGGGTTGCATGTACACTTAGGAAGTGTTAGAATGCTCAAAACCCAACAATTTCACCTTCCTACAGATGTTGTCATGGCGTTGAGGTATGCCTGCTTTGACTCCTCTCCTTCTTCTTGGCGTAGGCAACGTTCCAATCGTTACTTAAGTTTGGCCCTCGTTTTAGGTTGTTTACCCATGAGTTTCTGAGATAACGATCCTGGTAGCAGTCCCCAGGTGAAGGCGCCTGCGATGATTCCTTCGTCGTGATCCGGTACGTCCATAGTAGCTTTGGTAAATCTTGCAAAGTAGTCCCTAACTGACTCTCCTTCCCTTTGTTTGCACCCGATGATTGAGTGGCAATCACCCTTGTACTTCCGGAGTTGCATGAAGTTTGTAAGGAACAAGTACTTCAATTGGCTGAAGTTGCTGATGCTGTGCGGTCGTAGTGTTTTGAACGATGTCCCTGCATTACCGTCCAGGGTGGTGGGAAAGTATGTGCACCAGAACCTTTCACCTAATTTGATAGATGTCATGGTCCATTCGTACGTGTCGATGTGGCTGTTTGGGTCGGTAGTTCCATTATACATTTTGAGGTGGGGCAGCTTGGCGGTGTAGGGTATTTTGTATTCCAAAAGTTCCCGAACAAATGGCGACATGACACTCCGCGACGAACAGTCTTGGGTTGGGATTTGCTGGTTAACGTGGTATCCTGGCTGCTGCATCGCTAGGAATGGTTGGACGAGCATGTTGTTATAAGCTGTCAGGTCTGGGATTGGTAGACCGTAATGGCTGAACGGTTGGGTCAAAATGGGGGAACTATATGCCATGGGGATTTGTTGCTGGATTAGGGGAGTCTGTTGTTGTTGGGTCATGGGTGTTGGTTGTTGGGCCATTGGTGTTGGTTGTTGGGCCATTGGTATTGGTTGTTGGGCCACTGGTATTGGTTGTTGGGCCATTGGTGTTTGTAGATAGAAGGAGGATGGTGGCGATATTGTGGCACCTGTTGTTAGGAATTGATGGTTTCGGGGTTGTGGTACAATGCTTGCGTTGAATATGGTATTGTTTATGCGAAGGTTGTTTGTAGGTGGTGTAATGGTTGTCATTTAGGTGTTATGGGAGGTGCCGGTGTTGAAGAATGGGAGTGGTGTAGCGAAAATCAGCTAGTTTAGAGGTAAGGCGGTGTGTGCAGTGGCGATGATGGGGGTTAGAGGTGATTCTTCCAGCGTAGTTGCCACAACGTGTGGTGGTGGGCCGCCGAGAGTTGTTATCGGCAGCGGGTCCCCTGACGACGATGGCGCTTCGAGGATTGGCGGCTTTTCTCCGGGGAGTGACACAAATGGAGCGGTGGTTACCTCCAGCGTTCCCATCGGTCGTATTGGGCTATGTGGTGGTTATGTTGGTTTCCCGGCTGCTTTTTCCGCCATGATCGATTGTATGAGGGGACAAAGAATGAAGGGTTTTCATATCTGTTGTCACACAAACGGATGGTGCCAAATGATGCAACCTGGCTCCGAACCACTCGTCGGGAAATATCGGTTCCTCCGGTACCAGAGCCTGAGAAGTCACACAAGAAAGGAAAGCGTCAGCCGTCTTCTAGGAGGTGGTCCCGGAAGGATGCTCCAACGGTCAAGTTGGTATGGTGAGGGCTTAGGTATTAGATTATAAGGCTGGAGAAGGAATTACTTACCTCGTAGGGACCGTGGTGAGGTCCTTTTTATAGTGGAGATCTTCCTCGGTCTGTACTAGGGACCGGTTCTGTGATCCCGACATGATCCGTCGTCCTTATTGGAAAGCTCTGCTCCACATTCGTGTTCCGCCCAGTGATTGGTCCAGGCGATCGTGCTCTGTCTGGACGCTTTGTCGTCTGGATTCGTTGTCTCTGGGTTGTAACTAAAAGACAATACTTTGGCGAGGGCGAGCTTTCTATGCGATCGCCTCGCTTGGGTCTGGGGTCGCCTAGGTTGTCGGGTCGACGCCTAGCTGGGGCGTCTCACCAAGGCTCACTTGTCTCTGGCCCGCTCTAAAGGGTGTGTCTTCAAATTGCATGCACGTGCAGATTCATGAGTAAGGGATGGAACAGTTTGATTGGATTATGTGGTTAGTTTTCCCTATTGTCTGAATGCTGCTTTCTTTGTACTTGTGGGACTCTTAGTAATGTGAGCTAGTTATTAAGTGAATATGCTAAGTCACATGTGGCACAGGCTGGATAATCTCAAAGTGATAGATTTAACCTTATTGCGCAGCTCTCATTTGAGTCCAACCGTTCTAGGGATGGATCCTTTACTTGAAGGATTATCTGATCTCTGTTGCATGTGGCTGTATTCATGATGTAGCTAGTTGACATTAGTGAGAAGTCCTTCAGCAGCTGAGGACAGAGTGAGTTGGCGGATACCCTAGGGCAAGTCTAGGATGAGGTTAGTGTTGGGAACATTGCTAGAAGTAATGAAAGGGACCTGGTGGAGTCAAAGCAATTTTTGAGGAAAGTATGGATATATGTGGAAGGTAGTATGGGCTCGAACTACTGAAAGAAGAGGATCCGTACTCGGGTTTAGGAGCCGAGCAGCTCGAGGAGCGGATGAGGGAATTTATATCAGTCGAGATTACGCGCAGTGTTCTAGACCAGACTCCTGTGATCTTTGGTACGGTCAAGGAGGGGATACTGGAGATTTTGGATGAGAGGCTGGGAGCCTTCCGCGCTGAGGTGATGGCTTTGGTAGGGGCATGTACCTTGACATTTCGAGAGTTCAGAGCTTGTGAGGCTCCCGATTACCATGGGGCTCGGGACCCCATTGCCAGCAGCAGGTGGTTGGCCGATATTGTCAACGCTTTCCGTTCGAGCCGGTTTCCTAAGGGGGACAAGGTCCGACTGCCCTCCTACCTTCTGAAGGATAGAGCGCGGGATTGGTGGGAGGAGGTGACGGGTTTTGGACATAAGAACTTTACCTATGTGCACATACAACCCTATAGCTTGGATCTAGGTTTCACTAATTGAACATGCAACATATCCAAGACTTTCATGGCTAGATCTAACGTAAACTAACAATTAAAACATATGAAAACAGATCTAGAATGATACCTTGAGTTACTTGCTTGAAAACCTTCTTCTTCTTGGAGCTTAGAGTCACAAATTTCACTCCTCTAATGGCTTATAAACACCAACTAGCAAGAAGATGATTTGAGAGAGATGAGGAAGAGGGAAATCGGCTCTAGGGATACTCCAATCACCAGGGTGGCCGATTTCCTCAACCCTATGGGTCTATTTATACTGTGAGCTCCTAGGGTTTCACCCTAAAACCCTAATTGGATAACTTAGCCTCAAAGCAATCCAAATCCCTTCCTAGATAAAGCCTTGGACGATTTCTAGGTGATCCATATCCCTAAAATCATCTAACCCTATATCCATAAGGGTTATCAGCTCAAAATACAACTTTCACACATTTGACAGTTTATACCCCTTTATTCAATTAATCTCTTTAAGTCACCAAATTAATTCCTAATTAATTTATGACTTATATTAATCAAATAATATTATTATTCTTTTAACATATTATTCCTATAGTACATTAATAATAATATCTCTTCTCTCTAAATCACCCTATCAAGTTGCTATGGTGAAGGCAACCCAAAAGGACCATGCACAACCGGATCAAGTACTTACCAAATATAGTTACAGCCTTAGACACTAATCCAACAGTCTCCCATTTGGATAAGTCTAGTAATTATAAACGCAAACACAAGCCGATTAGCAATTGTAGCTCTCAAAGACGTTGTCAACTCTGATCTTATCAGTAACCTGTCCTTTAGATAAGGGATCGTACAGTCCTCTATTTTGATATCGTGCAGACGATTTCATGAGACATTGTCATACTCATTGTCCAGCAACTATTTTCTCGATCTCAGAATTATTTGACATAGAATTTAATTGAACACATCAATTCAGTCCTGACCGGGCCCGACACATAAGTCAAATCAAATCATCGAGCGGCCGTGATATCGCTTTTACCCTCTTAGAATAAAAGTAACTGATAAACTTCGACTTATATGCATTTACTTATCGACTAAGCAACTATACACAACAATGCATTTTATGACATCAATTTACTAATGCGATTTCGCATTATCAATGTACAACCAATTAGTAAATAATAAACCATATATCTAGGTTTTATGACCATATGATATTATCGTCTTGCGATCACTCCAAAGTGATTCCAGCAAGCGCGGGTTTATTCTAATGCTCAAAACTTGTTCATAAGCACTCATGAACGTTGCAGCAAACCTTTTCTATATATAATACCATGTAGACAATCTACATACCAATTCATGACAATCTTCATTCATACCTACTTCCAACATATGAACGATTGTGGACAGTTTGAATAATTCGATTATTCTTAATAAACTCAATTATTCTGGAAGTCAAAACATGCAAAGTGAAACAATAGCTAAACAACTAACATAAGACAATAACATTACTTATAAATAATACTCCTTTATTTAATCATCAAATGTCAATTACATTTATCTATTATACGTTTCTAATACTATCTAATCTAAACTAATATCACCCTTCAGCCCAATACTCCTAGCATGCTGCAAGTGCTTAACCCTGCTCAGTCCCTTCGTAAGCGGATCTGTTGGGTTATCTTCTGATGATATCCTCTTAACCACGAGGTGTCCTTCTTCTACTCGATGCCTAATAAAGTGATATTTTCTGTCGATATGCCGAGATCTACCATGATCCCTCGGTTCCTTGGTCAAGGCAACCGCTCCTTCATTATCACAGAAAATTTCCATGGGCTCCTTTATGGCAGGCACAACTCCAAGATCGCCAATGAAGTTGTTCAACCATATTGCCTCCTTTGACGCTTCGCTCGCTGCAATGTACTCTGATTCGCACGTTGAATCAGCTACAGTTTCCTGTTTGGAACTTTTCCATGTTACTTCTCCTCCATTAAGGGTAAAGACCCATCCCGACTGTGAATGGTAGTTGTCCCTATCGGTTTGGAAACCGACATCACTATACCCTCGCACCTTCAAGTCATCACTCCCTCCGAGGACTAGAAACCATTCCTTGGTCCTCCGAAGGTACTTCAGGATGTTCTTGACCGCAATCCAATGCGCTTTACCAGGATTCCCTTGATATCTACTGACCATGCTCAAAGCAAAGGCCACATCAGGACGAGTACAAGTCATAGCATACATGATTGAGCCAACTGCGGAAGCGTAAGGTACTCGGCTCATCTCAGCTATTTCGGCTTCGGTACTCGGACTTTGAGTTTTACTCAACTTGGTATTACTCTGTATCGGTAGTTCTCCCTTCTTTGAGTTTTCCATACTAAAACGTTTTAGTACCTTATCTAAGTAAGTATTCTGACTAAGTCCTATTAGTCTCTTACTTCTTTCTCTCACTATCCATATTCCCAAAATAAAGGAAGTTTCTCCGAGGTCCTTCATAGTGAAGCACTTCCTGAGCCAGGACTTTACCTACTGCAGAGTCGGGATGTCGTTTCCTATGAGCAGTATGTCATCGACATACAAAACGAGAAAGCTAACTATGCTCCCACTGGCTTTGACATATACACATGATTCATCTTCGCTTTATACAAATCCAAACTCTTTGACTTTCTCATCAAAGAAAAGATTCCATCCGCGAGACGCTTGCTTAAGTCCATAAATGGACTTCTCAAGCTTGCACACTCTATTTGGATGCTTCGGATTGACAAAACCCTCTGGTTGAGCCATGTAAACTTCCTCAGCTAACTTCCCATTAAGGAAAGCGGTCTTGACATCCATTTGCCATATCTCATAATCATGAAATGCGACAATAGCTAGCATCACCCTAATAGATTTTATCTTCGCAACTGGTGAGAAGGTCTCATCATAGTCAACTCCGGGAGTTTGAGTAAAGCCCTTTGCAACCAGCCGCGCCTTGTACATGTGCACATTCCCATCTATGTCGGTCTTCTTCTTGAAGATCCATTTGCACCCAACCGTCTTACATCCGGGCACATTGTCAACCAAATTCCAAACATGGTTGTCATACATGGACTGAATCTCGTTGTCCATTGCCTCTTTCCATTTTGCAGACTCCGGGCCTGCCATGGCTTCCTTATAGCAATTAGGTTCATCTAGGTTTATTAGTGTACTATCACTAATATACATGTCCCCTTCGGTAGTAATATGAAAACCATACAACTGGGGTTGAACTATAACTCTTTCGGAACGTCTAAGAGGTAGTGACTCGTCAATTGGTTCAACCGGAGTTTCCTCCTCGAGCTGAGCGCCAGCAGTAGAGGTTCTTCATCATTCGACTCTTGAATCTCTTCAAGATCGATCTGCCTCCCACTGTCTCCTTGGCTTATGAGTTTTCTCTCTCGGAAAACCCCTCTCCTCGCAACGAACACTACATTGTCACTTGGTCTATAGAAGAGATATCCAAAGGATTTCTGCGGGTAGCCGATGAAAATACATCGCTCACTACGAGGTTCGAGCTTGTCATGAGTTTCTCGTCTTACGAAAACTTCACAACCCCAGACCTTGATATGTGCCAACGAGGGAGCTTTCCCTGTCCACATCTCGTGATGTGTTTTGGCAACCTTCTTTGTAGGGACTCGGTTAAGGATAAGGGCGGCAGTCTCTAAGGCATACCCCCAAAATGAGATAGGTAGCGAAGCACGACTCATCATAGAACGAACCATGTCCAATAGGGTCTGATTGCGCCTTTCTGCCACACCATTTAACTGCGGTGTCCTAGGTGGCGTCAATTGTGAAACTATTCCACATTCCTTGAGATAGTCGTGGAATTCAAGACTTAGGTACTCCCTTCCTCGATCGGATCGAAGCATCTTGATTTTCCTGCCCAATTGATTCTCCACTTCATTCTTGAACTCTTTGAACTTTTCAAACGTTTCAGACTTGTGCTTGATTAAGTAAATATACCCATATCTACTATAATCATCGGTGAAAGTCACATAGAAGCGGTTTCCATCCTTTGTAGTGGATCTAAAGGGTCCACATACATCGGTATGTATGAGATCCAATAAACCCTCACCCCTCTCACAAGTGCCAGTGAAGGGTGACTTGGTCATTTTTCCAAGTAAACAAGATTCGCACGTGTCATCTTCCCTAAGGTCGAATGACTCCAACACTCCATCCTTTTGGATTTGGGCTATGCTTTACTTGTTGACATATCCAAGACGACAATGCCACAAAGATGCTTTATCCATACTATTGGAAGAATCTATACACAACACATCATTTCCTAGGTTATCTACAACCATAACATTTGCATAAATTCCATTACAAGGCATTGCTTCAAAGTATAAAACACCATTTAGATAAGCATAAATAGAACCATCCATATTATTAAACGAATATCTAAATCCTTGTCTAAACAAACCATGAAATGAAATGATGTTTCTTGCCATATCTGGCGAGTAGCAACAATTGTTTAAATCTAGACCTAATCCATTACTAAGCACTAAAGAATATACTCCAATCTTGGTGACAGGCGACGATCTTCAGTTTCCCATGATTAGATTTATTCTTCCTTGCTCCACATCTCTATCTCTTCTTAATCCTGCAAATCAGAACAAATGTGGTAACCACATCCTGTATCAAGAACCCAAGAAATAGTGTGTGATGAATTACTAGATTTAATTGTGTATATACCTGTAAAAGATGGCTTGATCTTTCCATCCTTGATGGCTTGCAGATATTCCGGGCAGCTTCTCTTCCAATGCCTTATCTTGTGGCAATGATGGCACTCTGCCTCCTTCGGGTTAGGGTTGGGCTTAGTGGGATCAACTTTGGTCCCACTAGAAGACGAACCATCTTGGGACTTTCCCTTGCGGTGGCTATTTGAAGGAGCCTTCCTCTTCTTGCCCCTTTCCCTGCCCTATCACCAAAACAGGAGCAACGGTTGGTGCGGGAGTTGGTGCAACAGACTTGTCCTTTAGGTTGCTCTCAGCAGTCCTTAGGAGTCCTTGGAGCTTAGGGTGACCTCTTCCTTGTTCATGTGGTAGGTCATCCTAAATTGATTGTAGCATGAAGGCAAGGAATGAAGAACAATGTCGATGGCCAAATCCTCCCCAAAGTTAGCATTTAACTTGCGAAGACGATCAACATATCGTTGCATCTTTTGCAAGTACACAGTCAACGATTCTCCATTTCCCATCTTAGCGGTGATCATGTTAGTGATGATCTCGTAGCGCTCTTGCCTCGCGCTTTGGTGGTACCTCTCCATCAAGTCTTGATGCATCTCATACGGATACATGTCCTCATAGGACTTTTGGAATTCTTGGTTCATAGTGGTTATCATGATGCAATGAACTTTCGTTGCATCACGTTCGTGTGTCTCAAAGACAGCCATCTCTTCGGGAGTAGCGATTTCCGGGTTGACCTTTTCGAGCTTTTCGTCGAGGACATACTCTTTGTCCTCGTAGCGTGCAATGGTGCGAATGTATCTTATCCATTCGCTAAAGTTCGTACCATCGAAGGTCACCTTTTGGCAAAGACTCATTAACATGAATGAGTTAGCAGCAGCATTGTTTGCGTTCGACGTCTACAAATAGAAAGGACAAAGTTTGATTAGAATTTTGGATCCCTAATTAAACACCCAAAATGAAAAATTAGGGCTAGGACCCAACAACATTATTTACATATTAGAAAAGGGATGCCGTAATCCAATCATGCAAATAATTTTGAGGTAAGTGAATGACGATTCACTAATTCTTCACCACGAAAACATAACCTTAAGTTTTATTGAGAATTCCTAGATTTTAGAGATTCATTGAACTCTTCAATGGCATGTTTAAATCTCGATATGCCCCTCTAGTTTGTGACTGAGATACCGAGGATCACAAAGCGGGTGTGAATTACCATGTAAATCTACATGGTGCCTTCATTGTTACAATCATCTATTCGATGTGCCGGTAAACCACACACACTCCATCGAACTATGATAAACAATGAATCACCCTTTGTCACCTTTGCTTAAAACCAATTAGTCATATAAATGATACATATAGTCATATAAACAATTCATGTGACCATATGTATTACCTTTTAGTCATATTAGATTTCTATATGTGAATGTATGTATACTATTCGTCTCATCGAAAACCATTACAATTTTTAAATATGTCGAAAACAATCGGTGATTTTACCAATGATAATTTACCACACTTTATAACGAAATCGTCACACTCAAAAGTGTAGCTATGCTATTTTTAAAAAGTACAGTTGTATGTTAAAATTGTTGTGGTGAATTATTTAAAAAAAAAACTTTAACTTTTTTTTTAATTATTGCAAAAGCTTAGTGATATTAACTAAACCAACCTCTATTATTGAGTTTATCGCAAAACATAACCATTTTTTCAGTTTTTGAAAACAATCAATTTCTCCCAAACGCCTTTAGACTTGTTTTTCAATTTTTGGAATTTGTTTTTATTTGCACAATTTCTTTCCAGAAGCTCTTTATATTTCTCCGAAGTGTTTATTTCAAAGTTTATGTATTTCAATCAAATATGTTATTATATATAGTTTTCAATATACTATGTTTCTTAAACTTTTTGTTAGATTTTATAAATTAGAATATATTTTCTCAAAATTCCATAATTAAATTTAATTGGATTTCGACTTGTTCTAGAAATTCCATAGTTTTTTTTCTTTTTTTTTTTCCGAAATTTGGAATTCTGGACCTAAATCCAAAATGTCATTAAAAAAATTACCTTTTATCAGAAAAAATATTTTGTGTGGTATCCAAAATGCCGTTTTCCGAACTTGTTGGTTATATTGACAAAAAAGTAGATGGGTAATTTTCTTTAATATTAAATCAAAATATGTTTAGTTTAGTGAATATCCCAAAAACTTAATAGGTTTAGTTGTTTTTGTTTTTTCTTTCTAAATTTTATTAATTAGTAGTTTGAGATTGTTTACAAACAAATAACAAAACTAATGTACACCTATTTTTTTATTAAAAGAATAAAAAAATCAAACCATCACCAGTAATCTCATATATATTCTTTCTGTACCATTACAGGTGATGATGTCTATACTTGTAGACCGTTTGGTGACGATGTTTATAGTTGTAGAATGCTTGGTGACGATGTTTGTATATCCGTACAACGCTTATCTCCCATGTAGTGCCGGACACAGAAAGTTTGAGTAGTGGTGTTACCCAAAAAAAAATTCCCAACAAATCTAAAATAATAGTGACACTCATATTTCAAGACGTTGCATCTAATAGAAAAACATTTTTTTACATTGACGACCGGAATTGGGGTAGTGGCCCGGGACCCCCCGAGCTCCACATAAGTCTGCCAATGCTCCCGTGCTCTTTAATCTTGGTGTCATCGCACCCATATCCAGCCAACATCATGTTCATGTTGCTGCCAACTCCCCAAATTTGTACACATCTTTGACATCCCCTTGCTACCATCAACATGGTCTCGCTACTACCCCCTCGTTGTCTCCTATACCCTTCGCTATTACCACCATTCAAATTCTCCATAGACCTTCCATTTTTTCATTGTCTTATTACTGTTTTTTCTCACAAAACAAGACGTCGACTCTCTAGTTTCATTTTTTTCTCACACCATCAATGAACTCCGGCTTTCCCTAACTTAATAGAATTAAGGGAAGAACTTCAACGATCCTTCTTGCTAACAAGTCATACTCATTGGGAAATTCATTAACTAGTGAACCTCACATTTTTTTTTTCTGTTGTTGTGCAGTCAATACCAGTGAGATCAAATAGACAAATATCGGACCTAGAAATAATAGGTTAGGAATGTCGGTCCAAAATTGCAGTCCCAAAAGCTACGCATATATAGACCATTGGCTATTTTAGCCAATTTGGTTAATTTGAATATGGACATAGTGATACTTTTGGTTGCAGATTTTGGGTTAATTTTTAAGCAATATAACTGGGCCAATCCTTTGGCTATTTTAGCCCAAAGATGAAATGGACTGGATTTTTTATTTTCTTTTTAACATGCACGCACGCGGCACGCACATCTGGAAATCGGTATCACTCTAATTTGAAGACCTAGTCAACTTCATTAGCGTTCAGTCGTTACTTCCAATTACACCAAGTTCAAGTTCCGACTTCCAACGTCTCTTTTTTCTTTCCACTCCGATTCTGCAACAAAGGTGAGCTTGATCAGGGGGCTGTAGCTCTTGAATCTAGCTGGATTATTTTCGACACACCATACACGTATCAGGCTGCTCATCCCGAAATACTGCTTTGCAAACTGTTGTATCATCGCCTCTACGAAATTAAATTACTTTCTTGGCTCTGTTACTGAATCAATAGCTTTGCAACTTGCTCACTATCAGCTGATACGTATTTTACATATCTTTTGAAGAATAATAGGTACTCACTGTATTTTAAATGTTGTATCATCCCACAAAAGATCTTTTTCCCATTTCCCTCAGCCGCTCAAGATCTATCCACCTTTATATATGTTATTAATGTTGGGATAATCGAGAAAAAAACTGGAGAGCTTTAGCCCAGGGGCATTTTAGGAAAGTTTACTTCTTATGCGTTTTATGTGTTTGAGTAAGACTCTTTTAGAATTAGTTTAAGTAGGGGTATTACGTGCTTTGTTTTATTATTCCATAACAAGTTTTTCAGTCAATAATTACTTAGTCTCCAAGTTATAATTGTTCCTTTGTTTACATCGCCTGTTCGTTCACTTCTGTCATGTTCTTCTGTTTCATTCAACTAAGTTCACAAGGTGTAAATTAGAAGCAGCCTCTATTTCTTCCTGTTAGTACCTTTGTGAATAAGTTACAGAAGACATGAAGCAGGTCCTTTTGATTACTTAAACAATAACCTCTCTCCTGTTATCTTTGTGTCTCTTTTTTATCCCTTTTTTGTTTGAATTTCTTGTGCAAAAGGGCACAAGTTGAACTTGCAAGTTTCCAGTTAAAGTCTTCCATGTATTTTAAAATAATCATATTTTGGTATTTTTTTATAATTAATCAATGATAAACCATTTTCCTGATTCCTATTACTATATAATCTAGCTTTATTTTTTTAAAAACTTTATCTTTAAGTTCATTGTAGATTATGGGATGGACTTATATTACGATTACATCATCGGTCTATGGGACAAAGCTAATCAAACCTTACTCAATGCAATGAATCTAGGATGCATTTAAATGCCCAATCCATTACAAATTTTCATCCAATTTCATCTGACAAATTGTTGGTTACTATGTAGATACTTCCACAAAGAAGAATTTCCTGCAATGGATGTTGTCGGTGCCATTCTTAAACCAGTTGCCGAGACACTTATGGAACCTGTTAAGAAGCATCTAGGCTACCTCATTTACAGCACAAAACATGTGAGGGATATGAGTAGCAAAATGAGGGAGTTAAATGCAGCAAGACATGCCGAAGAAGACCACTTGGACAGGAACACTAGAACTCGTCTTGAGATTTCATCTCAGGTTAGGAGTTGGTTGGAAGAAGTAGAAAAGATCGATGCAAAAGTACAAACCGTTCCTAGTGATGTCGTCGCTTGTTGCAGTCTCAAGATTAGACACAAAGTCGGAAGGGAAGCCTTCAAGCTGATTGAAAAGATTGAAAGTGCCACAAGACAACACTCTTTGATCACATGGACTGATCTGCCCATTCCTTTGGGAAAAGTTGATACCATGAAGGCATCGACCTCCACACCATCAAGTGATCATCACGATGACTTTCAGTCAAGAGAAAAAACATTTAGTCAAGCACTTAAAGCACTTGAATCAAACAACACATCCCACATGATAGCGTTATGTGGGATGGGCGGAGTGGGGAAGACCACCATGATGCAAAGACTGAAGAAGGTTGCCAAAGAAAATAGAATGTTTGATTATATGGTTGAGGCAGTTATAGGGGAAACGACAGACCCAATTGCTATTCAACAAGCTGTAGCGGATTACCTTCGTATAGAGTTAAAAGAAAGCACTAAACCAGCAAGAGCTGATAAGCTTCGTGAATGGTTCAAGGCCAACTCTAGAGAAGGTAAGAATAAGTTCCTTGTAATATTTGATGACGTGTGGCAGTCCGTTGATCTGGAAGATATTGGTTTAAGTCCTTTTCCAAATCAAGGTGTCGACCTCAAGGTCCTGTTGACTTCACGAGATATAAATGTTTGCACTATGATGGGGGTTGAAGCTAATTCAATTATTAACGTGGGGCTTCTAACTGAAGCAGAAGCTCAAAGTCTATTCCAGCAATTTGTAGAAACTTCTGAGCCCGAGCTCCAGAAGATAGGAGAAGATATCGTAAGGAAGTGTTGCGGTCTACCTATTGCCATCAAAACCATGGCGTGTACTCTTAGAAATAAAAGAAAGGATGCATGGAAGGATGCACTTTCGCGTATAGAGCATTATGACATTCGCAGTGTTGCGCCTAAAGTCTTTGAAACGAGCTACCACAATCTAAGAGACGAGGAGACCAAATCCATTTTTTTAATGTGTGGTTTGTTTCCGGAAGACTTCAATATTCCTACCGAGGAGTTGATGAGGTACGGATGGGGCTTAAAGATATTTGATAGAGTTTATACGATTAGAGAAGCAAGAAACAGGCTCAACACATGCATTGAGCGACTGGTGCAGACAAATTTGTTAATTGAAAGTGATGATGTTGGGTGTGTCAAGATGCACGATCTGGTGCGTGCTTTTGTTTTGGGTATGTATTCTGAAGTCGAGCATGCTTCAATTGTCAACCATGGTAATATGTTTGGGTGGCCTGAAAATGATATGACCGACTCTTGCAAAACAATTTCGTTAACTTGTGAGAATATATCTCAGTTTCCAAGAGACCTCAAGTTTCCAAACCTAACGATTTTGAAACTTATGCATGGAGATAAGTCGCTAAGGTTTCCTCAAGACTTTTATGAAGGAATGGAACAGCTCCAGGTTATATCATATGGTAACATGAAGTATCCAATGCTTCCCTCGTCACCTCAATGCTCCACCAACCTTCGGGTGTTTCATCTCCATAAATGTTCATTAAGGATGTTTGATTGCTCTTCTATCGGAAATCTGTTGAATCTAGAAATGCTCAGCTTTGCTGATTCTGGCATTGACTGGTTACCTTCCACAATCGGAAACTTAAAGAAGCTAAGGTTACTTAGTCTGAGAGATTGTAATGGTCTTCGTATAGAACAAGGTGTCTTCAAAAATTTGGTCAAACTTGAAGAACTTTATATTGGAAATGCGTCTGGGTTTACAGATGATAACTGCAATGAGATGGCGGAGCGTTCAAGCCACTTTTCTGCGTTAGAATTCGAGTTCTTTAATAACAAGGCTGAAGTGAAGAATATGTCATTTGAGAATCTCGAACGATTTCAGATCTCAATGGGGTGCTCTTTAGATGGAGATATCAGTGAGAGTAGCCACTCATATGAAAACACGTTGCAGCTAGTGACCAACAAAGGTGAAATATTGGACTCTAAACTTAACAAGTTGTTTGTAAAAACAGAGGTTCTTTGTTTGAGCGTAGATGGTATGAATGATCTTGAAGACGTTGAGGTGAAGTCGACACATCCTCCTCAATCCTCTTCATTCTACAATTTAAGAGTCCTTATTGTTTCAAAGTGTGTAGAGTTAAGATACCTTTTAAAACTCCGTGTTGCAAAGGCTTTGTCAAATCTTGAGCATCTGGAAGTTTATGAATGCGATAATATGGAAGAACTCATACATATTGGGACTCGGGGTAATGGTAAAGAAACAATTACGTTCCCCAAGCTGAAGTTTTTATCTTTGAGTGGATTACCGAAGCTATCAGGTTTGTGCCATAATGTCAACATAATTGAGTTGCCACAACTCGTGGAGTTTCAACTTGGCAGCATTCCGGGTTTCACAAGCATTTATCCGAAGAACAAGTTCGAAATTGTGGTTCCATTGAATCGTTATTCAACATCGACTTGGATTGTGCTGGTGCAATTGGAGAAGAAGACAAAATCAGCAGCTTAAGAAGCATCAGAGTGAAGAATTTAGGGAAGCTAAGAGATGTGTGGAGGATAAAAGGTGCAAATAACTCTTGTCCCCTCGTCCGTGGCTTTCAAGCTGTTGAAAGCATAAGCATTAGGAGATGTAAGAGGTTTAGAAATGTATTCACTCCTACCACCACCAATTTTGATCTGGGGGCACTTTTGGAGATTTCAATAGATGACTGTGGAGAAAACAGGGGAAATGACGAATCAGAAGAGAGTAGCTAAGAGCAAGAGCAGGTATGGATTTCAATTTCACTTTCTTACTTAATTAAGGATTAAGCTCGTCTTTTGAATAAAAAAGGGGTGGGATGACTAAACTTGGGCATCAAAATTTGAAGGAAAACCTTACTAACCATTAAGTGACAAACCATTTCTTGACTTAATGTTGCAATACAAGTCATGTATAAAATTTACTAACTTTTTTTATTTTTTATTTATATATATATATATATATATATATATATATATATATATATATATATATATATATATATTTATAAAATGACTACAAAACATGATTTTTTATTATAGATCATATATAAATGTGACTAATTTTCATCACCTAACTTTAGTTAATAAATCACTAGAAATGTCACTAATTACTTTTAGTAAAAAATAACAAATTTAATTATCAACTAAAAATGTCATTTTCTAACAAAAAAATATTTGGCTCAAAAAAGCTCATAACCTGAAATAACTTAAAGTAAAAGGACATGACATTTAATAAGAGCAATTTTTATTTAAACATGATTTTGACCAAATATCACCAACAACTCTTAAGTTCTTGAATCAATTCAGCTTAAAACTCAACCAACATAATTAGATAGCTCAGAGCTAAAGCTAAATGCATGTATAAATTCCTTTCATCTTTTTTCTGGATCTTGATAGCAAGTGGAATGATTTCAACTTCAAATTGATAAAAATCCACATTATAGAGAGATTAGCTTGAAAACAAATGGTCCAGGTGGGTTTGGTGGATATGGTTGATGAATACAGAAGGGAGAGCTGATTTCAAAAACAAACAAACACATCTTGATTTCAAAGACAAACAGTAGGGGTGGAGATAAGAAAAGGAGGTGGGGAGTGGATTGTTGGTGGATACGATCGGTTCCATGGGATGTGGGGTGGATATTTATGGAGACTGGTGGCTTGGGGTGCCGGAGAACATGATCGATAGTGAGGAGGTTGGATGGTTTCTGGTGGGCCCAATTTCATTTATATAAAATAAGGGGTAAAATGGTCATTTTATAAGTATTTAACCGTCCTCTCTTAACGATGAAAGTCTCACAGACCAAGACCACAATGAAACCTTGTCATAAGGATGTTTTTTTATGTTGCAATTTTCATCTTCAGGGACAAGAACCACAGAAAAATGCTAATCACAAGGACCATTTTTGCAGTTTACTTTATTATTTTTCTTAATAATGATGGCCATGATTGAACCCATTCATCCTCTTTTTTTAATTTAATAAGGGGTACCAGTGTCAGCTTCTTATTCTTAACCGGCCAAAAAGGGCGACACTTAAAAGCATAGGGACTAAGGTTGTATGGAAATAGTTCGGTGACTTGGATGGGTAGCAAAATTTAGTAAACTTAACCCTTTAATTAACTACCGTAGCTTATTAACTCTATTTCAAGCCAACTCCATCTCTTGTTTGAAAATAATCCACATCTTAATTAAAATATATTTCATTGTTGCATTGGAGCCTATAACATCTTCTAATGAAGGTGAAGGATCCAACTATTTTTACTCTGTTGACAATTTCAATCATTTGCAAATGTTCCTTGAAAAATTACTTAATATCAAAATAATCTTATTCAAATCCAAAATTATAAGAGAGAATTGTGAATAGGTGTGGAATTATAAATCATTAAAACAATTCAGTACTAACGGTACTAATTACATGTGTTGGGATATATGTGTGCAGACTGATATTATGTCGAAGGAAGAGACATTAGAAGAAGTCACTGATACTAATATTTCTATTGTTGTATTCCCGTCCTGTCTCATACACTCTTTTCATAACCTCCATAAAGTTGAATTGTTCAATTATGAAGGAGTGGAGGTGGTGTTTGAGATAGAGAGTCCAACAAGTAGAGAATTGGTAACAACTCACCATAACCAACAACCGCCTATTATACTTCCCAACCTCCAGGAATTGTATCTAAGTGATATGGACAACATGAGTCATATGTGGAAGTGCAGCAACTGGAATAATTTCTTCACTCTTCCAAAACAACAATCAGAATCCCCATTCCACAACCTCACAACCATAACTATTAAGTTTTGCGGAAGCATTAAGTACTTGTTTTCACCTCTCATGGCAGAGCTTCTTTCCAACCTAAAGAAAGTCAGGATAGAAGATTGTTATGGTATTGAAGAAGTTGTTTCAAACAGAGATGATGAGGATGAAGAAATGACTACATCTACATCTACCCACACAACCACCATCTTGTTCCCTCATCTTCATTCTCTCTATCTATCTAGCCTGAAGAGTCTGAAGTGTATTGGTGGAGGTGGTGCCAAGGATGGGAGCAATGAAATATCTTTCAACAATACCATTACAACTACTGCTTTTCATGATCAGTTTAAGGTATGTTTTGTGAGTATACAATTACTTATTTAATTTCTTCATCAATATCCATTTTTTCTTTGCAATATTCTACAAAAATCACCAAATCACATATAGAAGATTTATACTTTTATTGCACACCCATTCAGTGGCAGAGCTAGATGGGGCGTTGGGGCTACAGTTGTACCCCCAAAATAAATTTTATATATTAAACTTTACATATTAATTTTCTATATGTAAGTGAGCTTAACTACCTTGCATCCCTAGCTCAAACCATTAAATCTTGCTGCCTTCTTTTTTTTTCTTCTCATGAATCGAAGTGATTGCTATCGAGAGTTTAGAGACAATAACAAGATCCGTATTCCACCATCCATTCGAAAACTTTTGTTAAAAAATACAATTTCAAGAGGCCTCATGTTTTCACCCATATTTTGATTGTTCAAATGTTATTTTAAATTTCGATTATATTTATACCCCCGTATTAGAATTTCCGGCTCCGTCACTGCACCCATTACCTACCATCCAAACTCAAGAATGTGATTTGGAGGCATAAAAAGTTCCATTTATTTGAACAAGTATTACCGTGTATTTATTATTTATCATAATTCATATCATTTACCGACAAGATTTCTTTTTTATTTTTTCTAATTAGAAAATATAAACATGTCTAATTACGTTTACCATTCTATGTGAATCCTCTGATGTTTTTGTAACCGAGCATCTTAGATTATTTTTCTTTTTTCATAATTGTGTTTTTGGACAATTTTTTCCTTTTTTAGCTGTAATTCCAACTGGTTATATATTCAATTCTTAATGTACATAATAATGCATTTTATACACACTATACAAAGATAATATGTTGGACCCGGTTTCTAAGTTTTAAATATAAATTTCACAAAGTAAATATCTATATCTTGGTTTTTATTTCTGGGGTAAGTATTTCTCCAACAATGGTTTGGTCATTATCATACTATGACCAATTCATCACATTATGAAATATCATTTAATTATCACGTTATGACCAGTTTAATAGTTACAGCTCTTAGGACTAAAGGTTAGTCATTAAAATTTAGGGGTCATTTATGTTATAACACAACTTGTTAACCCATTGTAAACTACAGTAATAATGATGTATGATGTAAGAGCCAGAAACTTACCCCAGAAATAAAAACCAAGATATAGATGTGCTCTAATCTAAACTGTAAGAAACAAAACAAAAGGCAGTAAGTATTTAGTTAAATGTAACTTAGTTTAGATATTAGGGGCCATCGGGCGACAGCCAGGTATTCAACAAATTATAATACTTTCCAAAACTAGTTTTTCTAAGCTTGCTGTGTGAAACATATGCTTTCTTGATTTAATTGAGTTTGCATTCCTATATTTTAGGTTGTAAAGTGGTATGTCTTTTATTGTCTCTTAAATAAATTCTGACGTTAATTTTAAAAAAAATTAAAAAAAAAAAACTACATTTTTGATGTGGAGAGCAATCATGGCATTTAGTATAATAAAAAAAACTAGATTTTGAATTAAATTTCTTAAACAAAAGCTGTGTCAATTTTCCATGTGTTCCAGTTTTTTCAAGCAAGTGGTGTTTCCTGGAGCTTATGCCAATACGCTAGAGAGATAATAATAAAATGGTGTTATGCATTGTCAAGTGTGATTCCATGTTATGCAGCAGGACAAATGCAAAAGCTTCAAGTGCTGAGAATAGAGTATTGCACAGGGATGAAGGAGGTATTTGAATCTCAATGCAACAAGAGTGGTTGTGAGGAAGGAATTCCAAGAGTAAATAACAATGTTATTATGCTTCCCAATCTAAAGATATTAGAAATCAGCAATTGTGGGGGCTTGGAACATATATTCACATTCTCTGCACTTGAAAGCCTGAGACAGCTCCAAGAGTTAAAGATATACGGATGTAGGTCAATGAAAGTGATTGTGAAGAAGGAAGAAGAAGATGCATCATCATCATCATCATCATCATCTTCTTCTTCTAAGAAGGTTGTGGTCTTTCCTCGTCTCAAGTCCATTGAACTAGAAGATCTACCAGAGCTGGAGGGTTTCTTCTTGGGGATGAATGAGTTCCGGTGGCCTTCATTGGACGAAGTTACCATCAAGAAATGCCCAAAAATGATGGTGTTTGCAGCTGGCGGGTCAACGGCTCCCCAACTCAAGTATATACACACAGAATTAGGCAAATATACTGTTGGAGAATCTGGACTTAACTTTCATCAGGTATATATTTCTTTAATTGGCATCACCTAATTAAGAAAGTAATCATGCCAAGTAAAATACATATTACTAGATTCAGTAGAAGTTCATGTTGTGCTAGACCACCATTCCATTAAAGTTCACATAAAATGGGAAAGGGTATTTTAGGTATTGTCTGTCAAAAAAGTTGTTATTGCAGGCTTTTTAGTACCTGGAAGAGCCTAGCATGATTATTCTCAATTTGCTTGTTTCTTTATCATTTTTCTTAGCCTAGCATGATTTTCAATGAAATCTTTCCCTGTTACTCCCATTTGATTGTTGTTCATCATGGTTCTAAGTGAGTTATTGGCTCATCTGTTACTTCTTTTGATTGTTATTTTCATAGAATGTTGTCACTTGAATCAAACTTTTCCATTTTCAACAAGGGCAAAAGCTAAAAAATAACCTACTTTATGAGATCAAAAATAGTAACCCTTTAATTGGATAACTTTTAGTTGGAGTTATAAGTACCATGCATTGTGATTAATAATTATAAATCTCTTGTATTTCATTAAATTTAGTATAACTTACATACACCATTTCAAATGTTTTTGTTTGACATATATATTCCTCTGGCGTACTCTATGTTGGACTTGCAGACCCCATTCCCAAGTTCACATAGTGCAACCTCCTACCCTGCTACTTCAGAAGGGATACCTTGGTCTTTTCATAACTTGATCGAATTAGATGTGAGATGGAATGGTGATGTTAAAAAGATTATTCCATCCAGTGAGTTGCTGCAACTGCAAAAGCTGGAAAAGATTAATGTAATGGGTTGTGTAGATGTAAAGGAGGTATTTGAAACTGCATTGGAAGCAGCAGGGAGAAATGGAAATAGTGGAAGTGGTTTTGATAAATCGTCACAAACAACTACTACTACTCTTGTCAATCTTCCAAACCTCACACAAGTGAAGTTGGAGGGTCTATTCAGTCTGAGGTATATATGGAAGAGCAATCAGTGGACAACATTTGAGTTTCCAAACCTAACAAGACTCTATATTGGTAGTTGCCAGAGGTTAGAACATGTATTTACTAGTTCCATGGTTGGTTGTCTACTGCAACTCCAAGAGCTACATATATGGGACTGTGGCCAAATGGAGGAGGTGATTGTTAAGGATGCAGATGTTTCTGTAGAAGAAGACAAAGAGAAAGAATCTGATGGCAAGACGAATAAGGAGATACTTGTGTTACCTCGTCTAAAGTCCTTGAAATTACAATACCTTCCATGTCTTAAGGGGTTTAGCTTGGGGACAGCATTTGAGTTTCCAAACCTAACAAGAGTTGAAATTTTTGAATGTGATAGGTTAGAACATGTATTTACTAGTCCCAAGGTTGTTAGTTTATTGCAACTCCAAGACCTACGTATATTCAACTGCAGTCAGATGGAGGAGGTCATTGTTAAGGACACAAATGTTATTGTACAAGCAGAAGAATCTGATGGCAAGAGGAATGAGATAATTGTGTTACCTCGTCTAAAGTCCTTGATATTAGAAGAACTTCCATGTCTTAAGGGGTTTAGCTTGGGGAAGGAGGATTTTTCATTCCCATTATTAGATACTTTGATAATCAATCAATGCCCAGCAATAATGACTTTCACCAAGGGAAATTCTGCTACTCCACAGCTAAAAGAAATAGAAACAAGTCTTGGCTCATTTTATGCAGGGGAAGACATCAACTCCTCTATTATAAAGATCAAATAAGAGGTAAACTAGATCTTTCTTCTTTTAATAATTCTTACATTACATTTGAAAAGTTTCATGTAAGTTTTTTTGTTATTGTCAACAACTAATTTTTTGCTTAAACTTTGGAAAATGGTTTTTCTTTTTCTCAAATAATAATTATTAACATGCCGTATGTCTAATGAGTAAAAGTAGAAAAAGTTTTGCTTATGAAAGTAAGTGAGTAGTTTAAAATCACATAAGGAAAATTGCAGTAAATAGCAACATATTTTACCCTCACTACCACCATGTGTAATATACTTTACAATTTGAAGTATTTCTTGTATTATTACTGAAGAAGTACATAAAAGAGTGACTATTTATGCTTTGACCCAATTTAACTTGTTTCACTTTCCTTGAGTTACTTAAACACAATACAATGTCAAAACCAATAATCATCAGCCTCATCTCTGTCTTTCATGAACCTTTTCCCCTCATCCAATGGGCTTGTTAATGTGGATAAATTGGCACATGACTAGGTGTACAAATCAACTAGACCTCCCACTCGTTTATCCATAGCATCCAAAGTGTAACAACATAAATATAATTTAGAAAGAAAAAACAGAGCAACAAAACAGGTAAAGATAAGTCCTTGATACCAGATTAAAAAGAAACAACTCTAAGATATAAATGAAATAAAAATTCTCCCGCCTGCTGATGATCTGCACTACAAATTAAAAAGAACAGGCTTTGAGAGGATCTGAAGCCCTGTGCTTCATCCAACAAAACAACTGCAGTTGGATCTCATCGGCTAATTTCATCGAATTAATGAATAGTTAGAATCATAGACATGAGATTTCCACATTAAATTATCAACTTCTTTTTATAAATTTCACTTCATTCTCATCATCTTTTCAAATAATTTAAACATTATTTATTCAGACGGGACTTGGTAGAGAAAAAAATACGGGTTGTTACTTCTGATTCAAAATAATTGCAAACAAAACAAAAAACAACTTTCTAAAAGAATCTTGAAAAGAGGAATTGGATTTTAAAAAGATTTAAGACTAAACATAACAGTTCGTTCACCAATTCCCTCGGATTCACATTCCATTGATAGATTCCATTCCATTCCATCCAAAAAACATTCCGCAAACCAAACACCCCCTTAATTATTGCTTTACATACCTCAAATTGAATGTCATTCGTTTTCAGGTGCCCTATATACTCCAACTTCATATTCAATGTTGCACAACCAGCCCAAAATTTCACCCTCAATAATCCCATAATATCTGCTACAGTCTCATTTTCAGGGCTCAAAATCGGATACTTGGACACCAATTCATCGTCTCTTTAATCTTCTTTTGAATCCTTTTTGAGAAGCATGTGGGTTTAACTCGAATCACAGAGGTCCAAACATCAATGCAACCTCTATAAAACCCTAATTCCTCACCATTTATGAACCCTGTTTTTAATCCAACTTCAGCTTTTCCCGAGGCAAAACCGGTGTGTGTCATAGCCTTCTTGGAAGTGGGTGTCTTCTAAATTTAGAGACGGGCCAAATATGTCATAAAGATTCATGATTTTCTGGAAGGGCGTAAAGATGAGAAAATGTGATTTAGTCAATGAGTAAAATGGTCATTTACTCTGGTTCAGACGATCTATTGAGTTGAGTCCAACAAACAAACAATTCTAGCACTACAAACAGAGTGGCCAAATATGTCATCAAGATCCGTACAGTATAAGTTTTCATGAAGGGCATAAAGAAAAGGAAATGTGATTTACTCAAGGGCAAAATGGTCATTTACTATCATTAAGAAAGATAACACACTTATTCCAGACACATCATTTATCCATGCAGCACTTAATAGGAAAAATAAATAAATAAATAAATAAGTGAAAACAAGAATAAAAAACATGCCCTCACTTCATTTAGGATAAGTTAACATAATCATGTTTGCAAAGAAGTACAAACAAGCAGGCACTCTAGAATTAAATTTCAGGAAAAAAAAATTTTAAAAATCCAAACTTGAATTCATAGCAAATCTGCCAGATCATGAATGCTAACCCAATTCACGAGATTGAAAAGCCAATCATATCATGGATTTGCTTCCACATTTACATTCTCTATGTCAAAATGAACCATTGAGCAAACGGAAAACTATCTATATAACAAAAAAAAAATCGAAAAGAAGCAGTTTATATGGTAGATTCAAGTGTTTTTCATTTTCTAAATAGCATTTGGTATAAACAAGACTGTAACAAGATAGCGTTATGACCAAGTATATTCATATGAACTATAGGGATAATCATGCTTAATTTAGAGTTTACAAAATTGAAAAACTCATAATGTCACAAAAACAAAAACCTAGAATTCATCCCAAAAATTAAGTCATGTACGTCTTAGATATAAAACATCATAAAACTAATAAAGTAAGTCAAGTAATTTGAGGTTTAAATAAAATTAAACAACAAGAATCGGTTTAACTTACTAGAAACTAGAGACCGGAAAACAGGATATTCAGAGTTCAGAAAGAGGGTCGATTCGAGAGAGGAAGATAGCTTTCCGGTGTGCATCAGTGGTCGAAAGTCGAAACTTGTGGAGAAGAGCGAGTCGGGACAGAGATGCGAGAGAACGAACAAACTCACCGGGTCACTGGAGTCTGTAGTCTCTGGGCTTTGTACGTTCGTGAAATTGTGATCATAGAAGAAAGGCTTTTTGAGTTATTGCTGATGGGCCTATGGGCTCCTCAATTATTTCTTTTAAATACTGGATCGACATTTGGATCCGCTTCATCTTAGTGCTATATTTTGGCGAGTGAAGAAAAATTAGGCAAGGAACAAAGACAAAAAGCTTGTTTTTTTTTTTTTTAAATATATTTTGATAGATTTGAGTGATTAATATTTTATCATTATTATTACTGAAAAAAATGTAATTTTAATATATTTTTTTAAAAAAATATTAGTTTGTCTTTTATGATATTTCTTTTTAGTTTAAGGAATTGTGATGTCAGTGTTTTAGAAAACACTGTAAAAACAAGGTTTGCCCAATCGGTCGAAACCCTTACCGACCATGCCCATCTTTCCATAGGAACCAAAATTTCTAGCTATGTCATGTAATGATCTTTCAAACAAATAGACAAACATTCGTTAGAGGTCCAAAATCATAATATGGGTCTAAAATCATAATATGGAAAAAAAAATCATAATCAATAGAGGACGAGAGTGATTCGAAAAATAGGAAAATAAAATGAAATCACCCTACAAGAAATATGTTTATTAGTGACGAGTTGGCGACAACTTTAGCAGCGACAGCCACCTTTCACATTAAATATTGATGTTAAAGCTACAAAACCACGATCTGCGTCAAAGGCGTTCTTTAACCCCTATCAGTCAAATCCAACGCATGTAAATGAGTACCGCATATATTATTAGCAACAACGTTAATGACGGCGATAGCTGTCACCGCTAATGCTCAAAAAGAGAATGCGGTACAAGTTCCCTTCAAAAGTCGTTGTTGCTAAAACCCTAGCATCGCCGCTAATGCTCTACGCAAATATACCCCTTTCTGTTTCCCGCTTTCCTCTATTATGTCCAACTATTTTCCTCTCATGACTTCCGACAAATTGCAACCATTTCATGCCACATTTTGATTTCGTTCCTCTATCACCAACGAGACAAGGCTGCCATCACCGACGATAAAAGCTATATTAGCAGTGATGCCTTCTTCATCACTGACGACATGACGACAGTGGCGGCGACTCAATGATTCTCCTCCCCTTTTCTATCTCTCTTATTTTTAGTGACTATTTACTGATTTTGTGTATTAAGCATTTTTTACCTCTAAAATCGGGTTATAACCATCGTTGTCGGATTTTCTGCCACCACAGCACCACCACAACATCACCATAATTCTAATTCCGTTCCACCACAGGTTCTATTCCGTTTCATGAAGTATTTTAATCTAGTGTTTCATATTGTATACATTATGTATGTATGTAATGTGTATCATGTGTGTATATGAAATAGTATGCATAAATGTATGTAATGTGTGTATATGTATGTATAAATGTATATGTTTACCTTGAAAATAGAAATTTTGTATGCTATAATGAAATAGTACAATGCTATAATGGAAAAATGAAAAAAAAAAAAAAAGTAGGATGTTATAATGTATATGCAAAATGTGTAGGATGTATGTTTAAGTGTATTTGTATGTATTTGTATGTACATATGTATTGACTGGAACATCACTTAACTTTTAAGGGTTTATTTGGAAACTACAATGTTATAATGGAAAAGCTACAAAACCATGATCCGCGTCAAAGGCATTCGTTAACCCCTATCCGCCAAATCCAACATATGTAAATAAGTACCGCATATACTATTAGCAATGATGTTAATGGCGGCGACAGCTGTCACCGCTAATGCTCAAAAAGAAAATGTGGTATAAGTTCCCTCCAAAAGTGGTCGCTGCTAAAACCTTAGCATCGCCGCTAATGCTTTACGCAAATATACCCCTTTCTGTTTCCCGCTTTCCTCTATTATGTCCAACTATTTTCCTCTCGTGACTTCCGAAAATTGCAACCATTTCATGCCACATTTTGATTCCGTTCCTCAATCACCGACGACAAAAGCTGTATCAGCGGCGATGCCTTCTTCATCACTCACGATAGTGGCGACAACTCAATGATTATCCTCCCCTTTTTCTATTTCTCTTCTTTTTAGTGACTATCTACTGATTTTTTGTATTAAGTAATTTTGACCTCTATAATTGGGTTAAAACCACCATTGTCGGATTTTTTGCCACCATAATTCTAATTTCGTTCCACCACAAGTTCTATTCCATTTCATGAAGTATTTTAATCTAGTTTTTCATATTGTATACATTATGTATGTATGTAATGTGTATGATGTGTGTATATGAAATAGTATGCATAAATGTATGTAGTGTGTGTATATATGTATGTATGAATGTATATGTTTACCTTGAAAATAGAAAATTTGTATGCTATCATGAAATAGTACAATGCTATAATGGAAAAAAAAGTAGGATGTTATAATGTATATGCAAAATGTGTAGGATGTATGTTTAAGTATATTTGTATGTATATATATATATATATATATATATATATATATATATATATATATATATATATATATATGTATGTATATTGATTGATTGGAACATCACTTAACTTTTAAGGGCTTATTTAGAAAGTACAATGCTATAATGGAAAAAAATGAAAAAAAGTAGGATGCTATAATTTATATACAATATGTGTAGGATGTATGTTTAAGTGTATTTGTAACATTCCATAATCCGTTTCGTCTTCCAATTCTTCTTTAATCCCTTCACCTATGCCCCCTTGAATCATATTAACCAAAGGTGAGGTAACTGTCATCCTCAAGCAAACATCTCGAATCGAAGCACTTGTCGTCGTACGGCTCAAAGCATCGGCCACCACATTGGCCTTCTCGGGATGATACAAAATCTCGCAGTCATAATTTTTCACCACATCTAACCATCTCCTCTGCCGCATGTTCATATTCTGTTGATCCATCAAATATTTCAAACTCTTGTGATCGGTGAAGATGGTGCATTGGACCCCATATAAATAATGCCTCCAAATCTTGAGGGCAAACACCACCGCCCCCAATTCCAAATCATGAGTGGGGTAATTCGCCTCATGAGGCTTCAAATGCCTCAATGCGTAAGCAATCACATGACCCCTTTGCATCAGAACAACTCCCAAACCCGAAATAGAAGTGTCACAGTACACCACAAAATCATCTAATCCCTTCGGTAGTGCCAAAATTGGGGCCTCGTATAACTTATGTCTCAAGGTCTCAAATGCCAATTGTTGATCTGGACCCCACCAAAAGGTCACACTCTTATTGGTCAAGCGGGTCGAAGGTACAACAATCTTGGAGAAATCCTTGATAAATCTTCGATAATACCCCGCCAGAACCAAGAAACTTCGAATCTCAGATGCGTTCTTCGGAACCTCCCAACGCATCACCGCCTTAATCTTGGTCGGATCCACCAAGATATCCTCTTGGTTGATGAAGTGCCCCAAAAATTGCACCTCACGCAACCAAAACTCGCATTGGAGAATTTAGCATATAGCCTCTCCTTCCTCAAGGTCTCTAACACCTCCCTCAAATGTTGCTCGTACTGCTCCTTGCATCCAACTCCATTAAGTCCTTAATGCATGAAGACATTTCACTCAAACTTTAGATCTTAGACATTTTAAGGGTCCTAAGGCATAAAGTTGGCAACTTTATGCCTTTTTCATGCCATAAATGCACCCAACAACCCATTCTTTCTCATGAAGACCTTTCCAAGGGTCTTAACTCATGCATGGAGCCAAAGAAGTCATGAAGATTGCCTTTTTATGATATAATCAAGCTAACGGACCTCATATCTATCCTTCCTAACCTCTGGAGTTGTCCAAACTCCCAAGAGAGGATTTATGGACTCAAAAGAGAACTTCTAGAAAAATCTAACTCAATAAACAACAAGGATAAGCAAGGAGAAATTTTTATACCTTCCAAAGCTTCCCAAGATACTCTAGATGCAGGATTCTCAAGCTCTTCCCACATTCAAGGATTGAACACCACTTCCTTCTTCTTGAAAACCTACTAGAATGGCCACCAAGAACACTTTAAGACACAAAACTCACACTCTCTTGCAAAACTAGGGTTTTAGGACGAAAAGAGACTATGGAGGCTAATTAGGGTAAGGTCCAAATGATATAAGTATGCTTAAATAGTGTTCGAGCTAAGAAATTAAGGTTTGGTCATTGGCCACGTCGCCCCGCATACATACTTGTACGCCAAACGTACGAGCCTTAGCCACCCGCTGCATGCACACGCGTACTCTAAGTATACGCATATGTACGGTCCCTTTTTGCCAAAATGAAATACTTTGAGAGTAAACAATGGAATACATGGATTGGAGTGTTACACTATATGTAAAATTAAATGTTTAATATTTACTATATGTATAAGACTAAGTCAGTCGAACCGCTAGTTCGCCCGATTCACGAAGCCGGTTTATAAGGGGGGTGTAAGGAAACTACCTATAAAATGGTAGTTGAATGGGTTTCCACTCTCACCCACGGCTTCCTTGATTAGTGGAGGGTCGTTAGCCGAAACTGGTTTGATAGGACAAATAATTCTTATTAATAAGTATAATGAATTATAAAGTAACTAAATTCTTTTATTTAATTCCCAATCTTGGTTACTTTAGGAAAAATGTGAATGTGATGCTAATCCATGAAATTTCACATTATAAGTCGTTAGTGGAGCGTGTGTGGTTAATCGGCACACTAATATGGACTAATAAAGGGTGGCAATGGGTGTCTCGTAAGTTATCATTGATTAATGGAGCGCGTGTGGCTAACTGACACATTAATGGGATAATCAATGACATCGAGAGTACTAAGTTAATTTCCATGGTTATTCATATCTTGTTTGTGATCCTCGGTATCCCAGTCACAAATGGAAGAACATAATCGAGATTAAACATGCCATTGAATAATTCAATAAATCTCAAAAGATCTAGGAATTTCATTAAAAACTTAATTTGTTCAAAATTTCGTTTTATGGTGAAATTGGTAAATCGTCATTTACGTACCTTTATTTAATTCACAATTAGATTACGACATCCATTTTCTATGTTGTAAATTATCTAGTTGGATCTTAGCTTCAATATTTATTTGGGTGTTATATTGGGGATTACTGCTATCTAACATATAACTTGTCCTTGTTCTCTTTTAGATGTCTATTCCCAATGATGCTTCTGGTTCCTCCAACAACAACAACTTCTCGCTTTTGAACATCTGCTCGAGGGTTACTTTTGATGGCACCAATTATAATGTTTGGATGCGTAACATCAAAATGACTCTTCGTTTTGAGGACAAAGAATATTTGCTTGAAAAGGAACTTCTCGAGATTGTTTTAGTTTTTGAAAATAATCAATTTCTCCCAAACGCCTTTGGACTTGTTTTTCAAAATTTTGAGTTTGTTTTTTTTTGCACAATTTCTTTCTAGAAGCTCTCTATTTTTGTCCGAAATATCTATTTCAAAGTTTCTAATATCATTGTTTTCAACCAAACATGTGATTTTAAAACCTTTTATCATATATAGTTTCCAATTTACTATGTTTCTTAAACTTTTTGTTAGATTTTCTTTAAAAAGAAAATATTTTCTCAAAATTCCATAATTTTTAATTGGATTTCGACTTGTTCTAGAAATTCCATAGTTTTTTTTTCGAAATTTGGAATTCTAGACCGAAATCCAAAATGTCATTAAAAAATTTACCTTTTATCAATATATATATATATATATATATATATATATATATATATATATATATATATATATATTGTATGGTATCCAAAATGCCATTTTATGGACTTGTTGGTTATATTAAAAAAAAAGTTGGGTTATTTTCTTTAACATTAAATCAAAATATGATTAGTTTAGTGAATATCCCAAAAACTTAATAGGTTTAGTTGTTTTTGTTTTTCTTTCTTAATTTTTTTAGTTAGTAGTTCGAGATTGTTTAAAAACAAATAACAAAACTAATGCACACCTATTTTTTATTAAAAGAATAAAAAAAATGCAAACCATCTATAACATTCTGTTTATTAAATAAATCAATATGTGAAATTAATAAATGAGTAATAGCCCTAAATTCGGAATAATTTCGCAAAGTGTTGGTTTCGAGGAGTTAATTGTACAATTTTAGAAGTTGAGGGTTAAAAGTATAAGTTCCAAAGTGATTTGTAAATATTTATGAAGTCAGAGACTGCTTGGTAAATTATTGAGACTTAAATCGAATAGATTTTGGGAAACAAGGGCTAAATGGTAAATTCTGGATTCAATTTGTAAAGATTTCTGAGGGCAGGGGCTATTTGGAAAATTTTGGACCTAAATTGTAATGAATTTATGGAATCAGGGGTTAAAAGGGAAATATTGGATTAAAGTTGAAGAAGATCTGGTGAGGAAGGACTGATCTTGTAAAAGTTTGAAAGTGGAATGAAACGCGGGTTATACCTGGTGCTCATTTCCATCACCATGTTACATTGCCAACCCTAACCCTAGCAAAAGACTTCAGTCGTCGTGTATGAGTTCCCAGCCGCCACCTATCCTTTCCTTGCTATTCCGATTAGACGAAGGTGTCGCCTGCTGCCCCACCGTTAAGCCTCGCCACACGCTACTGTCGGAGACGGGGTGAGAAGCTGGAAAGAGCCACTGGAACCCTCAGACGAAGTTGTGAACGTTGTTGTGAGTCATGGACGACCGAAAACACTTGGTAAGCGAGTTGCAACCTGATTTCTTCTTCTTCCTTTATTCTTCCGGCATGTTTGACGTGGGAACCGCCATTACCGCCGCTGCCGGCCTCAACCGCCTGTTCCGTCAACCTCGACACCGCCACCAGTCAAGGCGGTGGCTGATGGCTGCAATTCTCATTGCATTTTGCGTGTGATGTTGCTGGAATCGAGAAGATTGTTGGTCGGAGGATTTGGTGCACCACCATGGCAACCATCCATGGTGGCTGCCGTTTCTGACGTATCCCGCTGCCACCGGCCACCGTGGGAGGTGGTTGTGGGTGTGTTTATGGGTGTATTTATGGGTTTATGTTTGAGTGTAATTGTTGTTTTCGGTAATTATAAGTTTGAATGGGTGTTTGTATGGCCTGAAAACCCCCACCACCACCGTGAGGTGTTGGCTGCCGCCATGAGCCACCACCGACCACCAGTGCCCGAGGTGGCAGTGGGTGGTGCCCGATGTAACGTCCGTAGATCCGGGCTAGTCAATCTAGAGACAATAAGTGTCGAAAACGACTTTTTGATAGAAGATTATTTAGAATGAATAATCTTAATAAAAGTTGTACCATATGTCACAAGGGTTCAGTACATATAAAGAACGTCGGAATCCGAGTTATAATGAAGAAGTTATGGTCCATCGTTTGCCGACAAAACCAGCACGACACTGCACGACGTAAATAGTGAATTTACAATAGAGTGATTTTTAGCCTTAGAAATCTAAACGAAAGTCGTAGCATACGTTAAACCGAGAACGTGCATAAAAAGAACGCCCAAATCTGACTTTGTATGAGGAAGTTATGATTTTTCTAAGTTTCGGCTCGGCGGTACACAACCCGGAGTTCGAATATTAGATCGAGCGATTTTTAGCTGATACAACCTAAATGAAAATCGAAGATCTCGTTAATAGTAGCGTAACGATAAAAAGACAGACGAAAACGAACGTTGGATGGAGAAGTTATGAATTTTTAACAGACTATTCCTGTCCCAGCCTATTAAAAATATAACTTTAAAAATAAATTCAAAAATAGCCGACGAAGTCTAAACGAAAGTTGTAGACTACGGTCCCGCCTACGCATGGATATAAAGAATGTCGAAAACAGAGCTCGTATGCGAAAGTTATGAATTTTAGAAGTCGGGATGTAAATCTGCAAGTGCGATGATGGTGCACGATCTCAGCCTTCCCTTGCTCCCCAAGGTCTCGCACCTGATAAGGACACCTGGCCTCGCTACGCCTAGCGTCCGAGGAACGACCTGCGTACGAGAGGGGAACGTTGCACGGACTCGTTTACTTGGACCGAAGGCTAGCCACGATGCACCACTGAAGCTGTGACGCGTGTCTCTACGCCCCGCATAGATCCGAGGTACGCAGCACGTACTCAGCAGCCTCGCCCCTATAAATAGAGGTGTAAGGGTGGCCGGATAACTCACACCTTTACCCATCTCTTTCTCTCTCTAACATCTCTCTAAACTACCCCCCCCCCCCCAAAGCCTAGGGTACCCCCTAGCACCCAAAGGAAGCCTCGGAGCTCCCAAAGGCTCCGAGAAAAAGAGCTTTTTGGCTTGGAAACGCTGCACTAGTGAAGCCCAGTTTTTAATAAAAACCCGCTGTAAGTGAGCTACGCCTACACTATTTTAATATAGCTTTTATTTAAATATAGTAACATTATTAGGACATTATAATAATTATTTGGGCTATTATTGTGGATTATATAAGCGTCGTTATAATATCTTTTTAACCACTCGTGGTACGGGGAATCCGGTTTCAAGGGCCGCTTAGGTTGTTGGATTTCAGAAATGCTATATGCCAAAATGGTCATACCCTCTGGTGTTTCATGTCTGGCCCATTTCTGTACATAATGGATGAAAAGTATTGTGTTAACACTTATATAATATTAATAATAGCAAGATTATTAATTAGTCTTGGTGAATATTATATTAAACTCTAGTGGTAATGATACTAGGTTTTGTCGAAGGAAATTGTTTTAAGTAAACGAAGCGTTGTCCGAGTACATAATCACCACCTTTACAGGTGAGTGCATAGTTACTTTCATCTTACACATAGATATGAAGTATTTTACATGTGCTATGTGTGCATATTGTCTAAATACTTGTTATCTATGTTGGATGAAAGGTTTTATACATGTTTTAAATGATTTAAACTATATATGCATTTTATATCTACAAAATATGTTGGGTAAAACATGGGTAAATGAATGATGAAGGATGAAAGTTGATATAGAAGTACATTGGAAGTATGGACATAATGCCCTATAGGTAAACATTGGCAGCAATGGACTTAGTACCCTATAGATGAGCATTGGCAATTGCGTCACAACCTGTAGATGTTTTTGATCTACGAGGTACTTTATGTTGGATATAGTGTCTAAGTCCATAACTATATTTGGTATGTACTTGACCCGACCCAGCATGGTCCATTTGTGTTGCATGGCATCATAACAATTCGATAGACATAATGAGAAAAAAGGGCACTTATGGTTTATTAATATACTCCCTCCGTCCCAATATTATAGTCCATCTTTCCTTTTTGGTTTGTCCCAAAATAATAGTCCACTTCTAAAAATAAATAACATTTTTACCAAAATACCCTTCATTATTACTTAACCAACTAAGCATTTAATGGAACATTAAATGCAAAGTAAGGACAAAATTGTCATTTTATTGTATAAAGTTAGTGGTAATCAATGCTTCCTTAATCTGTGTGTTTTTTGTCTGTGGACAATAATATTGGGACGGAGGGAGTATTATAAGTTCTAATATATTAATAGTATTATTTAATTAGTATTGATCAAGAATTAATTTGGAATTAATTTTGTGAACCAAAGGAGACTAATTAAATATATGGGGCTTGATTTGTAAATCATTCATTCTTAAATAGTGGGCTTATGGTTCATGATTCACTAGATTGCGCTAGGACCCATTGGGTGCTCCATGGATGCTCTATGGAGGTTAAAACCCATGGATCACGAGGAAATGAAAAGCCATGCACATTAGGGTTTACATGGTGTAACCCTACATGTGGCACACTATATAAAGAGCCCCATAACTAGGAAAATCGGCACTATTGCAAGACTAGGAGGGCTAGCCGATTTTTGAGTGAAAGTGTTCTCTTCTCAAGTTATTCCAAGTGTTGTGGTGTTGTGTGAAGCATTTGAGGCATCACATTTGAGGTGCTAGGCTCACCAAGTCTCAAAGGAATCCAAGCTACTAAAAGGTATGTTATTCTACTTAAAATTTGTATTACAAGTACCCCATAACATGCTAGTTAGGATGTAAACCTTGGAAAACCAAATTTACATGTATATTAGAGAAAACATAGATCCAAGATTTCTAGGGTTGCATGTACGCAATAGGAGTTTTAGAATGCTCAAAACCCATCAACGGTATCATATTAGGCTTGTTTTCTGTATACTTGATGCAAATGCTTGAAAAAGGTCAAAAAATTGTTCACTATTCAGTGAACTCGCCGAGTTCATGGGGGAACTCGACGAGTTCATGTGTATGTTCATGCTACTCGTCGAGTTAGTTCATGTACTCGACGAGTAGAAGGCCCTGTGTGCAGATTTTCGAGTTTTGCTGCTAGAAATCGACTAGAATCATTACCTTAAACTATTTTGAACTTATAGAACCTGTTATTGATATGGTAATGATTATGTTAATCCATTTTCAATGGTTATTATCAAAGTTTCAAGTTTTATACGTGTTAATATGATTCTTGAAATTATTGTTTATACTTATGAGTTTTAAAAGATCATATGAATTATTTGTAACTTGCTTGTTAGTATAATTCTTGATCTTAATGCCAAATGATGGAGTCTATAATTTGTCCTCAAGTTATAGATTACCAAAAGTCACTTCTTTAAAAGTGTTATTAAAGAATACGGAGTTACATAAAATGAAGAGTCTTCATTTTAATGTACAATTAAACTCATAAGTTATAAAATGAAAAGTCTTAAATAGTTTCAAATCTTGCCCTCAAGTTTTGGAATTTGTAAAGTCTTACATTGTAACGCCTGTGTTTCCGGGCTTGCCATTTGTAGCAATGTAATAGTCTAGGTTAACCTTTGTAACCCGTTTTGAAATAATAATAATGTATTATTTGAGTATTATGTGTTATTTGCTTAATTGCTTAATTATGTGGTTTGATTAATTAAGAATAAAATAAGCGTCAAAATTTAAGTGTAAAATAAACTTAATATCTTTGGATAGTGTTGTAGTATTTGAAACGAGGTTTCCGAATATATATAGAACGCCCAAATCTGACTTCGTATGAGGAAGTTATGATTTATCGAAGTTCCGGCTTAGCGGTATACAGCCTGTTTTACTCGATTTGAGATCGAGCGGTTGTTAGCCGAAGCAATCTAAATGAGAATCAAAGATCTCATTGTTGGTATTGAAACGATAAAAAGTTAGGCGAGAACGGACGTCAAACGAAGAAGTTATGAATTTATAACGAAAGTTTCTGTCCCGGCCTATTAAAAATAATTAATAAAAATAAATTCAAAATTAGCCTACGGAGTCTAAACGAAAGTCGTAGAGCGTAGTCTCACCTTCGCGTGGATATAAAGAACGTCGAAAACGGAGTTCGTATGAAGAAGTTATGAATTTCCGAAGTTTATTAATCATTTTGTATTTATTTTTAATTCAAAATTCGGAAGTATTATCCGAACGAGTCATTGATCTGATCTGAGGTACGCGCCGCGTACTCGAGTACGCCCCGCGTACTCCGAGGGATGTCGACACTCGCACTCGAGCACTTCGGATACGTAAGCAATGACGTTTTGGGCAGTACGCCCCGCGTACTCCGAGGCTCCAGCCTCTATATAAAGGATCCGAAGGCAGCCTCATTTCTTGTTCATTTTCTTCTCTTCTCTCTAGTCTTTTGCATTGTTTTTCGTGCCGAAGCTACCCCGAAGCCCCGGTATCATACTCTAGCTCCGAGGCAAGTCCCGAGATCCCGAAGATCCCGAGAAGCGCGGTTCCCGAGTCGAAGCTCTGCCCACGAGAAGTTCGATTTTCGAGGAGATCTTCCAGATCTGCTGAGGAATACTACTTCTATAAGCCGTAGTGCTGTCGGATCGTCTTCTGATCAAGTGAGTGTGTAGTTATTTTCCAAATACAATAATACGAAGTATTATATATAAAATACGTGTTATGTGTATATATTTGGTTGTGTTATGTGTGAATGAGTATTCACTCTCTTCTATCTTACAGATCTGCTTATTTCTTTATGAGATATGTGTTATGTGTGTTGTGCCTCATCTGTTATGTGATATATGTGTTGATTAAAGCATGCTATACAGGTTTTCTTTAAACTATGTATACAAATGTATATTTTTATCTACTAATATGTTGGGTAGAATATGGGTAGACAGTTGGTGTGTAATAAACAGATGAGAGGCCTCGTTGTTGTTTGATTGAGTCATCTAGCGGAGTTTAGATGACGACCACTGGCTATTCTAGACAGTCTTGTGGAAACATTAGCAGGTTCGCCACCTATAGGTGTTAATGAACTTGGGTGTTCATTCGCTGTACTCCATCCCCCTCATGGTTGCCTTATTTGACTTATATTGCTGAGGTACCCCCGAAGCATGTGTTGTCGCCCCGATGAAATATTCTTAGACTAGGTCCCTTATGTTAGTTGTTTTAGGGACATTAAAGTGAGAATAACGGGAATGGGTAATTGGGTTATTGTTGGTTGGTGAAAATTAAATATGATATTTATTGTGGGTTGAAAACCCTATATGCTCACCAGGCTCCCAAGCCTGACCCACTCAGTTTTAAATTGTATTACAGGTAGTGGCGGAAGGGCATGAGATGGATGAACCATCAAGTTGTTTTGTTTACAAGTCTGCATATGTTTATATTTGTTATATGACTTGTAATGTATTCGTTTATGCTTATTGGTCTGTATCGGAACATGACACCCCGAGTTTTGATTATAATGAAAATACATTTCTTTTATGAAATGCTTCGGTAAACAATGTTTTATCATGTTTTGTTTTTGGGAACAAATTCCGCAACTCTTTCAAATCAAAAGGATTTACTCTGAAAATATTTAAAAGCATAAATGAAAATCGGTCTTTTCTGGCCGAGATTTTGGGGATGTCACAGTTGGTATCAGAGCATTAGTTTAAGCGAACTAGGAATTTGTTGGATTTCTAGACTTAAACTTAGAATGCTAAGTGAAGTTTTGAGATGTGTGTTTGTTGTGATTTAGAAACGAGCACTAGTTTATTTTAGGAAAGTTGCCTAAAATGCTTTATGTGCTAAATGTTATATGTTGCCATATATGATATTATTTGTTCGGATCTATGGTCTGTTGCCGACCGGATCTAGAAACCTTATGTGTGTAGGATTCTAAGCGTACATCTACGATATTAGAACTAGCATGTAAACGTTTCGGAGTGATAAGGATGATTTGAATATCTATCATGATTGAGGATCTAATTTAACCTTATTCGGTGTGTAAATCAAAATGGTGAGAACAAGAAGTGGAGTTGGAAATGCTGACGAAAACAGGAATCAACCACCAATGATTGAGCCAATACCTGTCGTAGCAGCAGCACCTGAGCCAATAACCATGGCTGGTGTGCAATTGATGATTCAGACGATGTTGGATCGTCAGATGGATGAAACTAGACGGTTGCTTCAACAAAATCGTGAAGAACTGTCGATTCATGTGGAAGAGCCTGAATTAAATGAAGGGCACTCGGAAGGTGGAAACTTCAGTGGGTCTGTTGGTCCAGCCAACCCACCGATAGTTAGGCAAGATAACCATGATGGAAGGAATGATGGAATGGGATGCAAGTACAAGGACTTTCTAACTTGCAAACCATCGACCTTCAATGGAAAGGAGGATCCGATTGGGGTTATGGATTGGATCTCCGAAATGGAGCTAGCCTTCATGACGTGTGGCTGCAGAGGCAAGTTGCAAACTATCTATGCCGTGCATCAATTCCGAGGTGGAGCCGTTCGTTGGTGGAACACTCTAGGGAAGACCTTAAACCCTAATGAGCCACTGCAATTGTCATGGGCAGAGTTCTTGGTGCAGTTCAAGCGCAAGTTCTGCTCGGCTCAAAATCTGTTGGAGTTGGAGAATAAGTTTTTGACATTGACAAAGGGTAGCATGTCAGTTGATGAGTACACCAATAACTTCACCGATAAGTTGGAGTTTGCCTTGCGTATCGTTCCAGACGAGCTGACAAAGGTGGATCGGTATGCGAAGGGACTTCCATGGGAGTACGAGGTGCCAGTACGTCAGGCACTTACTCTAGAGGCAGCTATCTGGGCTGCCAAGTCTGTGGAGAACATGATCAAGGGGAGAACCACCGTCAAGGTTGAGGTTGGTGAGAAAAGGAAGTTTGAAGGAACATCTGGTTCCAGTAAGAAGAGCAAATTTTCGAAATCTGATTCGAAAAAGTTTGGAGGAAAAGGAGGCGAAGCAAAGTGGTGTGATAAGTGTAAGAAAAAGCACTTTGGGAAATGTAGCGAGGATGTGACCTGCTACAAGTGTGGAAAGGTTGGACATTTTGCCAATGAATGTCTGAACAACAAAAGGATGTGTTTTGGTTGCAATGAAGAGGGGCATATTTTGAAAGACTGTCCGAAGAAGAAGGAGGCAGCTAGGCCCAACATTCCACCAAAGCCGAAGGCGAGAGCCTTCCAGATGACACTTGAGGCTGCGAAAGATGAAGCTGATGTCGCTTCAGGTACCTTTCTCGTAAACGAATTACCTGCTCATATATTGTTTGATTCTGGAGCCAACTACTCCTTTATTTCGCATGAGTTTGGTAGAAAGCTAGCTTTGCCTATTGATAGACTAGATCATGCTTTATTAGTCGAAGTAGCTAGTGGCAAGTTTGTACCTGTTAGCCATCGTATGAAAAACGTCTCGATCGACCTTAATCGGAATAAGTTTCACGAGGCGTTATTGCCTATCGAACTTAATGGTTTCGACATCGTCTTGGGAATGGATTGGCTTAGCGCCAATGATGCCGAAATTTTATGCAAGAAAAAGATAGTTAAAGTAAACCCGCCTAGGAAAGATTCGTTTATGGTGTATGGGGACAAACGCAGAGTGAATTCTGGAATCATTTCTCTAATGAAAGCCAGAAAGTGTTTGACCAAGGGATGTACATCATATTTAGCATTCGTGATTGATGCTAAGAAGGAAAAGAAGGTGATGCAGAGTATTCCAGTGGTGTGTGATTATCCGGAAGTATTTCCCAAAGATCTTCCTGGATTACCACCTGATAGACAAGTGGAGTTTAGAATAGACTTGTTACCAGGAACCACGCCAATAGCAAAAGCACCTTATCGATTAGCACCGACGGAGATGAAGGAGTTAATGATGCAACTTCAGGAGTTATTGGACAAAGGTTTCATTAGACCTAGTTCATCACCCTGGAGAGCTCCGGTGTTATTTGTAAAGAAGAAAGATGGAAGCATGAGAATGTGCATTGATTATAGAGATCTGAACAAGGCAACAATAAAGAATAGATATCCGTTGCCGAGGATTGATGACCTGTTTGATCAATTGCAAGGTTCGAGCTATTTCTCGAAGATCGATCTTAGGTCAGGATATCATCAGCTAAAAGTAAGAGAGCAAGATATCGAGAAGACTGCATTCAGAACTAGATATGGACACTACGAGTTCTTGGTTATGTCGTTTGGACTAACCAATGCTCCAGCAGCGTTCATGGATTTGATGAATAGGGTTTGTAATCCTTTCCTTGATAAATCTGTGATAGTGTTCATAGATGACATTCTGATCTAGTCGAAAAGCCAGGAGGAGCATCGCAGACACTTGCGAGAAGTGTTAGAAGTTTTGAAGAAGGAGAAGCTTTATGCGAAGTTCTCCAAATGTGATTTTTGGATTCGTGAGGTCCAATTCTTGGGTCACGTGGTCAACCAAGAAGGGATAATGGTTGATCCAGCGAAGATCGAAGCTGTGACGAAGTGGGAACAACCGAAAAGTCCCACGGAGATTCGAAGCTTTTTGGGATTAGCCGGATATTACCGCAGGTTTATCCAAGGCTTTTCTTCGATTGCTACTCCATTGACAGCTTTGACCCACAAAGGAGCTACTTATGCTTGGAGTGAGAAGCATAAAGAAGCATTCGAGAAGTTAAAGAAGAAGCTATGCGAGGCACCGATACTTTCTCTACCCGATGGAGTTGAAGACTTCGTTGTTTACAGCGATGCGTCTGGTGTTGGATTGGGTTGTGTTTTGACCCAAAGAGAAAAGGTGATAGCATATGCGTCTCGACAGCTAAAAGAGCATGAAAAGAATTACCCGACTCATGATTTGGAGTTGGCAGCGGTAGTTTTCGCTCTAAAAATATGGAGGCATTACCTCTATGGCACGAAGTGCAAACTTTTCACTGATCATAAGAGTCTCCAATACCTCTTTAATCAGAAAGAATTGAATATGAGGCAACGACGCTGGCTAGAATTACTTAAAGACTACGACTACGAGATACTTTACCACCCCGGTAAAGCTAATGTTGTTGCTGATGCTCTCAGTCGGAAAGTCAATCTTGAAAGGAAAGGGCCAAGAGCGTTGAGAATTGAAGTTGTCTCGACTATAGTGGAAAGTATAAAGAAAGCTCAAGAGGAAGCTTCTGAGAAAAATGACCGAAAGGAGGAACGTTTGGGTAAAACGTTGGTGTTTGGTACTAACGGTCATGGACTGAAGGTATTCCAATATCGTATTTGGGTACCTAAGTCAGGAGGAATTAGGGATCTTCTGATGGAAGAAGCTCACAAAACCATGTACTCAATTCATCCAGGTAGCACTAAAATGTATAGGGACCTAAAACCCTACTACTGGTGGCCGACGATGAAGCTTGATGTTGCAAAGTATGTGGCCGAGTGTGTGACTTGTGCGAGAGTCAAGACACAACATCAGAAACCTTACGGGAGTTTAGAACCATTGTCTGTGCCTATGGGTAAGTGGGAAGACATTTCTATGGATTTTGTCACTAAACTGCCCAGAACAAAGAATGGTCACGACATGATTTGGGTGGTCGTTGATCGATTCACTAAGAGTGCGCATTTCATAGCGGCCAGGGAGAAATGGTCTATGGAAAAGCTTGCGAATTCTTACGTGAAGGAAATTATGAGGCTTCACGGTGTTCCGTTAACGATTGTATCGGATCGTGATAGCCGTTTCACCTCAAGGTTTTGGAAAAGTCTACAAGAGGAAATGGGTACCAAGTTATGTTTAAGCACAGCTTACCATCCGCAGACTGATGGTCAGAGTGAAAGAACAATACAAACACTTGAAGATATGCTGAGAGCATGTACCTTGGAATTCCTAGGTAATTTGGATGAACATTTACCGTTGGTAGAATTTTCCTATAATAATAGTTTTCACTCGAGCATTAAGATGGCACCTTTTCAAGCTTTGTACGGACAGAAGTGTCGTACGCCGTCTTGTTGGCTTGAGGCTGGGGAAAAGCAGTTTATGGGACCGGAGATGGTTCATCAAACTGCTGAAAAGTTGAAAATAATTAGGGAAAGAATGTTAGCAGCTCAAGATCGTCAAAAGAGCTATGCTGACAAGAAGCGAAGACCGATGACTTTTGAGGTTGGAGATTCGGTTTTGCTTAAAGTCTCGCCGTGGAAGGGACTTATAAGATTTGGAAAAAGGGGAAAGTTGAGTCCAAGGTTTATTGGACCGTTTAGAGTCCTTCAGAGGATTGGGAATCAAGCTTACAAGCTCGAATTACCCGAAGAACTGAATGGAATTCACAACACTTTCCATGTGTGTTATATGAGGAAGTTCACGGGAGAAGTTCCCGATATAATTCCAATTTATGAATTGAGAATTGATGAGAACAAAAGGTTGATTGAAGAACCAGAGGCAATTGTTGACCGAAAGACTAAGAAGTTGCGACGCAAAATGGTTGGGTTAGTGCTTGTCCGATGGAAACACACGAATGGGCCGAATCTCGCCTGGGAGACGGAGAGTGACATGTTGAGTCGCTATCCGCATTTGTTTGTTGATGTGTGATTCCGGGGAAGGAATCATTCTAAGGTGGAGAGAATTGTAACGCCTGTGTTTCCGGGCTTGCCATTTGTAGCAATGTAATAGTCTAGGTTAACCTTTGTAACCCGTTTTGAAATAATAATAATGTATTATTTGAGTATTATGTGTTATTTGCTTAATTGCTTAATTATGTGGTTTGATTAATTAAGAATAAAATAAGCGTCAAAATTTAAGTGTAAAATAAACTTAATATCTTTGGTTAGTGTTGTAGTATTTGAAACGAGATTTCCGAATATATATAGAACGCCCAAATCTGACTTCGTATGAGGAAGTTATGATTTATCGAAGTTCCGGCTTAGCGGTATACAGCCTGTTTTACTCGATTTGAGATCGAGCGGTTGTTAGCCGAAGCAATCTAAATGAGAATCGAAGATCTCATTGTTGGTATTGAAACGATAAAAAGTTAGGCGAGAACGGACGTCAAACGAAGAAGTTATGAATTTATAACGAAAGTTTCTGTCCCGGCCTATTAAAAATAATTAATAAAAATAAATTCAAAATTAGCCTACGGAGTCTAAACGAAAGTCGTAGAGCGTAGTCTCACCTTCGCGTGGATATAAAGAACGTCGAAAACGGAGTTCGTATGAAGAAGTTATGAATTTCCGAAGTTTATTAATCATTTTGTATTTATTTTTAATTCAAAATTCGGAAGTATTATCCGAACGAGTCATTGATCTGATCTGAGGTACGCGCCGCGTACTCGAGTACGCCCCGCGTACTCCGAGGGATGTCGACACTCGCACTCGAGCACTTCGGATACGTAAGCAATGACGTTTTGGGCAGTACGCCCCGCGTACTCCGAGGCTCCAGCCTCTATATAAAGGATCCGAAGGCAGCCTCATTTCTTGTTCATTTTCTTCTCTTCTCTCTAGTCTTTTGCATTGTTTTTCGTGCCGAAGCTACCCCGAAGCCCCGGTATCATACTCTAGCTCCGAGGCAAGTCCCGAGATCCCGAAGATCCCGAGAAGCGCGGTTCCCGAGTCGAAGCTCTGCCCACGAGAAGTTCGATTTTCGAGGAGATCTTCCAGATCTGCTGAGGAATACTACTTCTATAAGCCGTAGTGCTGTCGGATCGTCTTCTGATCAAGTGAGTGTGTAGTTATTTTCCAAATACAATAATACGAAGTATTATATATAAAATACGTGTTATGTGTATATATTTGGTTGTGTTATGTGTGAATGAGTATTCACTCTCTTCTATCTTACAGATCTGCTTATTTCTTTATGAGATATGTGTTATGTGTGTTGTGCCTCATCTGTTATGTGATATATGTGTTGATTAAAGCATGCTATACAGGTTTTCTTTAAACTATGTATACAAATGTATATTTTTATCTACTAATATGTTGGGTAGAATATGGGTAGACAGTTGGTGTGTAATAAACAGATGAGAGGCCTCGTTGTTGTTTGATTGAGTCATCTAGCGGAGTTTAGATGACGACCACTGGCTATTCTAGACAGTCTTGTGGAAACATTAGCAGGTTCGCCACCTATAGGTGTTAATGAACTTGGGTGTTCATTCGCTGTACTCCATCCCCCTCATGGTTGCCTTATTTGACTTATATTGCTGAGGTACCCCCGAAGCATGTGTTGTCGCCCCGATGAAATATTCTTAGACTAGGTCCCTTATGTTAGTTGTTTTAGGGACATTAAAGTGAGAATAACGGGAATGGGTAATTGGGTTATTGTTGGTTGGTGAAAATTAAATATGATATTTATTGTGGGTTGAAAACCCTATATGCTCACCAGGCTCCCAAGCCTGACCCACTCAGTTTTAAATTGTATTACAGGTAGTGGCGGAAGGGCATGAGATGGATGAACCATCAAGTTGTTTTGTTTACAAGTCTGCATATGTTTATATTTGTTATATGACTTGTAATGTATTCGTTTATGCTTATTGGTCTGTATCGGAACATGACACCCCGAGTTTTGATTATAATGAAAATACATTTCTTTTATGAAATGCTTCGGTAAACAATGTTTTATCATGTTTTGTTTTTGGGAACAAATTCCGCAACTCTTTCAAATCAAAAGGATTTACTCTGAAAATATTTAAAAGCATAAATGAAAATCGGTCTTTTCTGGCCGAGATTTTGGGGATGTCACAGTTGGTATCAGAGCATTAGTTTAAGCGAACTAGGAATTTGTTGGATTTCTAGACTTAAACTTAGAATGCTAAGTGAAGTTTTGAGATGTGTGTTTGTTGTGATTTAGACACGAGCACTAGTTTATTTTAGGAAAGTTGCCTAAAATGCTTTATGTGCTAAATGTTATATGTTGCCATATATGATATTATTTGTTCGGATCTATGGTCTGTTGCCGACCGGATCTAGAAACCTTATGTGTGTAGGATTCTAAGCGTACATCTACGATATTAGAACTAGCATGTAAACGTTTCGGAGTGATAAGGATGATTTGAATATCTATCATGATTGAGGATCTAATTTAACCTTATTCGGTGTGTAAATCAAAATGGTGAGAACAAGAAGTGGAGTTGGAAATGCTGACGAAAACAGGAATCAACCACCAATGATTGAGCCAATACCTGTCGTAGCAGCAGCACCTGAGCCAATAACCATGGCTGGTGTGCAATTGATGATTCAGACGATGTTGGATCGTCAGATGGATGAAACTAGACGGTTGCTTCAACAAAATCGTGAAGAACTGTCGATTCATGTGGAAGAGCCTGAATTAAATGAAGGGCACTCGGAAGGTGGAAACTTCAGTGGGTCTGTTGGTCCAGCCAACCCACCGATAGTTAGGCAAGATAACCATGATGGAAGGAATGATGGAATGGGATGCAAGTACAAGGACTTTCTAACTTGCAAACCATCGACCTTCAATGGAAAGGAGGATCCGATTGGGGTTATGGATTGGATCTCCGAAATGGAGCTAGCCTTCATGACGTGTGGCTGCAGAGGCAAGTTGCAAACTATCTATGCCGTGCATCAATTCCGAGGTGGAGCCGTTCGTTGGTGGAACACTCTAGGGAAGACCTTAAACCCTAATGAGCCACTGCAATTGTCATGGGCAGAGTTCTTGGTGCAGTTCAAGCGCAAGTTCTGCTCGGCTCAAAATCTGTTGGAGTTGGAGAATAAGTTTTTGACATTGACAAAGGGTAGCATGTCAGTTGATGAGTACACCAATAACTTCACCGATAAGTTGGAGTTTGCCTTGCGTATCGTTCCAGACGAGCTGACAAAGGTGGATCGGTATGCGAAGGGACTTCCATGGGAGTACGAGGTGCCAGTACGTCAGGCACTTACTCTAGAGGCAGCTATCTGGGCTGCCAAGTCTGTGGAGAACATGATCAAGGGGAGAACCACCGTCAAGGTTGAGGTTGGTGAGAAAAGGAAGTTTGAAGGAACATCTGGTTCCAGTAAGAAGAGCAAATTTTCGAAATCTGATTCGAAAAAGTTTGGAGGAAAAGGAGGCGAAGCAAAGTGGTGTGATAAGTGTAAGAAAAAGCACTTTGGGAAATGTAGCGAGGATGTGACCTGCTACAAGTGTGGAAAGGTTGGACATTTTGCCAATGAATGTCTGAACAACAAAAGGATGTGTTTTGGTTGCAATGAAGAGGGGCATATTTTGAAAGACTGTCCGAAGAAGAAGGAGGCAGCTAGGCCCAACATTCCACCAAAGCCGAAGGCGAGAGCCTTCCAGATGACACTTGAGGCTGCGAAAGATGAAGCTGATGTCGCTTCAGGTACCTTTCTCGTAAACGAATTACCTGCTCATATATTGTTTGATTCTGGAGCCAACTACTCCTTTATTTCGCATGAGTTTGGTAGAAAGCTAGCTTTGCCTATTGATAGACTAGATCATGCTTTATTAGTCGAAGTAGCTAGTGGCAAGTTTGTACCTGTTAGCCATCGTATGAAAAACGTCTCGATCGACCTTAATCGGAATAAGTTTCACGAGGCGTTATTGCCTATCGAACTTAATGGTTTCGACATCGTCTTGGGAATGGATTGGCTTAGCGCCAATGATGCCGAAATTTTATGCAAGAAAAAGATAGTTAAAGTAAACCCGCCTAGGAAAGATTCGTTTATGGTGTATGGGGACAAACGCAGAGTGAATTCTGGAATCATTTCTCTAATGAAAGCCAGAAAGTGTTTGACCAAGGGATGTACATCATATTTAGCATTCGTGATTGATGCTAAGAAGGAAAAGAAGGTGATGCAGAGTATTCCAGTGGTGTGTGATTATCCGGAAGTATTTCCCGAAGATCTTCCTGGATTACCACCTGATAGACAAGTGGAGTTTAGAATAGACTTGTTACCAGGAACCACGCCAATAGCAAAAGCACCTTATCGATTAGCACCGACGGAGATGAAGGAGTTAATGATGCAACTTCAGGAGTTATTGGACAAAGGTTTCATTAGACCTAGTTCATCACCCTGGAGAGCTCCGGTGTTATTTGTAAAGAAGAAAGATGGAAGCATGAGAATGTGCATTGATTATAGAGATCTGAACAAGGCAACAATAAAGAATAGATATCCGTTGCCGAGGATTGATGACCTGTTTGATCAATTGCAAGGTTCGAGCTATTTCTCGAAGATCGATCTTAGGTCAGGATATCATCAGCTAAAAGTAAGAGAGCAAGATATCGAGAAGACTGCATTCAGAACTAGATATGGACACTACGAGTTCTTGGTTATGTCGTTTGGACTAACCAATGCTCCAGCAGCGTTCATGGATTTGATGAATAGGGTTTGTAATCCTTTCCTTGATAAATCTGTGATAGTGTTCATAGATGACATTCTGATCTAGTCGAAAAGCCAGGAGGAGCATCGCAGACACTTGCGAGAAGTGTTAGAAGTTTTGAAGAAGGAGAAGCTTTATGCGAAGTTCTCCAAATGTGATTTTTGGATTCGTGAGGTCCAATTCTTGGGTCACGTGGTCAACCAAGAAGGGATAATGGTTGATCCAGCGAAGATCGAAGCTGTGACGAAGTGGGAACAACCGAAAAGTCCCACGGAGATTCGAAGCTTTTTGGGATTAGCCGGATATTACCGCAGGTTTATCCAAGGCTTTTCTTCGATTGCTACTCCATTGACAGCTTTGACCCACAAAGGAGCTACTTATGCTTGGAGTGAGAAGCATAAAGAAGCATTCGAGAAGTTAAAGAAGAAGCTATGCGAGGCACCGATACTTTCTCTACCCGATGGAGTTGAAGACTTCGTTGTTTACAGCGATGCGTCTGGTGTTGGATTGGGTTGTGTTTTGACCCAAAGAGAAAAGGTGATAGCATATGCGTCTCGACAGCTAAAAGAGCATGAAAAGAATTACCCGACTCATGATTTGGAGTTGGCAGCGGTAGTTTTCGCTCTAAAAATATGGAGGCATTACCTCTATGGCACGAAGTGCAAACTTTTCACTGATCATAAGAGTCTCCAATACCTCTTTAATCAGAAAGAATTGAATATGAGGCAACGACGCTGGCTAGAATTACTTAAAGACTACGACTACGAGATACTTTACCACCCCGGTAAAGCTAATGTTGTTGCTGATGCTCTCAGTCGGAAAGTCAATCTTGAAAGGAAAGGGCCAAGAGCGTTGAGAATTGAAGTTGTCTCGACTATAGTGGAAAGTATAAAGAAAGCTCAAGAGGAAGCTTCTGAGAAAAATGACCGAAAGGAGGAACGTTTGGGTAAAACGTTGGTGTTTGGTACTAACGGTCATGGACTGAAGGTATTCCAATATCGTATTTGGGTACCTAAGTCAGGAGGAATTAGGGATCTTCTGATGGAAGAAGCTCACAAAACCATGTACTCAATTCATCCAGGTAGCACTAAAATGTATAGGGACCTAAAACCCTACTACTGGTGGCCGACGATGAAGCTTGATGTTGCAAAGTATGTGGCCGAGTGTGTGACTTGTGCGAGAGTCAAGACACAACATCAGAAACCTTACGGGAGTTTAGAACCATTGTCTGTGCCTATGGGTAAGTGGGAAGACATTTCTATGGATTTTGTCACTAAACTGCCCAGAACAAAGAATGGTCACGACATGATTTGGGTGGTCGTTGATCGATTCACTAAGAGTGCGCATTTCATAGCGGCCAGGGAGAAATGGTCTATGGAAAAGCTTGCGAATTCTTACGTGAAGGAAATTATGAGGCTTCACGGTGTTCCGTTAACGATTGTATCGGATCGTGATAGCCGTTTCACCTCAAGGTTTTGGAAAAGTCTACAAGAGGAAATGGGTACCAAGTTATGTTTAAGCACAGCTTACCATCCGCAGACTGATGGTCAGAGTGAAAGAACAATACAAACACTTGAAGATATGCTGAGAGCATGTACCTTGGAATTCCTAGGTAATTTGGATGAACATTTACCGTTGGTAGAATTTTCCTATAATAATAGTTTTCACTCGAGCATTAAGATGGCACCTTTTCAAGCTTTGTACGGACAGAAGTGTCGTACGCCGTCTTGTTGGCTTGAGGCTGGGGAAAAGCAGTTTATGGGACCGGAGATGGTTCATCAAACTGCTGAAAAGTTGAAAATAATTAGGGAAAGAATGTTAGCAGCTCAAGATCGTCAAAAGAGCTATGCTGACAAGAAGCGAAGACCGATGACTTTTGAGGTTGGAGATTCGGTTTTGCTTAAAGTCTCGCCGTGGAAGGGACTTATAAGATTTGGAAAAAGGGGAAAGTTGAGTCCAAGGTTTATTGGACCGTTTAGAGTCCTTCAGAGGATTGGGAATCAAGCTTACAAGCTCGAATTACCCGAAGAACTGAATGGAATTCACAACACTTTCCATGTGTGTTATATGAGGAAGTTCACGGGAGAAGTTCCCGATATAATTCCAATTTATGAATTGAGAATTGATGAGAACAAAAGGTTGATTGAAGAACCAGAGGCAATTGTTGACCGAAAGACTAAGAAGTTGCGACGCAAAATGGTTGGGTTAGTGCTTGTCCGATGGAAACACACGAATGGGCCGAATCTCGCCTGGGAGACGGAGAGTGACATGTTGAGTCGCTATCCGCATTTGTTTGTTGATGTGTGATTCCGGGGAAGGAATCATTCTAAGGTGGAGAGAATTGTAACGCCTGTGTTTCCGGGCTTGCCATTTGTAGCAATGTAATAGTCTAGGTTAACCTTTGTAACCCGTTTTGAAATAATAATAATGTATTATTTGAGTATTATGTGTTATTTGCTTAATTGCTTAATTATGTGGTTTGATTAATTAAGAATAAAATAAGCGTCAAAATTTAAGTGTAAAATAAACTTAATATCTTTGGTTAGTGTTGTAGTATTTGAAACGAGATTTCCGAATATATATAGAACGCCCAAATCTGACTTCGTATGAGGAAGTTATGATTTATCGAAGTTCCGGCTTAGCGGTATACAGCCTGTTTTACTCGATTTGAGATCGAGCGGTTGTTAGCCGAAGCAATCTAAATGAGAATCGAAGATCTCATTGTTGGTATTGAAACGATAAAAAGTTAGGCGAGAACGGACGTCAAACGAAGAAGTTATGAATTTATAACGAAAGTTTCTGTCCCGGCCTATTAAAAATAATTAATAAAAATAAATTCAAAATTAGCCTACGGAGTCTAAACGAAAGTCGTAGAGCGTAGTCTCACCTTCGCGTGGATATAAAGAACGTCGAAAACGGAGTTCGTATGAAGAAGTTATGAATTTCCGAAGTTTATTAATCATTTTGTATTTATTTTTAATTCAAAATTCGGAAGTATTATCCGAACGAGTCATTGATCTGATCCGAGGTACGCGCCGCGTACTCGAGTACGCCCCGCGTACTCCGAGGGATGTCGACACTCGCACTCGAGCACTTCGGATACGTAAGCAATGACGTTTTGGGCAGTACGCCCCGCGTAACGCAGTACGCCCCGCGTACTCCGAGGCTCCAGCCTCTATATAAAGGATCCGAAGGCAGCCTCATTTCTTGTTCATTTTCTTCTCTTCTCTCTAGTCTTTTGCATCGTTTTTCGTGCCGAAGCTACCCCGAAGCCCCGGTATCATACTCTAGCCCCGAGGCAAGTCCCGAGATCCCGAAGATCCCGAGAAGCGCGGTTCCCGAGTCGAAGCTCTGCCCGCGAGAAGTTCGATTTTCGAGGAGATCTTCCAGATCTGCTGAGGAATACTACTTCTATAAGCCGTAGTGCTGTCGGATCGTCTTCTGATCAAGTGAGTGTGTAGTTATTTTCCAAATACAATAATACGAAGTATTATATATAAAATACGTGCTATGTGTATATATTTGGTTGTGTTATGTGTGAATGAGTATTCACTCTCTTCTATCTTACAGATCTGCTTATTTCTTTATGAGATATGTGTTATGTGTGTGTGTGCCTCATCTGTTATGTGATATATGTGTTGATTAAAGCATGCTATACAGGTTTTCTTTAAACTATGTATACAAAAGTATATTTTTATCTACTAATATGTTGGGTAGAATATGGGTAGACAGTTGGTGTGTAATAAACAGATGAGAGGCCTCGTTGCTGTTTGATTGAGTCATCTAGCGGAGTTTAGATGACAACCACTGGCTATTCTAGACAGTCTTGTGGAAACATTAGCAAGTTCGCCACCTATAGGTGTTAATGAACTTGGGTGTTCATTCGCTGTACTCCATCCCCCTCATGGTTGCCTTATTTGACTTATATTGCTGAGGTACCCCCGAAGCATGTGTTGTCGCCCCGATGAAATATTCTTAGACTAGGCCCCTTATGTTAGTTGTTTTAGGGACATTAAAGTGAGAATAACGGGAATGGGTAATTGGGTTATTGTTGGTTGGTGAAAATTAAATATGATATTTATTGTGGGTTGAAAACCCTATATGCTCACCAGGCTCCCAAGCCTGACCCACTCAGTTTTAAATTGTATTACAGGTAGTGGCGGAAGGGCATGAGATGGATGAACCATCAAGTTGTTTTGTTTACAAGTCTGCATATGTTTATATTTGTTATATGACTTGTAATGTATTCGTTTATGCTTATTGGTCTGTATCGGAACATGACACCCCGAGTTTTGATTATAATGAAAATACATTTCTTTTATGAAATGCTTCGGTAAACAATGTTTTATCATGTTTTATTTTTGGGAACAAATTCCGCAACTCTTTCAAATCAAAAGGATTTACTCTGAAAATATTTAAAAGCATAAATGAAAATCGGTTTTTTCTGGCCGAGATTTTGGGGATGTCACATACATCCTAATACTTTAATTCCAAATTAAACCTCAGAATTTTAAAAGTTTAAAATTCAACCCTTATACTATTATTATATTAATGGTTTAATTATGTAGATATGTATAAGAATAAGTCAGTCTTACCGTTAGTAGGCCTCACTCACGAAGTCGGTCTATAATGAGTGTCCACTCTCACCCACCACTTCCTTGACTGGTGGAGGGTCATTAGTCGAACGGGTAGGATAGGACCTTAATCCTCATTAAAAGTATAATGAAATTTTAAAGTAACTATACCTTTAATAATTCTCAATCTTAGTTACTTTAGGAAAATGTGAAATAGGTGCTAACCCATGAAATTACACTTTGTACCTTACCAAGTCGTTAATGGAGCGTGTGTGATTAACCGACACACTAACAAGGACTAGTAAGAATGGCAAAGGGTAACTTAATGTTTTTCATAGATCGGTGGAGCATGTGTGGTTAACTGGCACATCGATTAGGTGATAAAGTTAAGGGTACCAAGTCAATTTGCATGGTTATTCACACCTTGTTTGTGATCCTCGGCATCCCAGTCACAAACTTGAGAGGGCACAACCGAGATTCAAACATGCCATTGAAAGTTCAATGTATCTCAAAAGATCTAGGAGTTTCAAGTCCAATTATAACTTAATAATTTATTCTGTTTTTCATGGTGGAAATTGGTAAATCGTCATTTACCTACCTTCAAATATTTTATAGCTTGGATTACGACATCGCTCTTCAAAGTTATAAATAGTTTGTTGGATCCTAGCCATAATATTTCATTTGGGTGACTTATTAAGGACTCTTTATCTAATCAAAACTTGCCTATCTTTCTTTTCAGATTTCTTCCAACACTGCTACTGGCTCAAACCCTACAGGCTCCTTTTCCCTCATGAACTTATGTGAGAAAGTCACTTTTGATGGATCTAATTTCAATGAATGGATTAGGAACATCAAGATGATGACTCGCTACGAGGGGAAGGAGTATGTCCTTGATAAGGAACTGATGGTTATTGATGAGTCAACTGCTACTCCTGAGGAAACTGCTGAGTACACTACCTATGAGAAAGATGCCGCTAAGGTATCTTGCATCATGTTGGCCACAATGACAGCAGAACTCCAGAAATCCTATGAAGATTTCTACCCTTTTGAGATGCACCAGGATCTGATGGATAGGTACCATCAGGGTGCTCGTCAGGAGAGGTATGAAATCATTTCCTCCATCATAACAGCTAGGATGAAGGATGGTGAACCCATCGCCGGCCACTTGCAGAAAATGCAAAGGTTCGTGGACCGGTTATTGAAGCTTAATGTGGACTTCCCAGAGGACATAGCAATTGGTATCATTCTCCATTCCTTACCTCCAAGTTATGATCAGTTTCATATGACTTATCATATGAACAAGGAGGAAGTCACACTGAGTAAGCTTCAAGGACTTTTAAGGACCGTTGAAAGTGGCCTTAAAGGTAAATCAACTGTTACTCCTACTCCTACTACAACCCCTGTTCTGGCAATTGGGCATGGAAAGGGGAAGAAGAGGAAGACCCCTTCGAAGGTTACCAAGGGAAACTCTCTTGATGGCTACTCTTCAAGTGGAACCAAGAAAGGTTCCATTCCTCCTTCTTCAAACCCAAAGGAAGCACAATGCTTCTACTGTCAGGAAAAGGGGCAATGGAAGCGAAGCTGCCCCAAATACTTGCAGGATGTAAAGGATGGGAAAGTTAAACCCACCCATGCAGGTATTTATACTATATTATCGAATAACTCATCGCATACTAACTCTTGGGTGCTTGATACAGGTTGTGGTATTCACATTTGTATTGATTTGCATGGCCTAAGAAGAAGTGAGAATGTCGAGCTCGGGAAGATAAACTTAATCATGGGCAATAGGAAAGCATCACATGTTACCAAGATAGCGTTGGATTAGTGTCTAAGTCCATAAATATAATTGGTATGTACTTGACCCGATTCGATACGGTCCATTTGGGTTGCATGGCATCAGAACATTTGGATAGACCGTTTGTGAGAAGAGGACATTTGTGACATATTAATATATTATAAGTTCCAATATTTAATATGAAATCATATTATTTAATTAGTATTGATCAAGAATTAATTTGGACTTAATTTAGTGATCAAAAGAGACTAATTACATATATGGGGATTGATTGTGAAAATCGTTAATTCTTATATATGTGGGCTTATGATCCAAGATTCCTTATGTTGGGTTTAACCCATGTGGTGACCCATGGATACTCCATGGAGGTTAAAACCCATGGAGCATAAGGAATGGGTAAAGTCATGAGTTACATGGTGTAACCCTAATAGCCACACTATATAAAGACCCCTTTAGCTCATGAAATTGGCACTCGTGATACTTATATGAGGGCTAGCCAATTTGAGCATGAAGTGTCTTATTTTCATGGTTATTCCAAGTGTTGATGATGTTGTGTGAACCATTTGAGGTGTCACACTTGGGGCACTAGGCACTCAAGCTTCATGAAGACATTCTACATCAAAGAGGTATGTATTCTATCTTGTTATATTCATTATTTTGTATGCTAGATTAGGATAATACCTTGGATGTTCATAATTGCATTTATAATAGAGAAAAAAAAGATCCAAGATATTTAGTGTTACATGTACACTTAAGAGTGTTAGAATGCTCATAACCCAACAGTGGTATCAGAGCCATGGGTTGTTTTCAGTTATATTGATGCAATTGTTTATATTCAAAGTTGAAAAAAAAAGGAAAAAAAAACATGACGTTTGTCAAATTTTAAGATAATTACTTGTTTTTGTGAAAAACTAATTATTTGTAAAATTTGAATCATTTTCTATATGAGTTAAATTAGGTCAAATTTAGTAAATGATAAAATGATATGATTATTTTATTAGTTTTAAAAGTTTGATCTAAAGAGTTTTTTGAAACCTCCATAAGTTATGGATATGATAAAGGTTTTAAAAAAATTGATTCGAAGTTTTTATGGAGCTACAAAATTTGGTGTTAATGTTTTAAAGAATTCCATAACATATTCTTAAGTTATAGAACATGAAATGTTTCATCATAAAACAAACATTTAACTCTATAAGTTATGGATTACCAAAAGTTTTATGTTTCCTTGTTTTATGAGTTATTTTTTAGATTAATGAAAAATATGTGTTAGATGTTTTCAATCAAAATTAATCTAAAAGTTGTTCATAAAATGTGTTTTTGTAACTTGTCCTCAAGTTATGTGACATCCCCAAAATCTCGGCCAGAAAAGACCAATTTTCATTTATGCTTTTAAATATTTTCAGAGTAAATCCTTTTGATTTGTAAGAGTTGCGGAATTTGTTCCCAAAAACAAAACATGATAAAACATTGTTTATCGAAGCATTTCATAAAAGAAATGTATTTTCATTATAATCAAAACTCGGAGTGTCATGTTCCGATACAGACCAATAAGCATAAACGAATACATTACAAGTCATATAACAAATATAAACATATGCAGACTTGTAAACAAAACAACTCGATGGTTCATCCATCTCATGCCCTTCCGCCACTACCTGTAATACAATTTAAAACTGAGTGGGTCAGGCTTGGGAGCCTGGTGAGCATATAGGGTTTTCAACCCACAATAAATATCATATTTAATTTTCACCAACCAACAATAACCCAATTACCCATTCCCGTTATTCTCACTTTAATGTCCCTAAAACAACTAACATAAGGGACCTAGTCTAAGAATATTTCATCGGGGCGACAACACATGCTTCGGGGGTACCTCAGCAATATAAGTCAAATAAGGCAACCATGAGGGGGATGGAGTACAGCGAATGAACACCCAAGTTCATTAACACCTACAGGTGGCGAACCTGCTAATGTTTCCACAAGACTGTCTAGAATAGCCAGTGGTCGTCATCTAAACTCCGCTAGATGACTCAATCAAACAACAATGAGGCCTCTCATCTGTTTATTACACACCAACTGTCTACCCATGTTCTACCCAACATATTAGTAGATAAAAATATACATTTGTATACATAGTTTAAAGAAAACATGTATAGCATGCTTTAATCAACACATATATCACATAACAGATGAGGCACACACACACATAACACATATCTCATAAAGAAATAAGCAGATCTATAAGATAGAAGAGAGTGAATACACATTCACACATAACACAACCAAATATATACACATAGCACGTATTTTTATATAAAATACTTCGTATTATTGTATTAGAAAGAAAATAACTACACACTCACTTGATCAGAAGATGATCGGACAGCACTACGGCTTATAGAAGTAGTAATCCACAGCAGATCTGGAAGATCTTCACAAAAATCGAACTTCTCGCTGGCAGAGCTTCGACTCGGAAACCACACTTCTCGGGATCTTCGGGATCTCGGGACTTGCCTCGGGGCTAGAGTATGATACCGGGGCTTCGGGGTATTTCTGGCACGCAAAACGATGCAAAACGGGAGAGAGAAGAGAAGAAATTGGCAATTGGGTCGGCTGCCTTCGGTTCCTATTTATAGGAGGCTGGAGCCTCGGAGTACGCGGGGCGTACTGCGTTACGCGGGTCGTACTGCGATACGCGGGGCGTACTGCCCAAAACGTCATTGCTTACGTATCCGAAGTGCTCGAGTGCGAGTGTCGACATCCCTCGGAGTACGCGGGGCGTACCTCGGATCAGATCGGTGACTTCTTCGGATAATGCTTCTGAATTTTGATTTAAATTTAAATACAAAATATTAAATAAACTTCGGAAATTCATATCTTCTTCATACGAACTCCGTTTTCGACGTTCTTTATATCCACGCAAAGGTGAGACTACGCTCTCCAACTTTCGTTTAGACTCCGTCGGCTAATTTCAACTTTATTTTTATTATTTATTTTTAATAGGCCGCGACAGAAAAACTTCGTTATAAATTCATAACTTCTTCGTTTGACGTCCGTTCTCGCCTAACCTTTTATCGTTTTGATACCAACAACGAGACCTTCGATCCTCGTTTAGATTGCTTCGGCTAAAAACCGCTCGATCTCAAATCGAGTATTTCGGGCTGCACACCGCTAAGCCGGAACTTCGATAAATCATAACTTCCTCATACGAAGTCAGATTTGGGCGTTCTATATATATTCGGAAACCTCGTTTCAACTACTACAACATAGATCAAAGATATTAAGTTTATTTTACACTTAAATTTTGACGCTTATTTTTATTCTTAATTAATCAAACCACATAATTAAGCAATTAAGCACAAAACACATAATACTCAAATAATACAATCTTTATTATTTCAAAACGGGTTACAGAGGTTAACTTAGACTATTATATTGCTACAAATGGCAAGCCTGGAAACACAGGCGTTACAATTCTCTCCACCTTAGAATGATTCCTTCCCCGGAATCACACATCAACAAACAAATGCGGATAGCGACTCAACATGTCACTCTCCGTCTCCCAGGTGAGATTCGGCCCATTCGTGTGTTTCCATCGGACAAGCACTAACCCAACCATTTTGCGTCGCAACTTCTTAGTCTTTCGGTCAACAATTGCCTCTGGTTCTTCAATCAACCTTTTGTTCTCATCAATTCTCAATTCAGAAATTGGAATTATATCGGGAACTTCTCCCGTGAACTTCCTCAAATAACACACATGAAAAGTGTTGTGAATTCCATTCAGCTCTTCGGGTAATTCGAGCTTGTAAGCTTGGTTCCCAACCATCTAAAGAACTTTAAACGGTCCAATAAACCTTGGACTCAACTTTCCCCTTTTTCCAAATCTTATAAGTCCCTTCCACGGCGAGACTTTAAGCAAAACCGAATCTCCAACCTCAAAAGTCATCGGTCTTCGCTTCTTGTCAGCATAGCTCTTTTGACGATCTTGAGCTGCTAACATTCTTTCCCTAATTATTTTCAACTTTTCAGCAGTTTGATGAACCATCTCCGGTCCCATAAACTGCTTTTCCCCAGCCTCAAGCCAACAAGACGGCGTACGACACTTCTGTCCGTACAAAGCTTGAAAAGGTGCCATCTTAATGCTCGAGTGAAAACTATTATTATAGGAAAATTCTACCAACGGTAAATGTTCATCCAAATTACCTAGGAATTCCAAGGTACATGCTCTCAGCATATCTTCAAGTGTTTGTATTGTTCTTTCACTCTGACCATCAGTCTGCGGATGGTAAGCTGTGCTTAAACATAACTTGGTACCCATTTCCTCTTGTAGACTTTTCCAAAACCTTGAGGTGAAACGGCTATCACGATCCGATACAATCGTTAACGGAACACCGTGAAGCCTCATAATTTCCTTCACGTAAGAATTCGCAAGCTTTTCCATAGACCATTTCTCCCTGGCCGCTATGAAATGCGCACTCTTAGTGAATCGATCAACGACCACCCAAATCATGTCGTGACCATTCTTTGTTCTGGGCAGTTTAGTGACAAAATCCATAGAAATGTCTTCCCACTTACCCATAGGCACAGACAATGGTTCTAAACTCCCGTAAGGTTTCTGATGTTGTGTCTTGACTCTCGCACAAGTCACACACTCGGCCACATACTTTGCAACATCAAGCTTCATCGTCGGCCACCAGTAGTAGGGTTTTAGGTCCCTATACATTTTAGTGCTACCTGGATGAATTGAGTACATGGTTTTGTGAGCTTCTTCCATCAGAAGATCCCTAATTCCTCCTGACTTAGGTACCCAAATACGATATTGGAATACCTTCAGTCCATGACCGTTAGTACCAAACACCAACGTTTTACCCAAACGTTCCTCCTTTCGGTCATTTTTCTCAGAAGCTTCCTCTTGAGCTTTCTTTATACTTTCCACTATAGTCGAGACAACTTCAATTCTCAACGCTCTTGGCCCTTTCCTTTCAAGATTGACTTTCCGACTGAGAGCATCAGCAACAACATTAGCTTTACCGGGGTGGTAAAGTATCTCGTAGTCGTAGTCTTTAAGTAATTCTAGCCAGCGTCGTTGCCTCATATTCAATTCTTTCTGATTAAAGAGGTATTGGAGACTCTTATGATCAGTGAAAAGTTTGCACTTCGTGCCATAGAGGTAATGCCTCCATATTTTCAGAGCGAAAACTACCGCTGCCAACTCCAAATCATGAGTAGGGTAATTCTTTTCATGCTCTTTCAGCTGTCGAGACGCATATGCTATCACCTTTTCTCTTTGGGTCAAAACACAACCCAATCCAACACCAGACGCATCGCTATAAACAGCGAAGTCTTCAACTCCATCGGGTAGAGAAAGTATCGGTGCCTCGCATAGCTTCTTCTTTAACTTCTCGAATGTTTCTTTATGTTTCTCACTCCAAGCATAAGTAGCTCCTTTGTGGGTCAAAGCTGTTAATGGTGTAGCAATCGAAGAAAAACCTTGGATAAACCTGCGGTAATATCCGGCTAATCCCAAAAAGCTTCGAATCTCCGTGGGACTTTTCGGTTGTTCCCACTTCGTTACAGCTTCGATCTTCGCTGGATCAACCATTATCCCCTCTTGGTTGACCACGTGACCCAAGAATTGGACTTCTCGAATCCAAAAATCACATTTGGAGAACTTTGCATACAACTTCTCCTTCTTCAAGACTTCTAACACTTCTCGCAAGTGTCTGCCATGCTCCTCCTGGCTTTTCGAGTAGATCATAATGTCGTCTTTGAACACTATCACGGATTTATCAAGGAAAGGATTACAAACCCTATTCATCAAATCCATGAACGCTGCTGGAGCATTGGTTAGTCCAAACGACATAACCAAGAACTCGTAGTGTCCATATCTAGTTCTGAATGCAGTCTTCTCGATATCTTGCTCTCTTACTTTTAGCTGATGATATCCTGACCTAAGATCGATCTTCGAGAAATAGCTCGAACCTTGCAATTGATCAAACAGGTCATCAATCCTCGGCAACGGATATCTATTCTTTATTGTTGCCTTGTTCAGCTCTCTGTAATCAATGCACATTCTCATGCTTCCATCTTTCTTCTTTACAAATAACACCGGAGCTCCCCAGGGTGATGAACTAGGTCTAATGAAACCTTTGTCCAATAACTCCTGAAGTTGCATCATTAGCTCCTTCATCTCCGTCGGTGCTAATCGATAAGGTGCTTTTGCTATTGGCGTGGTTCCTGGTAACAAGTCTATTCTGAACTCCACTTGTCTATCAGGTGGTAATCCAGGAAGATCCTCGGGGAACACTTCTGGAAAATCACACACCACTGGAATGCTCTGCATACCCTTCTTTTCCTTCTTAGCATCAATCACAAATGCTAAATATGATGTACATCCCTTGGTCAAACACTTTATGGCTTTCATTAGAGAAATGATCCCAGAATTCACTCGCCGTTTGTCCCCATACACCATAAACGAATCTTTTCCAGGCAGGTTTACTTTAACTATCTTTTTCTTGCATAAAATTTCGGCATCATTGGCGCTAAGCCAATCCATTCCCAAGACGATGTCGAAACCATTAAGTTCGATAGGCAATAACGCCTCGTGGAACTTATTCCCATTAAGGTCGATCAAGACGTTTTTCATACGATGGCTAACAGGTACAAACTTGCCACTAGCTACTTCGACTAATAAAGCATGATCTAGTCTATCAATAGGCAAAGCTAGCTTTCTACCAAACTCATGCGAAATAAAGGAGTAGTTGGCTCCAGAATCAAACAATATATGAGCAGGTAATTCGTTTACGAGAAAGGTACCTGAAGCGACATCAGCTTCATCTTTCGCAGCCTCAAGTGTCATCTGGAAGGCCCTCGCCTTCGGCTTTGGTGGAATGTTTGGCCTAGCTGCCTCCCTCTTCTTCGGACAGTCTTTCAAAATATGCCCCTCTTCATTGCAACCAAAACACATCCTTTTGTTGTTCGGACATTCATTGGCAAAATGTCCAACCTTTCCACACTTGTAGCAGGTCACATCCTCGCTACATTTCCCAAAGTGCTTTTTCTTACACTTATCACACCACTTTGCTTCGCCTCCCTTTCCTCCAAACCTTTTCAAATCAGATTTCGAAAATTTGCTCTTCTTACTGGAACCAGATGTTCCCTCAAACTTTCTTTTCTCACCCACCTCAACCTTGATGGTGGTTCTCCCCTTGATCATGTTCTCCACAGACTTGGCAGCCCAGATAGCTGCCTCTAGAGTAAGTGCCTGAAGTACTGGCACCTCGTACTCCCATGGAAGTCCCTTCGCATACCGATCCACCTTTGTCAGCTCGTCTGGAACGATACGCAAGGCAAACTCCATCTTATCGGTGAAGTTATTAGTGTATTCATCAACTGACATGCTACGTTTCGTCAATGTCAAAAACTTATTCTCCAACTCCAACAGATTTTGAGCCGAGCAGAACTTGCGCTTAAACTACACCAAGAACTCTGCCCATGACAATTGCAGTGGCTCATTAGGGCTTAAGGTCTTCCCTAGAGTGTTCCACCAACGAACGGCTCCACCTCGGAATTGACGCACGGCATAGATAGTCTGCAACTTACCTCTGCAGCCACACGTCATGAAGGCTAGCTCCATTTCGGAGATCCAATCCATAACCCCAATCGGATCCTCCTTTCCATTGAAGGTCGATGGTTTGCAAGTCAAAAAGTCCTTGTACTTGCATCCCATTCCATCATTCCTTCCATCGCGGTTATCTTTCCTAACTATCGGTGGGTTGGCTGGACCAACAGACCCACTAAAGTTTCCACCTTCCGAGTGCCCTTCATTTAATTCAGGCTCCTCCACACGAATTGACAGTTCTTCACGCTGCTGCTGAAGCAACCGTCTAGTTTCATCCATCTGACGATCCAACATCGTCTGAATCATCATTTGCACACCAGCCATGGTTATTGGCTCAGGTGCTGCTGTTACGACAGGTATTGGCTCAATCACTGGTGGTTGATTCCTGTTTTCGTCAGCATTTCCAACTCCACTTCTTGGTCTCACCATTTTGATCTACACACCGAATAAGGTGAAATTAGATCCTCAATCATGATAGATATTCAAATCATCCTTATCACTCCGAAATGTTTACATGCTAGTTCTAATATCGTAGACGTACGCTTAGAATCGTACACACATAAGGTTTCTAGATCCGGTCGGCAACAGACCATAGATCCGAACAAATAATATCATATATGGCGACATATAACATTTAGCACATAAAAGCATTTTAGGCAACTTTCCTAAAATAAACTAGTGCTCGTGTCTAAATCACAACAGACACACATCTCAAAATTTCACTTAGCATTCTAAGTTTAAGTCTAGAAATCCTACAAATTCCTAGTTCGCTTAAACTAAGGCTCTGATACCAATTGTGACATCCCCAAAATCTCGGCCAGAAAAGACCAATTTTCATTTATGCTTTTAAATATTTTCAGAGTAAATCCTTTTGATTTGTAAGAGTTGCGGAATTTGTTCCCAAAAACAAAACATGATAAAACATTGTTTACCGAAGCATTTCATAAAAGAAATGTATTTTCATTATAATCAAAACTCGGGGTGTCATGTTCCGATACAGACCAATAAGCATAAACGAATACATTACAAGTCATATAACAAATATAAACATATGCAGACTTGTAAACAAAACAACTTGATGGTTCATCCATCTCATGCCCTTCCGCCACTACCTATAATACAATTTAAAACTGAGTGGGTCAGGCTTGGGAGCCTGGTGAGCATATAGGGTTTTCAACCCACAATAAATATCATATTTAATTTTCACCAACCAACAATAACCCAATTACCCATTCCCGTTATTCTCACTTTAATGTCCCTAAAACAACTAACATAAGGGACCTAGTCTAAGAATATTTCATCGGGGCGACAACACATGCTTCGGGGGTACCTCAGCAATATAAGTCAAATAAGGCAACCATGAGGGGGATGGAGTACAGCGAATGAACACCCAAGTTCATTAACACCTACAGGTGGCGAACCTGCTAATGTTTCCACAAGACTGTCTAGAATAGCCAGTGGTCGTCATCTAAACTCCGCTAGATGACTCAATCAAACAACAATGAGGCCTCTCATCTGTTTATTACACACCAACTGTCTACCCATGTTCTACCCAACATATTAGTAGATAAAAATATACATTTGTATACATAGTTTAAAGAAAACATGTATAGCATGCTTTAATCAACACATATATCACATAACAGATGAGGCACACACACACATAACACATATCTCATAAAGAAATAAGCAGATCTATAAGATAGAAGAGAGTGAATACACATTCACACATAACACAACCAAATATATACACATAGCACGTATTTTTATATAAAATACTTCGTATTATTGTATTAGAAAGAAAATAACTACACACTCACTTGATCAGAAGATGATCGGACAGCACTACGGCTTATAGAAGTAGTAATCCACAGCAGATCTGGAAGATCTTCACAAAAATCGAACTTCTCGCGGGCAGAGCTTCGACTCGGAAACCACACTTCTCGGGATCTTCGGGATCTCGGGACTTGCCTCGGGGCTAGAGTATGATACCGGGGCTTCGGGGTATTTCTGGCACGCAAAACGATGCAAAACGGGAGAGAGAAGAGAAGAAATTGGCAATTGGGTCGGCTGCCTTCGGTTCCTATTTATAGGAGGCTGGAGCCTCGGAGTACGCGGGGCGTACTGCCCAAAACGTCATTGCTTATGTATCCGAAGTGCTCGAGTGTGAGTGTCGACATCCCTCGGAGTACGCAGGGCGTACTCGAGTACGCGGGGCGTACCTCGGATCAGATTGGTGACTCCTTCGGATAATGCTTCCGAATTTTGATTTAAATTTAAATACAAAATATTAAATAAACTTCGGAAATTCATATCTTCTTCATACGAACTCCGTTTTCGACGTTCTTTATATCCACGCAAAGGTGAGACTACGTTCTACAACTTTCGTTTAGACTCCGTCGGCTAATTTCAACTTTATTTTTATTATTTATTTTTAATAGGCCGCGACAGAAAAACTTCGTTATAAATTCATAACTTCTTCGTTTGACGTCCGTTCTCGCCTAACTTTTTATCGTTTTGATACCAACAACGAGACCTTCGATCCTCGTTTAGATTGCTTCGGCTAAAAACCGCTCGATCTCAAATCGAGTATTTCGGGCTGCACACCGCTAAGCCGGAACTTCGATAAATCATAACTTCCTCATACGAAGTCAGATTTGGGCGTTCTATATATATTCGGAAACCTCGTTTCAACTACTACAACATAGATCAAAGATATTAAGTTTATTTTTCACTTAAATTTTGACGCTTATTTTTATTCTTAATTAATCAAACCACATAATTAAGCAATTAAGCACAAAACACATAATACTCAAATAATACAATCTTTATTATTTCAAAACGGGTTACAGAGGTTAACTTAGACTATTATATTGCTACAAATGGCAAGCCCGGAAACACAGGCGTTACAAGTTATATGAAAAGTCACATCTAAGAATCTTAAAAACTTATAAAAATGCCTTAGGTTATAAAAAAAATGAAGAGTCTTTCCTTATAAATAGTTTTTATGGCTCCATAACTTGTCATCAAATCATGAATGTCCAAGAGTCTCTTCATTAAATGTTTTAAAACATTATAATAATCCAAGAGTTTTGAATAGTTTCAAAACTTGCCCTCAAGTTTTGGAATTTGAAGAGTTTTCTTTTATGAATAGTTTAATTCAAAGTTAAGCCCTTAGAATTTTAAAGAGTTAAAATTCAACCCTTATACTTTATAATATTATAAGTTAATAATATTTATATATGTATAAGAGCAAGTCAGTCTTACCGTTAGTAGGCCTCATTCACGAAGCCGGTCTATAAGGGGGGTATAAGGTTACTGCCTATAAAATGGCAGTTTAATGGGTGTCCACTCTCACCCGCCGCTTCCTTGACCGGTGGAGGGTCGTTAGCCGAACGGATAGGACAAGGACTATAATTCTCCCTTCATTAAAAGTATTAATGATAAATATAAAGTAACTAAATATTTTTTTATAATTCCTAATCTTAGTTACTTTAGGAAAATGTGAATAAGGTGCTAATCCATGAAATTACACTTTGCAATTTATTTAAGTCGGTTAGTGGAGCGTGTGTGGTTAACCGACACATTAACTCGTATTTAACAAGGTAGGCAAAGGGTAACTTAATATTTATCATAGTATCGATGGAGCGTGTGTGGTTAACCGACACATCGATTGATGGGTAAATATTAAGGGTACCAAGTATATTTGCATGGTTATTCACACCTTGTTTTGTGATCCTCGGCATCCCAGTCACAAAACCTGAAGGGCACACTCGAGATTGAAACATGCCATTGAACAGTTCAATGAATCTCAAAAGATCTAGGAGTTTCAAATCCAATTAAAACCTAATAATACATTTCGTTTATCTTGGTGGAAATTGGTGAATCGTCATTCACCTACTTTCAAATATTTTATAGCTTGGATTACGACATCCCTCTTCTAAGTTATAAAATAGTTTGTTGGGTCCTAGCCTTAATATTTCATATTGGGTGTCATATTAAGGACTTTAGATCAACTATCTCGAATATCTCCCAAAAGATGTCTGGTTTAGAGATTTATGATCTTCCCAAATCTCTTGAAACAAGCTTTCCTAAATGAAGATGATGTCCCATGGAAATCATACTTCTTTCACCTCCTCCAATTATTCTCCCTAACCCACAAGTTCTTGAAAAGTTTAAGGTCACTCAAGCCCTATTGGCAAGTAAAGGTCTATGTGTGGTCACATCTTGGAGATGTAGTCACATATTGACAAGTCGGGAGAGTTGGGTGTCAAAGTCTTGTGAAAGTTGGTGCTCAATCACTTTCTAAGTCACATAGTGAGTTCCTTTGGGACACCTATGAAATAGACTATGACAAGACCCTTAATGATCTTATCTATTTGCTAAGATCAACTTCCTAAAACTTTATGGACATTGACAATGATGACATTGGATATCCAGTAAAGCTCTCTCTTCCCAATGGAAAGGGATCGGCCATAGTTAACTCGGTTGACCAAATGGTAAAGAGAGAGGCTAAGTCTGAGATAGTCCCATTATCAAAGGTCCATTGCCAAAGGAAGGGGCATTAGTTGCGAAGCTGCCAATTTTACCTAAGGATGTTAAAGTCAATAAGGTTGACCCTACTTTAGGTAAAGTCCATTATCTAACTCTGCTAAGTTTCTATACTGAGATTCTTGATATATGATGTGACTGGGTCACATGTTCATGTTTGTAAGAATCAAAGAAAAGTGAAGAAACTTAAAGAAAGAACATGTTGAATCTGATCGTGTAGATGGATTTCTATCACATAGTTTGAAGATCGGATTCTTGAGCTACTTCTTAGGAGTTATGATATATTGCTTAGGAACAGATAACAACATAGTTTTCTTGCTCTTTTGCATTGTAAGGTTAGTTTTTCCGCAAAGTTTTAAAATAAAAGAAAAATTTTTAATTTTATTTATTTTAAAATATCCTTGCAATGGCATTTGTGGAAAAGAAGTGTTGCTTAGATGATTCCATTGATAGCAATATTGGAAATATGAATTTGATTCTTTCATTTGTGGTAGTGTCTAAATTTACCAAATAAAGAAAGATCCTCATCACCCAAGTTTCAATTGGACCGAAACTTGGAATCATACAAGGTGTTAAGTGTGATGTGTGAGAATTTTCAAATTTGGAAAATTAAGACTAGTTCCGTGTTTACATGTATATGTGACTCAAGAGAAGGACTAAGGGATCAAGTACACTTCTTGTGCACTTGTCATAGTCCACCACAAAAGATGTATAAGACTATTCATCATGATTTACTAAGTTTTAGTAAATATGATTGTACTTACAAGCTTAAGTATAATTCTAAAACATTGAAAAAATTTCAATGTATGATAGAACGAATAAGAAGAATCAAATTAGGAAGAAGGATAAAAGTTTCTCAAATCTAAAAAGATGGGAGAGTACTTTAGTATCATGTTTTAAGATCATCTTAATGATTTTGAGACCTTATCACAATTCATCCTCTAAGTGCATTATGATAGTTAAGAAGAGGAGTCATGAATTGTTGAAGTGGTTAAATCAAGAAGATGATTCATACTTCGTTCCAAAAACAATTCATAGAGTTATACTCTAAGATTGGAACTTGAGTGACATGTCTTAAAGAAGGCTTAAAACACTTGTCAAATGTAAGAGTAAAAGTTTTCTACTCTTGTACATTTGAAATTGGTAAGTTGTGATGTTTTGGATAAAACAAAGACCAACTAAGGTCAATTGTGTTAAGTATATGTCTTGATTAGAATCCACACTATCTATTGAATATTTGGCAAGGAAGTCTTATAAGTCAAGGAGACAGTGGGAGTCTAAAAGATCCTGAAAGGGTTTCAAGAAGTAATCAAGAATAAAAACCTATATTTCATCACTAGTACACAACTAGAGGTTTATAACCTATCGTGTTGACATTTCTGTGCCCATTCTAGTTAAGTTGGCTATACATTTTAGTTCTACATGTTCTCAATTGTTTGCATAGCTACTTGGAAGCAATGGCAGGCCCTTGAGCTGCCAGGTGGCAAGAAGTTAAGATTGCACAAGTTCAATCCATATGAGTTAGGATTTGTCACTAACCTAGTCTTGTGATTATGGTTTTGACAAATTCACATGGATAGGAACACTTACACCATAAAATCTAAGTGTCATAAGGTTTCTCTTCGATTCATGAAAATGATGGTAAGGAAACTCTTTCACTAAGTATGTTTTGGGTAGATAGCAATTGTGGGAATGACAAAAGGTCTAAACATTATGATTACGACATCCCTCTTCATAATTGTTTAGACACACCTGTGAGCTATCTAAGAGAGGTGTATGATTTTGATAAAGTCTTATCAAGGCAATCTAGTATAAGAAATCTGAACTTTGGTAAGAAAGTCAATAAAGTATTGATTTTTAGAAGTCTAGTTGATTTCTGGGTACATGTCAAAGCTAGTGGGAGCATAAGTGTTATGCTAATAATCATCATGTTAGTGGGAGCATGATAATTATGGTAAGTACTGCAAGTTACCAATGTTAATTATAGAAAACAAAAGTTTCAATTCATGAGGTTGCAGGGGTTGAAAAAGTTGTTTTGCTATAAGTAAGGGAGAGGAAATTATACTTCATTTCAATTATGAAAATCTTAGATTGAGTTTATAATCATTCTAAAGAGCTTATATTGAGATTTTAATCACCTTTAGTCAAGAATATATATATATATATATATATATATATATATATATATGAATTTCATGTTGGATTGGTTTAACTTAAGAAAATTCTATATATTGCGTTCTCAAAATTCGATTATGATTACGACATCCCTTTTCATAGTCAAATTTTGACAATATGACAAACAAAAATTATTATGGCAAAAGACTGGTCTAGAACCATGTATTTATGTGAAACATCATGATTCGTGTCCCATTTACTTTGGGTACAAGATCGATTACATGTGCTATAATATTTATCCTTTCTGAATTTTTCAAATGCCTTGGGGCATTAAGGAGGAAAATGTCCAGAATGGGACATGACTAAAGTGATTAAGCAATTGTCGAGGACAATCTAAGGTTTACCAAAGATTGGTTGCTGAATGACAGTTGGAAGTATACTGTTAATATTGGAAGGACCATATTGACATAGTCTGAAAATGAGTCGAGCTTCGTTACCAATCTCATTTTGGGGGTATGCCTTAGAGACTGTCGCCCATATCCTTAATATGGTCCCTACTAAAAAGGTTACCAAAACACCTAATGAGATGTGGACTGGGAAAGTTCCCAATCTAGACCACATCAAGATTTGGGGTTGTGAGGCTTTCGTGAGGCGCGAGACTCACGACAAGCTCGAACCTCGAAGTGAAAGGTGTATTTTCATCGGCTACCCTTAAAAATCCTTTTTTTACCTCTTCAAGAGACCCAGTGAGAATGTGGTCTTTGTGGCTAGGAGGGGAGTCTTTCGAGGAAGAGAATTTATAAGCCAAGGAAACAATGGGAGGCAAATTGACCTTGAAGATCTTCAAGAGTCAAGGGATGAAGGAACCTCAAACACTAGCAATCAACCTGAGGAGGAAACTCCTGTTGAGCCGATAGATCAGTCTGTTCCTCTGAGGCGTTCCACTAGAGTTAGGAACACACCTGATTTTTATTATGGTTATCATATCACTACTGAAGGTGATACATTTATCAGTGATAGTATACTGATAGATTTGGATGAACCTAATAACTATAGGGAAGCCATGGCAGGCCCCGATTTTGCTGAATGGAAGGAGGCTATGGACAACGAGATTTAGTCCATGTATGATAATCAAGTTTGGAACTTGGTTGACAATGTACTAGATCGTAAGACAGTTGGGTGCAAGTGGATCTTCAAAAAGAAGACCGACATGGATGGAAAGGTACACACTTATAAGGCGCGACTGGTTGCGAAAGGCCTTACTCAAACTCCAGGAGTTGACTATGATGAGACCTTCTCACCAGTAGCAAAGATTAAGTCTATTAAGGTTATGCTGGCCATAGCTGCGTTTCATGATTATGAAATATGGCAAATGGATGTCAAAACTGCTTTCCTTAATGGAAAGTTGGCTGAGGATGTTTACATGGCTCAGCCAGAGGGTTTTGTCGATGCAAAGTACCCTAATAGAGTGTGTAAGCTTGAGAAATCCATTTATGGGTTGAAACAAGCATCTCGCAGATGGAATCGTTGTTTCGATGAGAAAGTCAAAGAGTTTGTTTTTTTCGAGAAGCGAGGATGAATCTTGTGTATATGTCAAGGCTAGTGGGAGCATAGTTAGCTTTTTGGCATTATATGTGGATGACATACTACTCATAGGAAATGACATCCCAACCTTGCAGGAGATTAAGTCCTGGCTTGGGAAGTGTTTCGCTATGAAGGACCTTGGGGAAGCTACCTATATCCTAGGGATAAGGATATTGAGAGATAGGAGTAAGAGACTAATTGGACTTAGTCAGAGTACTTACTTAGATAAGGTGCTGAAGAGGTTCGACATGTAGGAATTCCAAGAAAGGGAAATTACCGATCCAGAGTAACGCCAAACTGAGTAAGACTCAAAGTCCGAATACAGAGGCTGAGATAGCTGAGATGAGTCATGTACCATATGCTTCCGATATGGGCTCAATCATGTATGCTATGACTTGTACTCACCCTGATGTGGCCTTTGCTTTGAGCATGGTCAGTAGATATCAAGGGAACCCTGGCAAGGCTCACAGGACTACGGTAAAGAACATTCTCAAGTATCTGCGGAGGACTAAGGACTGGGTCCTTACCCTCGGTGGCAGTGACGACTTGAGAGTGGTTGGGTATAGCGATGCTAGTTTTTAGACTGATAGGGCTAATTTCCGCTCTCAGTCAGGCTGGGTGTTTACCCTAAATGGAGGAGCAATTACTTGGAAAAGTTCCAAGCAGGAGACAGTAGCTGATTCAACTTGCGAATCAGAGTATATAGCAGCAAGCAAGGCAACAAAGTAGGAAATATGGCTAAAGAACTTCATTGGAGATCTTGAAGTTGTACCAGCTATAAAAGAGCCAACGAAAATTTTCTATGACAGCGAAAGTGTGGTTGCCTTAGCTAAGGAACCAAGGGATCACGGGAGATCCAGACACATTGACAAAAAATACCATTTCATTAGACATCGAATAGAAGAAGGACTCCTTGTGGCAAATAGGGTATCATCATATGAGAACCCAACAGATCCCCTAACAAAGGGACTGAGTAGGGTTAAGAATATACAACATGCGAGGCGCATCGGGCTGATGGATGATATTAGTTTTAATAATTAGATAACTATTTCTGAAACTTGTAAAATGTAATTGACATTTGATGATTAAATAAAAGTTGTTATTTATTTATGAGTAAAATGTTACTATCCTATATTAATCGTTTACTATTGTTTCAATTTTGCATGTTTTGACTTCCAAAATAATTATATTATTCAAACTCTCCACAGTCGGTCATACATTGGAAGTAGGTATTGAATTAAGACTAACATGAATTGGACTTGTAGATTTGTCTAAGGTGTATTAGACATAGCAATGGTTGCTGCAACATTCATGCGTACTCAGAAGATCCAAGTATTAGACTCAACCCACGCTTACTTGTATCACTTCATGGAATTTATCTTGAGTGATCGTGAGACTATAACATCATATAAATCTTCAAACTTACAGATATGAGTTGTTGACTATGAGTTGGTTATCCATTAATTGTACGAAACCACATCAGTAACATGATGTCATAAAACGTGCTTTTGTGTATAATTCAACAAGTAGTCAGTACAAGCATATGAGTCGAAGTTTATCTGTTCCTTCTAGGATTAGAAGCGATATCTGGGTGCAATAACGTAAATTTCAAACAAAATTTTCACTTTTTAAAAATGTAATTTCATTCATAAAGATTCTCAATTCTCAATGTATCACATAACAAATTCATAAATTCACATCCCAAGATCAAAATGTATGAAACTCCAATAGTGTGTACTGATCATGCCGGCGCCCTCCCGCGATCCTCACTGGTACCTGAAACACATAACACAAACACTGTAAACACAAGGCTTAGTGGGTTCCCTAAAATACCACATATAACACATATTAGCCACTCGAGGCTATAACACTATGGACCCTTCAGTCCTAACTCTGTGGACCCTCTAGTCCTAACTCTGTGGACCCTCTGGTCCTAACTCTATGAACCTTCCGGTTCTAACTCTATGAACCTTCCGGTTCTAACTCTGTAAACTCTGGAACATACATGGCATGAATCACATAGAAATAATGCAGTGTATCATAATCACATAAATAGCATACAAGATACTTTGTCATATAACTCTATTTACCACTCTAGGTAAAGTGTAGTGAGAAGACTCACCTCGGGTAACTCGGTAAAATCTGGTCTAGCCTCCGCATAATCACATGGAATAAGTACTCTAATCAATACAACTCTCAAGGTTAGACTAATCCCTCTCTTAGCACTCTTAGAAGGGTAAAAGACCATTTTACCCCTCTCATGGCTCAAAGACCCTAACATTGACCAAACCCTAAAAGTCAACAAAAGTCAACTCTCCGGGTTACGCTGGGCGTACCTGGAAACCTCACAGAAACGGGGAACGCGACCCCTTACGCTGCACGCACTGGGATTACGCCCCGCATAAGTCCCAGTTTCGTGCTCCTTAGCTTATGGGGTCTTAAATGGTTAAGAAACACGTCCAACTCTCAGATCTGACTACCCTAAGCCTCTTAATCCATAAAGTTGGTGACTTTAAGCCTTTGCATGGCTGTGAGAGTCACCAACACCCAAATCTTTTCATTTTCAACACTCTAAAGCCCATAACTCAAACATGACTTCCTAATGACAATCAAGCTAGGATTTTTATGGATCAATATCACACATAACACTGAAATGGGACAGATCTAGGTGCATGGAGCCCCTCTTGCTCATAAAATCTCCATGTTTGGGACTTAAACCCTAGAAATGGACTATAAAACACCAAACCAAAATAAAGATGAAAGTTCTGAGCTTTTGACCTCAAAGTGAGGCTCCTTCCTCGAAGAACTCAGATCCAAGCTTGAACTCCAAACCTTAGTCTCCACAAGCACCTCTACTTCTTCTTCACTAACACACAAAGGCACTTTTAGCTCAAAACACTCACACACAAGCTTAAGGACGAAGGAAATGCTCTCTTAGGGTTTCACTCTCTGAAATGGTGGCTGATGATAAGGCGTTAGCATTCCTTATATAGTGCACAAGCCATAAATTAGGGTTTGCATATGGGCCCGCTACGCCTAGCGTACCTAGGCGAGTCCGTGTCCAATTAAAGTGCATGAGTACACGCAACATACTCTTCAGTACGCCTAACGTACTCGTTTGCCCTAATATTTCAATTAAGGGCTTAACTTGACAACCTTGGCAAAGGAGAAGGGTTTAAGAGACACACCTGAAATTCGAGATGTTACAATTCTCCTCCACTAGAACCAGACTTCGCCCCCAAAGTCTCATGCCGCAAACAACTCCGGATGCTGCTCCCGCATCTCTGACTCCGGCTCCCAAGTCAACTCGGACCCTCTCCGATGTTGCCACTGGACCTGAACCATAGGCACCTCCTTCTTCCTCAAAACCTTGATCTTCCGGTCCAAGATCACGATCGGTCTCTACACATAATTCAGACTCGCATCCATCTGGATATCCTCCAACAGCACTACTGCCGACTCGTCAGCTATACACTTCCTCAGCTGAGACACGTGGAAGGTATCAAGAATCTGACTCAAATCTGCAGGTTGCTCCAAACGATATGCTACCCTGCCCACCCTCGCGGTCACCTTGAACATACCAATGTACCGGGGCCCCAGCTTGCCCCTCTTCCTGAATCGGATCACTCCTTTCTAAGGAGATACCTTCAGGAGTACGAAGTCTCCCACCTGGAACTCAAGCTCGGACCGTCGCCTATCCGCATAACTCTTCTGGAGACTCTGAGTTGTCAACAACCTCTGCCTGACCTGTTGTATCTGCTCTGTCGTCTGAAGCACTAACTCAGTGCTACCCAACACTCGCTGCCCGACCTCTCCCCAGCAGATGGGAGTCCGAAACCTCCTCCCATATAACAACTCAAAGGGAGGCATACCGATACTCGAATGGTGGTAGTTGTTATAAGAAAACTCAGCCAACGACAGATACGTGTCCCAACTTCCTCCGAAGTCCAGCACACATGCCCTAAGCATGTCCTCAAGCGTCTAAATCGTCCACTTGCTCTGACCGTCCTTCTGTAGGTGGTATGCGGTATTGAAATGCAACCTCATACCCAACTCCTCGTGGAATTTCTTCCAGAACCTGGAAGTGAAACGCACATCTCGGTTCGACACGATCGAGATCGGTACTCCATGTCGCGATACCACCTTTCTCACATACAATTCTGCCAGCCTCTCCGCAGAAGAGCTCTCACTGATAGCAATAAAATGAGCGCTCTTCGTCAGCTGGTCAACAATCACCCAAATTGCATCGACACCTCTCGCAGTCCTTGGCAATTTGGTGATAAAATCCATGGAAATCTGGTCCCATTTCCACTGGGGAATCTCAAGTGGCTGCAGCTTGCCATGCGATCGCTGGTGCTTGGCCTTAACCCTACGACATGTCAAGCACCTCTCTACAAACCACGCCACATCCTTTTTCACACAGGGCCACCAATAGTCTCTCTTCAGATCCAAATACATCTTAGTGGCCCCAGGATGGATCGAAAACCTCGATCTGTGCGCCTCCTCCGTCAAAATGGTACGTGCCCCGCCCTCAAATGGCGCCCAAATCCGGCCCTAGAAGGTCATAAGCCCTCGGCTATAGGCAATGAACTCAGATACTTGCCCGATCACCCGTTCTCTCTTGCAGTTCTTCGGTCTCATGGCCTCTACCTCGGCCTCCCGAATGGTGTCTAACACTGGAGTCATCACCGTCAACCTTATACAAACATCCCGTATCGGGGCAGTCTCCGCCCTAAGACTCAAGGCATCGGCCACAACGTTAGCCTTTCCCCGGTGGTACAGGATCTCGCGCTCATAATCCTTTACCACATCCAACCATCTCCTCTGGCACATGTTCAGGTTAGGCTGATCCATCAGATACTTCAAGCTGTTGTGGTCCGTGTATATGGTACACCGAACCCCATACAAATAGTGACGCCGGATCTTGAGGGCGAACACCATAGCCCCCAATTCCAGATCATGAGTAGGATACCTCGTCTCATGAGGCTTCAGTTGCCTCGATGCGTATGCTATCACATGTCCTCTCTGCATCAGCACCGTACCCAATCTCGATATCGACGCATCACAATATACCACAAAATCCTCCATCCTTTCCGGAAGGGCTAACACTGGGGCTTCGCATAATCTCTGGCGAAGTGTCTCGAATGAGGCCTGCAACTCTGGGCCCCAACTGAAAGCCACACCCTTCTGGGTCAACCTGGTGAGAGGAACATCAGTTCTGGAGAAATTCTTGATAAATCTCCGATAGTAACCGGCCGACCCCAGGAAACTCCTGATCTCTGAAGGGGATCTCGGCACCCCCAACTCATCACAACCTCAATCTTGGCCAGATCGACCAATATCCCACTCTGGTTGACGAGGTGTCCTAGGAACTGGACCTCTCGTAACCAGAAATCGTACTTGGAGAATTTGGTGTAAAGCCTCTCTGATCTCAGAACTCCAAGGATCTCCCTCAAATGCTCCTCATACTGCTCTCTGGACCTCGAATACACCAAAATATCATCAATGAACATGATCACCGAACGATCCAACATCGACCTGCACACCCTGTTCATGAGATCCATGAACGCCTCCGGTGCATTTGTGAGCCAGAAGGGCATCACCACGAACTCGTAATGCCCATAACGAGTCCTGAACACTGTCTTCTGGATATCCTCCTCACACACTCTCATCTGATGATATCCAGACCTCAGATCGATCTTGGAAAACCAAGACGCTCCCTGAAACTGATCGAACAAATCGTCGATCCTCAGTAAGGGGTAACAGTTCTTGACCGTTAGCTTGTTCAACTCCCGATAATCTATGCACATCCGGTGTGAACCATCCTTTTTATTCACAAAAAGGATCGGCGCTCCCCACGGCGAGCTACTCGGCCGAATAAACCCCTTCCCCAGCAGCTCCTGCAGCTGTGAGGATAACTCTTGCATCTATGGTGGTGCAAGGCGATAGGGCACTGCCCCCGGAACCAAATCGATACGGAACTCTACCTGCCTTTCGGGAGGCACTCCTGGAAACTCCTCGGGAAAAACGTCCAGGAACTCATGCACTATCGGGACCTCATCGATCGACCTCGGCCTCTTTGCATCTACTCTCGTATCCACCACATAAGTCACGAACCCACTACAACCTTGCTGTAGGCTCTGCCTTGCCCTAGCATCCGAACAAAATGCTGACCCAGAACGGGTACCCTCACCATAAACTGTAAGAACTCCCCCACTAGGGTCTCGTATGGTCACCAGCTGTCACTCGCAGTCGATAACTGCTCCAAACTTGCTCAACCAGTCCATGCCCACGATGACACAGACATCCCCCATCGCAATCGAGACCAAATCAATCAGAAACTCAACGCCGAAGATCCTCGAATCACCTCAATAGCATATACCCCTCGCTCGTCAGCTATGGAAACTCGAAGAGTTCGACTCAACGCCTCTCGACAGATACTGATGTGCCGACTAAAGGCTAACGACACAAAAGACCGACTCGCACTCGAGTCAAATAACACCAAAGCAGGTACATAACTCATAAGAAATGTACCTACGCATATCATAATATAAGCATAATATCTCAAACGCAAAATAAATAGATGAAAGAATACGTACCAGCCACAACATTGGGCGCTACACGGACCTCCTCCGCTGTCAAATGGAAGGCTCTCCCGCGAGCCTTTGGCGCCTCGGCCTTCACTGGCCGACTCTCTGTAGCTCGTATGGAAGCAGGGGCAGATCCCTATGATGCTCCCTGTGCTGACCCCTGCAACTGCGGACACTCGGCCTTCCGGTGTCCGGTCTGGTTGCAGTGAAAACAGACTACAAACCCCTTGGGGCAATCCTTGGCCATGTTCCCCTCCTTTCGACACTTGTAGCAAGACCCTGCTTTGCAAACCCCCTCATGACCTTTGTTGCACTTGCCACAAGTGTGGCTCTTCTGGTTCCCTGATCTCGAATCGGCCAGCTTGGCCCGCTTGGCTGCCGACCGGGACAGAGCCGATCGCCAATCCCTCGTCTGAGGCTGCGCCTCCTCCCTGGCCTGAGTCTCAAGCTCTATCTCCCTCTTTCGAGCATTTGCCTGAAGCTCGGCAAATGTCCGGTACGATGAGTTCGCCACGAACTCGCAGACGTCTCTCCTCAAAATGCTCAAATACCGACTCATGCGTCCCTGCTCAGAAGACACGTTCTCAGGGCAGAACATCGCCCTCTCATGGAACATCCTGGTGATCATAGTAACAGACTCGGTACCCTGCTTGAGGGTTAAGAACTCCTGGGCCAAACGTTCCCTTTCCACCGGGGGAACGTACTCATCACGAAACATAGCAATGAACCTCTCCCATGTCACCACGGCAAGCTCTGCAGAAGAATAGTGCACTGTCACAAACTTCCACCAGTCAGCGAAGCTGGTTCAGCGCGAACTGAACTCTCAGATGCTCCGGACAAGAACACGTATAGAAGCATCCCTTGATCTCAGAAACCCATCTCATCGCAGCAATTGGATCCTACGTCCCATCAAACTCTGGTGGCTTCGTGTTGCTGAACTCCCGGAATAGCAACGAATCGCCACCCTGAGGTCTAGCAGCAACAACAACCGTAGTGGCCGCAGCAGCCGTAGTCTCAGTAACCGCTGCGTATCTCTCGTCGAAAGTCTCAATCAGGGTGGTCTTAATAGACCCAAACATCTCTGGTATCTCTGTGCGGATCGCCGCAACTACCTCCTCGTGGATCATCTGGCGGAGCTCCTCATCACTAACACTGTTGCTCTCAGGTCTGTCTTGTGTCCCAACCATGATGTCTCTGAAATACAACACAAAATATCAGAGACTCGCTTGAGTATGCACGCACTCGATATCCCATTCCTACTCGATCCCTGGTACCCTAAGGATTCTTACTTGGGCTGCGCACTGATCCGGTGTCTTCAGTAGTACAGGCCCAATACTACCGTCCACACCACATCAGTATTCACCCCAAGTCCTACTCCTAGAATCCCGAATCACGAGTACTCTACTCTCACTATGCATAAGTTACTCTCTAGCAGACCTCTCATAAGCTCCTCGCTGCTACCTACTCACTCTCAAGCGTCTCCTAGCAGCAAAATCCCTAGGCTAAGGCATCACAAATCAGGCCACTCTAGTCCTAATAAGAATACCTAGCCTACTCTAACATGCACAACATATCATATCATATCTCATAATGCATAATATAAGGGTATTTTGGGAAATCACCGTTCGAGCGCTGGCTGATCGTACACACTAATCTGCTCTGCTCTTTTCAAAACCTTTTTACCCTTTTTAAAAAAAATTGTGGTTTTATTTTTGAAAATCTCTCAAGTCCTCAGTTTGATTTCAGATACGCCCGAAGGTGCACCCGAATCCCTTAAACCAAGGCTCTGATACCAACTTGTAACAACGTAAATTTCAAACAAAATTTTCACTTTTTAAAAATGTAATTTCATTCATAAATATTCTCAGTTCACAATGTATCACATAACAAATTCATAAATTCACATCCCAAGATCAAAATGTATGAAACTCCAATAGTGTGTACTAATCATGCCGGCGCCTTCCCGCAATCCTCACTGGTACCTGAAACACATAACACATAGCACAAACACTGTAAGCACAAGGCTTAGGGAGTTCCCTAGGATAGGGATGAGATTTAGAACCGGAAAACCGGACCGGAACCGGAATCGGACGGGAACCGGAACCGTTAGAACCGGAATATATAGAACCGGTTTTGGTTCCGGGTTTAAAAATTGGCTTTATTCGGGTTCCGGGTAATCCGGGTTTGGGTCCTTCGGGTCCGGGTAAACCGGGTCTAAGAACCGGAACCGGTTTTTGGAACCGGAACAACTTTTAGGGCCGGAACCGTTTTTTTGTGCAACGTTTAAAAGATGCATATCTCATTCGTTTCAACTCCGATTGACATACGGTTTTTTTCAACATGTAATTTAGAGTTTGTACATGAGTTTAGACTATAAATTCTCCATTTTTAGTTTTATATTCATTGACTTACAGTCCCCCAAAGTCGATATATCAAAGCTGGAAGTTTTTAATTTTTCAGTTTTTTTTGTATTCGGTGAAAGTTTTAAAGCATGCATATCTAATTCGTTTGAAGTCGGATTGACGTGTGGTTTTTTCCAACTTGTAGTTTACAGTTTGTACATGATTTTAGACTATAATTTTGTCATTTTTGGTTTAACATTCAATGATTTTTAGTCCTCCGAAGTCAGGATATCAAAACTGAAAATTTTCAACTTTTCAGCTATTTGTTTTTGTACTTTGTATTATGTGAAAATGTTAACACATGCATATCACATTCGTTTAAAGTCAGATTGACATGGGGTTTTTTCTAGAGTTTATTTTAGAGTTTGTACATGGTTTTAGACTATAATTTGTTAATTTTGGTTTCATATTCAATGAGTTACGATCCCCCAAAGTCGGGATATCAATATGAAAATTTTCAAAGTTCAACCCACTAAGTAGTAAGTAATTACCAAAAAATTCTGGTTTTTTCGGGTTTTCTGGTTCTAAACCCACTTTATTCGGTTCCAACCTACCCACTTTGATGTTTCCGAGTTTTCCGGTTTTAGACCCACTTTACCCGGAACCATACCCGGAACCGGTTCCTATATACCGGTCCGGGTTCCGGTTCTACAAAATCCCGTTAACCGGTTCCGGGTTTTCCGGGTTCGGGTCCATCCGGTCTGGGTTTGGACCCACTCTCATCCCTACCCTAGGATACCACATATAACACATATTAGCCACTCGAGGCTATAACTCTGTGGACCTTTTGGTCCTAACTCTATGGACCCTCTGGTCCTAACTCTGTGAACCTTCCGGTTCTAACTCTGTGAACCTTCCAGTTCTAACTCTGTAAACTCTGGAACATACACGGCATGAATCACATAGAAATAATGAAGTGTATCACAATCACATAAATAACATACAAGATAATCTATCATATAACTCTATTTACCACTCTAGGTAAAGTATTGTGAGAAGACTCACCTCGGGTAACTCGGTAAATCTCGAACTCGGTAAAATCTGGTCTAGCCTCCGCCTAATCACATGGAATAAGTACTCTAATCAATACAACTCTCAAGGCTAGACTAATCCCTCTCTTAGCACTCTCAGAAGGTTAAAAGACCATTTTACCCCTCTCATGGCTCAAAGACCCTAACATTGACCAAACCCTAAAAGTCAACAAAACTCAACTCTCCGGGTTACGCTGGACGTACCTGACAACCTCACAGAAACGGGGAACGCGACCCCCTAAGTTGCGCGTAATGGGATTACGCCCCGCGTAAGTCCCAGTTTCATGCTCCTTAGCTTTTGGGGTCTTAAACGGTTAAGAAACACGTCCAACTCTCAGATCTGACTACCCCTAAGCCTCTTAATCCATAAAGTTGGTGACTTTAAGCCTTTGCATGGCTGTAAGAGTCACCAACACCCAAATCTTTTCGCTTTCAACACTCTAAAGCCCATAACTCAAACATGACTTCCTAATGACGATCAAGCTGGGATTTTTATGGATCAACATCACACATAACGCTGAAATGGGACAGATCTAGGTCCATGGAGCCCCTCTTGCTCATAAAGTCTCCACCTTTGGGACTTAAACCCTAGAAATGGACCATAAAACACCAAACCAAAATAAAGAGGAAAGTTATGAGCTTTTGACCTCAAAGTGAAGCTCCTTCCTCTAAAGAACTCAGATCCAAGCTTGAACTCCAAACCTTAGCCTCCAGAAGCACCCCTCCTTTTTCTTTACTAACACACAAAGGCACTTTTAGCTAAAAACACTCACACACAAGCTTAAGGACGAAGGAAATGCTCTCTTAGGGTTTCACTCTCTGAAATGGTGGTAGCATTCCTTATATAGTGCACAAGCCATAAATTAGGGTTTGCATCTGGGCCCGCTACGCCCAACATAACCCTGTGTACGCCCAACATACCTACGTGAGTCCGCGTCCAATTAAAGCGCATGAGTACTTGCAGCGTACTCTTCAGTACGCCCAGTATACTCATTTGCCTTAATATTTCAATTAAGGGCTTCACTTGACAAACTTGGCAAAGAAGAAGGGTTTAAGAGACACATTTGAAATTTGGGATGTTACACTGGGCCCCTCGATGATTTGGTTTGACTTATGTACCGGGCCCGGTCAAAACCTAATTAATGTGTTCAATTTAGTTCTATGTCAAACAAATCAGAGATCGAGAAACAAATGTTGGACAATAAGTAAGACCATGTTCCATGTATTTTTCCGCCATATATCTTGAGAACAGAGGATTATATGATTACTTATCTTAAATGGCGTACCATCATCATCTTAGTTCCGTGAGACTTTGGAAGAGCTACGATTGCTGGTCGGATTCTGAAGTCATATTTGAAACTATATTTATTAGAGTTATCCAAGTGGGAGACTGTTGGATATAGTGTCCAAGTCCATAACTACATTTGATATGTACTTAACCAGACCCGGCATGGTCCATTTGGGTTGCATGACATCATAACAATTGGATAGACATAGACATAGACATAATGAGAAAAAGGACACTTATGGTTTATTAATATATTATAAGTTCTAATATATTAATAGTATTATTTAATTAGTATTGATCAGGAATTAATTTGGAATTAATTTTGTGATCAAAAGGAGACTAATTAAATATACGAGGCTTGATTTGTAAATCATTCATTCTTAAACAATGGGCTTATGGTTCATGATTCACTAGATTGGGCTAGGACCCATTGGGTGCTCCATGGAGGTTAAAACCCATGGATCATGAGGAAATGAAAAGTCATACCCATTAGGGTTTACATGGTGTAACCCTACATGTGGCACACTATATAAAGAGCCCCATAGCTAGGAAAATCGGCACTATTGCAAGACTAGGAGGGCTAGCCGATTTTTGAGTGAAAGTGTTCTCTTCTCAAGTTATTCCAAGTGTTCTGGTGTTGTGTGAAGCATTTGAGGCATCACATTTGAGGTGCTAGGATCACCAAGTCTCAAAGGAATCTAAGCTACTAAAAGGTATGTTATTCTACTTAAAATTTGTATTACAAGTACCACATAACATGCTAGTTAGGATGTAAACCTTGGAAAACCAAATTTGCATGTATATTAGAGAAAACATAGATCCAAGGTTTCTAGGGTTGCATGTACACCATAGGAGTGTTAGAATGCTCAAGACCCATCACTTTAAACATCCTAGCAGCTGCGCTCTAAGGATAGTATCGGCAGCTGCGCCTAATATAGAGCACCGTAACCAAGGTAGTTGCGCCTAAAGGACAATACCGGCAGTTGCGTCTCATAGAGAATGTCATAATTTTGGTAGCTGCGCTTAAATGATAATATTAGCACCTGTGCTTGACAGTTGCGTCAATGACAATGATGGACTTTGTGCCTATTCCTTAGGATAATCCTTAGGAATGAACGAACGAGAAATAGCTGATTCTTAGGGTAGATCCTTAAGAGTAAAGAAATAATGGGGATGGGTATTTGGGTTGATTGTTTGATGTTTAAACATAATAACTATATTATTTTGTGGGTTGAAAACCTTATGTACTCACCAGGTTTCCCAACTTGACCCACTCAAGCTTATTTGTATCACAGGTGCTGATATGAAGCTACTTTACACTAAGAGATTTAAAAGAGATGTAGATCACTAGTGTAAATGAATGTAACTTCTGTTTATGCTTATGTTTCTGTATTGACGATGACATCTCAAATGTTTTAAAATGAATAAAAATACATTTCTTCGGAAATGCTTTGATAACATATATATATATATATATATATATATATATATATATATATATATATATATATATATATATATATCATGTTTTCTGGGAACAAATTCCGCAACACTTTTATTTAAAATGTTACTCTGATTTTTAAATAAAGCATAAACAAAATCGGTCTTTTCTGGCCGTGAAAATGGGGATGTCACACCCGACCTAGTGGAACCCTAATGGACCTAAAGACTTAATTTTTGGTTTATTGTATATGTATGTGTATGTGTTAGGATCGTTCCATGTGAATGGCATCCCAGTTCAGGTATTGTTCGACTCGGGTGCATCCCGATCGTTTGTTTCCCTTGCGCTTAGCAAGAGGTTTCATGAGGCTTCGGGCGAGCTAGATTGCCCTTTAGAGGTAGAGATTGCTGATGACCGATCGGTGCGAGCATCGATGGTGTTTTGAGATTGCGTTCTGCGATTGTTTGAGGAGCGATACCAGGTAGACTTGGTTCCCATTCCGTTGCATGGGAACAAAGTGATTATTGGCATGGATTGGTTGAGCCCTAATGGGGCGGTGATAGACTGCGCGCAGCAGCTAGTGCGGGTCAGGACCCCAAGCAGGGGAGAGTTAGTAATTCATGGCGAGAGGCCGCAGTGTGGACCCACTGTATGTTCAGCAGCAAGGGCTAGGCGCTATCTTCAGCAGGATGCGCAGGATATGTCGCGTATGTGATGGATACCCGGGAGGCGGGTAAGGCGACAATGAGCGAGGTTCCGGTGGTTCGAGATTTTGTAGATGTTTTCCCGGAAGAGCTACCTGGGATACCTCCGGAGCGTCAGGTGGAGTTCAGGATTGACCTTATCCCCGGTGCGGCTCCGATAGCCAAAGCACCATATCAGTTGGCTCCTCCCGAGATGCAGGAGTTGTCTACGCAGCTGCAGGAGCTGCTAGACAAGGGATTCATTCGTCCGAGCAGTTCACCTTGGGGAGCCCCGATCCTATTTGTGAAAAAGAAGGATGGGTCACATTGGATGTGTATAGATTACCGGGAGCTGAATAAGGTAATGGTGAAGAATCGTTACCCACTCCCGAGGATTGATGACCTCTTTGATTAGCGTCAGGGAGCATCTTGGTTCTCCAAGATTGACTTGCGTTCGGGTTATCATTAGATGAGGGTCAGGGAGGAGGATGCGCAGAAGACCGCGTTTCGGACGCGCTATGGCCATTATGAGTTTGTGGTGATGCCGTTTGGGCTCACCAATGCTCCTGCCGCGTTCATGGACCTCATGAACCGCGTGTGCAGACCGATGCTGGATCGGTCTGTGATAGTCTTTATCGATGACATCTTGGTATATTCCAAGACTCAGGAGGAGCATGAGGAACACCTAAGGGAGGTGTTGGAGACCCTGAGGAGGGAGAGCTTGTATGCCAAGTTCTCCAAGTGCGAGTTCTGGTTGCGCGAGGTGCAATTTCTTGGACACCTCGTCAACCAGAACGGGATTCTGGTTGATCCGGCCAAGGTCGAGGCCGTGATGAGATGGGAGGTTCTGAAGTCTCCATCTGAGATTCAGAGTTTCCTGGGATTGGCAGGCTACTATCGGAGATTTATTCAGGATTTCTCCAAGATAGCCGTGCCCCTGACGCGGCTAACGAAGAAGGTCGTGGTCTTTTGGTGGGGGCCCGAGCAGCAGGCTGCATTTGAGACGCTGAGACAGAGATTGTGTGAGGCACCGATCTTAGCCCTGCCAGAGGGCGTAGAGGATTTCGTGGTTTATTGTGATGCGTCCATTTCTGGATTGGGCGCGGTGCTGATGCAGAGGGGGCATGTCATTGCCTACGTTTTGAGGCAGCTCAAGCCTCACGAGACGAACTACCCGACGCATGATTTGGAGTTGGGGGCGGTGGTTTTTGCCCTAAAGATTTGGCGACATTACCTCTACGGGGTTCGATGTACCATCTACACGGACCACAAGAGTTTGAGATACCTCATGGATCAGCCGAATCTGAACATGAGGTAGCGTCGGTGGTTGGATGTGGTGAAGGATTATGATTGCGAGATCCTTTACCACCCGGGGAAGGCCAACGTGGTGGCCGACGCGCTTAGCCGTAAGGCGGCGCCGATCAGGGACGTTTGCTTGAGGATGACCGTGGTGACTCCCCTGTTGGAGCAAATCCGGGAGGCTCAACAGGAGGCTATCAAGGAGGAGCATCAGAAGAGCGAGTGTGTGGTGGGTCAGGTTTCCTCCTTTGACTATGATAGCCGAGGATTATTGACATTACACCGTAGGGTGTGGGTGCCGTATCACGGAGGCGTGCGCCAGACTTTGATGGAGGAGGTGCACAAGTCCTGATTCTCTATTCATCCCGGGGCGACGAAGATGTATAGGGATCTTCGTCTGGACTATTGGTGGCCCTGCATGAAGTAGGATGTGGCATGGTACGTTGAGCGGTGTTTGACCTGCAGGAAGGTCAAGGCCGAACATCAGAGACCGCATGGTAAGATGCAGCCATTAGATATTCCACTGTGGAAATGGGAAGACATCACGATGGATTTTATTACAAAGCTTCCCAGGACCGCGCGTGGAGTGGATTCGATTTGGGTCATCGTGGATCGATTGACCAAGAGTGCTCACTTTATTCCGATTCAGGAGAGCATATCAGCCGAGAAATTGGCCGACATCTATATCAGGGAGATCGTGGCGCGGCACGGGGTGCCGGTATCGGTGATCTCGGACAGGGATGTGCGTTTTACTTCCAGATTTTGGATGAGATTTCATGACGAGTTGGGCACTCGTTTGCATTTTAGCACCGCCTTTCACCTGCAGACAGATGGCCAGAGCGAGCGGACCATCCAAACCTTGGAGGATATGTTGCGGGCATGCGTGCTAGACATTGGTGGTAGCTGGGATACCTATCTTCCCCTGGCCGAGTTCTCATACGACAACAGCTACCACGCGAGTATTGATCGTCCTCCATTTGAGATGTTGTACGGACGAAGGTGTAGAACCCCGATATGCTGGGGTGAAGTTGGCCAGAGAGTCATGGGGAGAACTGAAGTGGTGCTCATGACGACCGAGAGAATCCAGCAGGTCCGGAGCAGGCTTCAGACTGCTCAGAGTCGGCAGAAAAGTTACGCCGACAAGCGTCGATCCGAATTGGAGTTCCAAGTCGGGGATATGGTTCTCCTGAAAGTGTCGGCTTGGAAAGGCGTCATTCGGTTCAGGAAGCGGGGCAAGTTGGGCCCAAGATTCATTGGACCGTTCAGGGTTGTAGCCCGGGTGGGCAAGGTGGTGTATAGGCTGGATCTGCCAGCCGAGCTCAGCCAGATCCACAACACTTTCCACGTCTCTCAGCTGCAGAAGTGCCTATTGGACGATTTAGCAGTAGTGCCGTTAGAGGATATTCAGGTTGATGACAGCTTGAATTACATTGAGCGTCTAGTCGCAATCCTCGACAGGAAGTCGAAGGATTTGAGGAACAAGAGGGTGGAGCTAGTGAAGGTGCAATGGCAGCACCGCAAGGGTTCGGAATGGACGTGGGAGCCGGTGGACGAGATGATGGAGCATTATCCCGAGCTATTTCAGGATCGAGCAGCAGACTTCGAGGACGAAGTCTAAAATAAGTGGGGGAGATTTGTAGCGTCTGGTTCCTGGTACGTAAATCTTATTTGAGTATTTTCTTCTTTTAGCCTTGGACTCGGCGAGTCACAGGTCCGACTCGCCGAGTAGATGCGGGACCCGGGACACGTTTAAGTTGTCGACTCGACGAGTCCATATCCTGGACTCGGCGAGTCACAGCTGTTGGATGAAACCCTAAGTTTCAGGGGTTTGCACCATATTTAAACGCCTTATCCGCCCCAACCCCGTCCCCATTCACCCTCAGAGCTCTGTATCTTGCTTTAGCCGCGTTTCTTTGTGAGTTTGAAGTGTCTTGGTGGTATTCTTGAAGTTTTTGAGGGAAAAGAAGAGGGAATCAAGAAGAGGAGAAGGAGGCCAAGCATCTCTGTGTCATTCCAACGTTTCCCCTAAGGTATAGCTCGTTTCCCCTTTGTGTTTTAAGCTTATTGTTCCTTATAGCTCCATTAGAGCCCTTTTTGGGCCATTTCCAAGATTGTGTATGCTTAAGGGTTCGTAATAAGTTGATTGGCCTCTAGATCTGGACAAGATTGAGCTCCAGGAGCTCAGATCTGTTAGCTTTATGGACCCATGTTGCTTGTTCATCCTAGATCTACCCTTTTGAGGCATTTCGCACCCTAAAATCCATATTGGTGAATGTCTACACGTAAAGTTGGAAACTTTACGTGGGAATCGTGTCCTAGAAGCCCAGATCTGTGAATGGCATGGACTGGAATCGAGCAAATCTGTATATTTTAGGAGTGCATGGCAACGACTCGGCGAGTCGTTTATATGACTCGACGAGTCTGCTCGCGAGTCTCCGAGTTTTCCCCTTTTTGCTGTATCGAGTTTGAGCAGTGAGTTACAGGGTGTGACTCGGTGAGTTGGAAGCTGAACTCACCCATGATAGGACTCGGCGATTCATGGTCTGGCTCGGCGAGTCCAAGGCAATCTTCATAGATCAAGAACAGACTCGACGAGTTGTTCATACAACTCGGCGAGTCTAAGCATGAGTGTTCATCAGATAAAGGTGAACTCGACGAGTTGTTCATACAACTCGGCGAGTAGGATGAAGGACTTGAGTATCTGTTAAGAAGGAGAACTCGTCGAGTCGTCGCCTAACTCGACGAGTAGGAACGGGATTCAGGGCAAGCGTTTGGGTAGAGACTCAGCGAGTTGGAAAGCCAACTCGGCGAGTCGGAAAGCCAACTCGGCGAGTCGGAAAGCCAACTCGGCGAGTCGGGTCAACTGGAAGTTGACTCTGATTTTGACTTAGGTCACGATCAGGGGTAAAATGGTCATTTTACCCAAAGGTCATTTAACATTGTTTGATTGAGTATGTTGTGGGAATTGCAGCCGAAGGATTTTCGGAGCAGCAGCAGCAGCAGTAGACAGTCGGTTCCCGCTCAGATCAGCCGCTACTTCGAGGTGAGTTACCTTCCAGTAGCGGTGGGTCTAAGGCCACAATGCCGGCCCACCAGTAGGAGTTGTATGTTAGATGATTGTCTTTGTGATATCATCTTGATTGCTACTACCTGTTATGTTATATGCTAGCATGATACGTTATATGTGATAGTAGTAGAGTTCGGTTGTTAGGACCGAAGGGTAGTCAGATACCCCAGAATCGTCTGACAGTACGTGATGATATGTTTGCATGCTGGATTGTTATGTTATGCGGTAGAGGTAGTAGGAGGGGACCAGTCCTTGAGGATCGGTTGTTAGGACCGATGGGTAGTCAGCACCCCAGAATGGCTTGACATGGGTAGTCAGCACCCCAGAATGGCTTGACACGGGTAGGTCGACACCCCAGAATGGCTGTACCGGGTAGTCAGGCACCCCAGAATAGCCTGGCAGTATGTATGTTATGTGTTTGTATGGTATGTGGTACGATGGGGGAACTCACTAAGCTTTGTGCTTACAATTTACAGTTTTGATTTCAGGTACCTCTTCATCGAAGGGGAAGGAGCTGGCGCGGTAGCGGCACATCATGTACACACTCCGGTTTCCGCATTTACGAGATTTCCCTAGGATTTGTACTTTGATATTTTGATGGGTTGTATGACTTGACTTTTAAACATGGTCTACGTTGTGTTATGGGTTGTTTAAACAAAGTTCTTAACTGTTGGTGTTTTCTAAAGTAATGTTTTTAAAACAAAATTTTTAGACGTGAAAATTGGGTCGTTACATGTGATATCATGCATTATGTCTGGTGATTTATGCTGTATATTATCCTGTGCATTGTTGAGATAGGACCAGAGGGTCCACCCGAGTTGTGGGACCGGAGGGTTCCATTGAGACACATTGACCAGAGGGTCTTATTCGAGATATAGCCATGAGTGGCTAATGATATGTGTGTGGTATTTTGGGTACTCACTAAGCTTCGTGCTTACTGTGTTATGTGTTTCAGGTACTTCTCAGGATCACGGGAATGCGCTGACTTGATTGTACACGCAAGATGGAGTTATGTTTTTGATGATCCTGGATTTTATTCAAACAACTATAAACATGTGTTTTTGATCATTTGACATTTTAGGGATTTTGTGATATGTGTTGATGAGATTTATGTGATTTTAAAATGAAAAAATTGTTTGAAAATTTACGGTGTTACACATCACCTGTACTCTCTTATATATTCTTCCCATACCCTTGCAGGTGATGATGTCTATACCTGTAGAACGCTTGGTGACGATGTCTATACTTGTAGAATGCTTGGTGACGATGTCTGTGTATCCGTACAATGCTTGTCTCCCATGCAGTAGCGGATGTAGAAAGTTTGAGAAGTGGTGACACCCAAAAAAAATTCCGAACAAATCTAAAATAATAGTGACACTCATATTTCAAGACGTTGAACCTAATAGAAAAATATATTTTTTACATGGACGACCGGAATCAGGATTGTGGCCAGGGACCCCCCGAGCTCCACATAAATCTGCCAATGCTCCCATGCTCTTTAATCTTGGTGTCATCGCACCCATATCCATCCAACATCATGTTCATGTTGCTGCCAACTCCCCAAATGTGTACCCATCTTTGACATCACCTTGCTACCATCAACACGGTCTCGCTGCTGCCCCCTCGTTGTCTCCCATCCCTTTCGCTATTACCACCACTCACTCCATAGACCGTCCATTTGTGTAGTGTGTTATTATTGTTTTTTCTCACAAAATAAGATGTCGACTCTCTAGGTTTCATTTTTGTCTCATACCGACAATGAACTCTGACTTTCCCTAACTTAATAGAACTAGGGGAAGAACTTCAACAATCCTTCTAGCTAACAAGTCATACTCATTGGACAATTCATTAACTAGGGGACCTCACATTTTTCTTTTTTTGTTGTACAGTCAACACTAGTGAGATAAAATAGACAAATATCGGACCTAGAAATAATATAGGTTAGGAATGTTGGTCCAAAATAACAGTCCCAAAAGCTACGCATATATAGACCGAAATATCATCTCACATTTGAATATGGATATATATGGTGATACTTTTGGTTGCAGATTTTGGATCAATTTTTAAGCAATATAAGTGGGCTAACCCATTGGCTATATTAGCCCAAAATATGAAATGGACTGGATTTTTTATTTTCTTTCTAACACGCACATCTGGCAGTCGGTATCACTCTAATTTGAAGACCTAGTCAACTTCATTACCGTTCAGTCGTTACTTCCGAGTACACCAAGTTGAAGTTCCAACTTCCAACGTCACTTTTTTCTTTCCTAGATTCAGATTCCACTCCGATTCTGCAACAAAGGTGAGCTTGATCGGGGGGCTGTAGCTCTTGAGTCTTGACCTCCGAATCTAGCTGGATTATTTTTGACACACCATACAAGCATACACGTATCAGGCTGCTCATTCCGAAATACTGCTTTTGCAAACTGTTGTACCATCGCCTCTAGGAAATTAAGTTTCTTTCTTGACTCTGTTACTGAATCAGTAGCTTTGCAACTTGCTCATTATCAGCTGATCCGTATTTTACATATCTTTTGAAGAATAATAGGTACTCACTGTACCTTTCTAATGAGATTGACTTTAGAGATGCCTCAGTAAAATCCATATTTGTGAAGGGATCTGGGTTAGTTTTTAAGGGATTTGCTACAACAGCATCCCACAAAAGATCTTTTTCCCATTTCTCTCAGCCGCTCAAGATCTATCCACCTTTATATATGTTATTAATGTTGGGTAATCCAGAAAAAAACTGGAGAGATTAAGCCCAGGGGCATTTCAGGAAAGTTTACTTTTTATGCGTTTTATGTGTTTGAGTAAGACTCTTTTAGAATTAGTATAAGTAGGGGTATTATTCCAGAACAAGTTTTTCAGCCAATAATTACTTAGTCTCCAAGTTATAGTTGTTCCTTTGTTTACTTCCCCTGTTCGTTCACTTTTGTCATGTTCTTCTGTTTCATTCAACTTAGTGCACAAGGTGTAAATTTAAAGCAGCCTTTATTTCTTCCTGTTAGTACCTTTGTGAATAGGTTACAGAAGACGTGAAGCAGGTCCTTTTGATCACTTAAACAATAACCTCTCTCCTGTTATCTTTGTGCCTCTATTCAGATCCGTTTTTTATCCCTCTTTTGTTTGAATTTCTTGTGCAAAAGGGCACAAGTTGAACTTGCAAGTTTACAGTTAAATTCTTCCATGTATTTTAAAATGATCATATTTTGGTTTTTTTTTTATAATTAATCAATGATAAACCATTTTCCTGATTCCTATTACTACCATCATCTAGCTTTATTTTTTTAAAAAACTTTGTCTTTAAGTTCATTTTAGATTATGGGATGGACTTATATTATGATTACATCATCGGTCTATGGGACAAAGCTAATCAAACCTTACTCAAGGCAATGAATCTATGATGCAAATCCATTACAAATTTTCATCCAATTTCATCTGACAAATTGTTGGTTACTATGTAGATACTTCCACAAAGAAGAATTTCCTGCAATGGATGTTGTCGGTGCCATTCTTAAACCAGTTGCCGAGACACTTATGGAACCTGTTAAGAAGCATCTAGGCTACCTCATTTACAGCACAAAACATGTGAGGGATATGAGTAGCAAAATGAGGGAGTTAAATGCAGCAAGACATGCCGAAGAAGACCACTTGGACAGGAACACTAGAACTCGTCTTGAGATTTCATCTCAGGTTAGGAGTTGGTTGGAAGAAGTAGAAAAGATCGATGCAAAAGTACAAACCGTTCCTAGTGATGTCGTCGCTTGTTGCAGTCTCAAGATTAGACACAAAGTCGGAAGGGAAGCCTTCAAGCTGATTGAAAAGATTGAAAGTGCCACAAGACAACACTCTTTGATCACATGGACTGATCTGCCCATTCCTTTGGGAAAAGTTGATACCATGAAGGCATCGACCTCCACACCATCAAGTGATCATCACGATGACTTTCAGTCAAGAGAAAAAACATTTAGTCAAGCACTTAAAGCACTTGAATCAAACAACACATCCCACATGATAGCGTTATGTGGGATGGGCGGAGTGGGGAAGACCACCATGATGCAAAGACTGAAGAAGGTTGCCAAAGAAAATAGAATGTTTGATTATATGGTTGAGGCAGTTATAGGGGAAACGACAGACCCAATTGCTATTCAACAAGCTGTAGCGGATTACCTTCGTATAGAGTTAAAAGAAAGCACTAAACCAGCAAGAGCTGATAAGCTTCGTGAATGGTTCAAGGCCAACTCTAGAGAAGGTAAGAATAAGTTCCTTGTAATATTTGATGACGTGTGGCAGTCCGTTGATCTGGAAGATATTGGTTTAAGTCCTTTTCCAAATCAAGGTGTCGACCTCAAGGTCCTGTTGACTTCACGAGATATAAATGTTTGCACTATGATGGGGGTTGAAGCTAATTCAATTATTAACGTGGGGCTTCTAACTGAAGCAGAAGCTCAAAGTCTATTCCAGCAATTTGTAGAAACTTCTGAGCCCGAGCTCCAGAAGATAGGAGAAGATATCGTAAGGAAGTGTTGCGGTCTACCTATTGCCATCAAAACCATGGCATGTACTCTAAGAAATAGAAGAAAGGATGCGTGGAAGGATGCACTTTCGCGTATAGAACACTATGACATTCGCAGTGTTGCGCCTAAAGTCTTTGAAACGAGCTACCACAATCTCCAAGACGAGGAGACTAAATCCATTTTTTTAATGTGTGGTTTGTTTCCTGAAGACTTCAATATTCCTACCGAAGAGTTGATGAGGTATGGATGGGGCTTAAAGATATTTGATAGAGTTTATACGATTAGAGAAGCAAGAAACAGGCTCAACACCTGCATTGAGCGACTGGTGCAGACAAATTTGTTAATTGAAAGTAATGATGTTGGGTGTGTCAAGATGCATGATCTGGTGCGTGTTTTTGTTTTGGGTATGTATTCTAAAGTCGAGCATACTTCAATTGTCAACCATGGTAATATGCCTGGGTGGCCTGAAAATGATATGACCGACTCTTGCAAAACAATTTCATTAACTTGTAAGAATATGTCTCAGTTTCCAAGAGACCTCAAGTTTCCAAACCTAACGATTTTGAAACTTATGCATGGAGATAAGTCGCTAAGGTTTCCTCGAGACTTTTATGAAGGAATGGAAAAGCTGCAAGTTATATCATACGATGAAATGAAGTATCCATTGCTTCCTTCCTCACCTCAATGCTCCACCAACCTTAGGGTGCTTCATCTCCATAAATGTTCATTAAGGATGTTTGATTGCTCTTCTATCGGAAATTTGTTGAATCTAGAAATGCTCAGCTTTGCTAATTCTGGCATCGACTGGTTACCTTCCACAATTGGAAACTTAAAGAAGCTAAGGTTACTTAATCTGAGAGATTGTAATGGTCTGCGTATAGAACAAGGTGTCTTCAAAAATTTGGTCAAACTTGAAGAACTTTATATTGGAAATGCGTCTGGGTATACAGTTGATAACTGCAATGAGATGGCGGAGCGTTCAAGCCGCCTTTCTGCGTTAGAATTCGAGTTCTGTAATAACAAGGCTGAAGTGACGAATATGACATTTGAGAATCTTGAACGATTCAAGATCTCAGTGGGGCGCTCTTTACATGGAGATATCAGTGAGAGTAGCCACTCATATGAAAACACGTTGCAGCTAGTGACCAACAAAGGTGAAATATCAGATTCTAAACTTAACAAGTTGTTTGTAAAAACAGAGGTTCTTTGTTTGAGCGTAGATGGTATGAATGATCTTGAAGACGTTGAGGTGAAGTCGACACATCCTCTTCAGTCCTCTTCATTCTGCAATTTAAGAGTCCTTGTTGTTTCAGAGTGTGTAGAGTTGAGATACCTTTTCAAACTCCATGTTGCAAACGCTTTGTCAAATCTTGAGCATCTGGAAGTTTATGAATGCGATAATATGGAAGAACTCATACATACTGGGACCGGGGGTAATGGAAATGAGACAATTACGTTCCCCAGGCTGAAGTTTTTATCTTTGAGTGGACTACCGAAGCTATCAGGTTTGTGCCATAATGTCAACATAATTGAGTTGCCACAACTCGTGGAGTTGAAACTTGACAGCATTCCGGGTTTCACAAGCATTTATCCGAAGAACAAGTTCGAAACATCTAGTTTGTTGAAGGAAGAGGTACATATATATGTTTTACGTTAATACAATTTAAACAACCTTTTCAACTAAAAGTTTCAGAAGAATATATATATGTAATTTGATTGTATGATGTATTATTGTTTGGATGTGGCTATTAATGGATGATTATTTTGCAGGTTGTGATTCCTAAGTTGGAGACACTTAAAATTGATGACATGGAGAAGTTAAAGGAAATATGGCCTTGTGAACTTAGTAGAGGTGAGAAATTTAAGTTGAGAGAGATTGAAGTGAGAAATTGTGATAAGCTTGTGAATCTATTTCCACACAATCCCATGTCTCTGTTGCATCATCTTGAAGAGCTTCAAGTACGAAATTGTGGTTCCATTGAATCGTTATTCAACATCGACTTGGATTGTACTTGTGCAATTGGGCAAGAAGACAACATCAGCAGCTTAAGAAACATCAAAGTGGAGAATTTAGGGAAGCTAAGAGAGGTGTGGAGGATAAAAGGTGCAGATAACTCTTGTCCCCTCATCCATGGCTTTCAAGCTGTTGAAAGCATAAGGGTTAAAAAATGTAAGAGGTTTAGAAATGTATTCACTCCTACCATCACCAATTTTGATCTGGGGGCACTTCTAAAGATGAATATATTGAGCTGCGGAGAAAACAGGGGAAATAACGAATCGGAAGAGAGTAACCAAGAGGAAGAGGAAGAGCAGGTGTGGATTTTAATTTCACTTTCTTACTTAATTAAGGATTAAGCTCCTGTCTTTTGAATAAAAAAAGGGTGGGATGACTAAACTTGGGCCTCACAACTCGAAGGCAACCTTACTAACCTTTAAGCGAAAAACCATTCCTTGACTTAATATATATATATATATATATATATATATATATATATATATATATATATATAGAGAGAGAGAGAGAGAGAGAGAGAGAGAGAACTTTAGTTAATAAATCATTATAAATGTCACCAATTACTTTTTAGTAAAAAATAACAAATTTAATAAATTATTAACTAAAAATGTCATTTTCTAACAAACAAAATATATGGCTCGAAAAAGACAGTAACACGAAATAACTTAAAGTAAAAAGACTTGACATTTAATAAGAGCAATTTTTTTCTAAACAGAATTTGGACCAAATATCACAAACAACTCGACCAACAAAATCAGATAGATGAGAGCTGAAGCTAAATGCCTGTAGAAATCACTTTCATCTTTTTTTCTTGATCTTGATAGCAAGTGGAATTATTTCAACTTCAAATTGATAAAAATCCACATTATAGAGAGATCAGCTTGAAAACAAATGGTCCAGGTGTAGGTGTAGGTGTATATGGTAGATGAAGTTGGAAGGGAGAGCTGATTTCAAAGACATACAAACACATCTTGACTTTTTAATTTTCATTTGGTGTCTTGCTCATGTTTGCTTTCTTGATCTATTAACACTTAAGATCAATTCCAGATGGGATGTGGGGTGGAAGGGGTGTGAGATTAACCGACAAGGTCGGATGGCTATGGCGGGCCCATTTTCATTCATATAAAACAAGGGGTAAAATGGTCATTTTAAGTGTATTTAACTGTCTTCTATTAATGGTGAAAGTCTTGCAGACCAAAACCACAATGAAATATTGTCATAAGGACTTTTTTGCAATTTTGATCTTTTGGGGACGAGAACCACAAAAATGCTAATCACAGGGACCATTTTTGCTGTTTACTCTATTGTTTTTAATAGTGATGCCCAAGCTCGAACCCATTCATCATTTAAAAAAATAAAATAAAAATAATAATAATAATAATAATAATAATAATAATAATAATAATAATAATAATAATAATAAGGGGTACCCGTGTCAGCTTCTTATTTTGAACCAGTCAAAAAGGGAGATACATAAAAGCATAGGGACTTAGATTGTATGGAAACAGTTTGGACTTTGGAGACCTGGATGGACAGATAAATTTAGTAAACTTAACTCTTTAATTAACTACCATTTCTTATTAACTTAATATCAAGCTAAATTCCGTCTCTAGTTGAAAATAATCCACATCTTAATTAACCTATCTTTTGTTTTTGCATAGGAGCCCATAGCATCTTTTTATAATTTATCTGAAGGTGAAAGATCCAACTATTTTAAATCGGTAAATGTTCCTTGAAAAAATTATCTAAAATCAAAATAATCTTCTTCAAATCCAAAATTATAGGAGAGAAATGTGAATGGATGTGGAATTATAAATCATTAAAACAATTCAATACTCACGTTACTAATTACATTTGTTGCTGGGATATATGTGTGCAGACTGATATTATGTCAAAGGAAGAGACATTAGAAGAAGTCACTGATACTAATATTTCTAATGCTGTATTCCCGTCCTCTCACATACACTCTTTTCATAACCTCCATAAACTTGAATTGTTCAATTATGAAGGAGTGGAGGTGGTGTTTGAGATAGAGAGTGAGAGTCCAACAAGTAGAGAATTGGTAACAACTCACCATAACCAACAACAGCCTTTTATACTTCCCAACCTCCATGAATTGGATCTAAGTTTTATGAAAAACATGCGTCATGTGTGGAAGTGCAGCAACTGGAATAAATTCATCACTCTTCCAAAACAACAATCAGAATCCCCATTCCACAACCTCACAACCATAAATATTGAGTTTTGCAGAAGAATTAAGTACTTGTTTTCGCCTCTCGTGGCAGAACTTCTTTCCAACCTAAAGGATGTCCAGATAACAGAGTGTGATGGTATTGAAGAAGTTGTTTCAAACAAAGATGATGAGAATGAAGAAATGACTACATCTACCCACACAACCACCACTTTGTTCCCTCATCTTGATTCTGTTACTCTACATAAACTGAAGAATCTGAAGTGTATTGGTGGAGGTGGTGCCAAGGATGAGGGGAGCAATGAAATATCTCTCAACAATACCACTACAACTACCACTTTTCATGCTCAGTTTAAGGTATGTTTTGTGAGTATTCAATTACTTATTTAATTTCTTTATCAATATCCATTTTTTCTTTGCAATATTCTACATATAGAAGATTTAAACTTTTATTGCACACCCATTACCTACCATCCAAACTCAAGAATGTGATTTGGAGGCATAAAAAGTTCCATTCATTTGAACAGGTATTACCGTGTGTTTATTATTTATCATAATTCATATCATTTACTGATAAGATTTCTTTTTGATTTTTTATAATTAGAAAATATAAACATGTCTAATTAGGTTTGCCATTCTGTGTGAATCCTCTGTTGTTTCTGTAACCGAGCATCTTAGATTATTTTTGCATTTTCATAATTGTGTTTTTGGACAATTTTTTTTTTCCTTTTATAGCTGTAATTCCAACCGGTTATATATTCAAGTGTTAATGTACATAATAATGCATTTTATACTCACCATACTAAGATAATAGTTACCTAAAGGATAAATGTCACGAAACATTTTATATATATATATATATATATATATATATATATATATATATATATATATATATATATAATGTGTCGTGACATTTATATATAATCATTAAACAATCAAATTTATTTTTCAACCAAAAAACTAGGGGTGAGCAATGGTATGTACCAGTTCCAGCAGTTCCCTGGAATGTTGGACCCGGTTTCTAAATTTTAAATATAAATTTCACAAAGTAAATAAGCTAACCATTACAAGCCACAAAGATGAGAATACATGTACTAAAATCATCTTGTGACATTTTTGCTACTGATGTTTTCCAACAATGGGTAGGTCATTATCATATTATGACCAATTCATCACATTATGAAATATCATTTAATTATCACGTTATGACCAATTTAATCTTTACTGCTCTTATGACTAAAGGTTAGTGATTAAAATTTGAGGGTCATTTATGATATAACACATAACTTGTTAACCCATTGTAATGTAAGAGCCAGACACTTACCCCAGAAATAAAAACCAAGATATAGAGATATGTGCTCTAATCTAAACAGTAAGAAACAAAACAAAAGGCAGTAAGTATTTAGTTAAATGTAACTTAGTTTAGATATTAGGGGCCATCGAGTGACAGACAGGTATTGTAGGATAGAATTCAACAAATTATTATACTATTCAAAACTAATTTTTGTAAGCTTGCTGTGTGAAACATATGCTTTCTTGATTTCATTGAGTTTGCATTCCTATATTTTAGGTTGTAAAGTGGTATGTCTTTTATTGTCTCTTAAATAAATTCTGACGTTAATTTAAAAAAAAAAAAAAAAAAAAAAAAACTAAATTTTTGATGTGGAGAGCAGTCGTGTCATTTACTATAATAAAAAAACTAGATTTTGAATTAACTTTCCTAATTATTTCAAAGCTGTGTCTATAGTTTAATTTTACATTAAACTTTTCTATGTGTTGCAGTTGTCTGAATCAGGTGGTGTTTCTTGGAGCTTATGCCAATACTCTAGAGAGATTAGAATAGAATGGTGTGATGCATTGTCAAGTGTGATTCCATGTTATGCAGCAGCAGGACAAATGCAAAAGCTTCAAATGTTGAGAATAGAGTATTGCACAGGGATGAAGGAGGTATTTGAAACTCAATGCAACAACAAGAGTGGTGCAGGTGATGAAGGAATTCCAAGAGTAAATAACAATGTTATTATGCTTCCCAATCTAAAGATATTGCAAATAGGAGGTTGTCCCCTTTTGGAACATATATTCACATTCTCTGCACTTGAAAGCCTAAGACAGCTCCAAGAGTTAAAGATATCATATTGCAAGGCCTTGAAAGTGATTGTGAAGAAGGAAGAAGAAGATGCATCATCATCTTCTAAGAAGGTTGTGGTCTTTCCTCGTCTAAAGTCCATTGTACTGGAATATCTACCAGAGCTGGAGGGTTTCTTCTTGGGGAAGAATGAGTTCCGGTGGCCTTCATTGGATTATGTTAAGATCGATAACTGCCCTCAAATCCTGGTGTTTGCAGCTGGTGGGTCAACGGCTCCCCAACTCAAGTATATACACACAGAATTAGGCAGACATACTGTTGATCAAGAATTTGGCCTTAACTTTCATCAGGTATATATACTTCGTTAATTGGCATCATCTAATTAAGAAAGTAATCATGTCAAGTAAAATACATAACACTAGATTCAGCAGAAGTTCATGTTGTACTAGACCCTCATTCCATTAAAGTTCACATAAAATGGGAAAGGGTATTTTAGGTATTTTCTGTTATTGCAGGCTTTTTAGTACCTGGAAGAGCCTAGCATGATTATTCTCAATTTGCTTGTTTCTTTATCATTTTTCTTAGCCTAGCATGATTTTCAATGGAATCTTTCCCTGTTACTCCATTTGATTGTTGTTCTTTATGGTTCTAAGTGAGTTATTGGCTCATCTGTTACTTCTTTTGATTGTTATTTTCATAGCATGTTGTCACTTGAATAAAACTTTTCCATTTTCAACACGGGCAAAAGCTAAAAAATAACCTACTTTATGAGATCAAAAATAGTAACCCATTAATTGGATAACTTTTAGTTGGAGTAATAAGTACCATGCATTGTGATTAATAATTATAAATCTCTTGTATTTCATTAAATTTAGTATAACATACATATATATGACATTTCAAATGTTTTTGTTTTACATTCATATGCCTCTGGGCGGCATTTTCTTTATTGGATTTGCAGACCCCATTCCTGAGTTTAAACGCTGCAACCTCATGCCCTGCTACTTCAGATGGGATGCCTTGGTCTTTTCGTAACTTGACCGAATTAGATGTAAATTATAAGAAGGATGTTAAAAAGATTATTCCATCTAGTGAGTTGCTGCAACTGCAAAAGCTGGAAAAGATTCATGTGTATTTGTGTGATAAGTTAGTGGAGGTATTTGAAGCACGGGAAGCAGCAGGGAGAAATACAAATACACATACAAATAGTAGTAGTGGAAGTGGTTTTGATGAATCATCACAAACAACTACTACTACCCTTGTCAATCTTCCAAACCTCAGAGAAATGAGGTTGGAGTGGCTAGGTAATCTGAGGTATATATGGAAGAGCAATCAGAGGACAACATTTGAGTTTTCAAACCTAACAAGAGTTGAAATTAGTGTATGTAATAGTTTAGAACATGTATTTACTAGTTCCATGGTTGGTAGTCTATTGCAACTCGAAGAGCTAGATATTAGTTGGTGCAACCATATGGAGGAGGTCATTGTTAAGGATACATATGTTTCTGTAGAAGAAGACAAAGAGAAAGAATCTGATGGCAAGACGAATAAGGAGATACTTGTGTTACCTCGTCTAAAGTCCTTGAGATTAAATGGCCTTCCATGTCTTAAGGGGTTTAGCTTGGGGACAGCATTTGAGTTTCCAAACCTAACAAGAGTCACTATCAGAGAATGTAATGGGTTAGAGCGTGTATTTACTAGTCCCATGGTTGGTAGTCTATTGCAACTCCAAGAGCTAGTTATAAGGGACTGCAAACTTATGGAGGAGGTCATTGCTGTAGAAGCAGAAGAAGAATCAGATGGCAAGAAGAATGAGATACTTTTGTTACCTCGTCTAAAGTCCTTGAAATTAGAAAAACTTCAAAGTCTTAAGGGGTTTAGCTTGGGGAAGGAGGATGTTTCATTCCCATTATTGGATACTTTAGAAATCAAAAGATGCCCAGCAATAACGACTTTCACCAAGGGAAATTCTGCTACTCCACAGCTAAAAGAAATTGAAACAAATTTTGGCTTCTTTTATGCTGCAGGGGAAAAAGATATCAACTCCTCTATTATAAAGATCAAACAACAGGTAAACCAGATATTTGTTGCTTTAATTATTCTTAAACTACATTTGAAAAGTTTCAAGTAAGTTTTTTTCTTATATTCTCAAAAACCGCAACCTATATTTTCAACTTTATATTTATGTCCTTTATGCAGGAATTCAAACCAAGACTCTGATTAATGTGAAGTAAATACTAAAGGTAAATTCTATATTCATGTTTCCTGGTTACCTATTAATGGCCTTTTAATTCATGGTTTTTGGATGTATTCTTCATGATCATGTGAATGTTCTAATACCCCATTAATTAATTCTTAGGTTGAATGGTGATGAAGATCTAAACCAAAGGACTATCTGTCAATAGTATTCAAGGGGAAATTTTTTGATCATATGAAAGATACTAAAGAAGAACATGGTTGCTATGAAGATGTTCAAGAAGGAGAAAACGCATGAATCAAATAACAAGCTACTCATTGACCTAAGTTTGTTGGTTAAGGATGTTGATTTTAAATATTTCAAATTTGTTGGTATCATTATAGGTTTTATCAATAGTTTTAATGGGATAATGAGTAACTTAACCTAATTTTGTTGTTGGTAGATGTTGGACTCAAGTACGGAAAATTAGCAATGACATGTGAAAAATATATGCAAAAATAGGATTGAGATTTTCAATGAAAATATTATGAAACTATTGTATATAAATAAATGCAACATAATGTCTAGGTATCCTTGAAGCACATACCATGAAAGTAACTAGAAGTAGAGTTTGTTACCATCTTCAGCTACTTATAGTTCCATTTCTTACCTGTGAAAATCTGATTGCTTCTATCTTTTACCAACCAAGAAAAAAGACTGGCGCAAATTTTCATATAAAGGCCACAAGTAAACTATAAGTAAAGAGTTCATAGCATATAAGAAAATGAGGTCACCTCAATAGCTTTGGAAAAGCAAATTCAAAAGATTTGAATGAGTTTCAAACCGTGAACAACTAGGATTCATTTGAGAAATACCAAAGTATCCTACAATAGTGTCAATCGACAAATAGTACAAAATTTGTATTACAGTAAAATCTCTATAAATTATAGATTAATAATGTTGGGACTAGGATATTTTGTTAATTTAGCAAGATATTATTATATTGATAAATTAATAAGTTATTAATTTAAAGAGTTGGCTTATATTCATGAGCAACTCTCAAATTAATGTATCGACCTTCAAAATTTTCATGTCCCTTCACTTTACCTATTTGAATAAAACAGAAACAAGGACCTTCAAAATTTCCATGTACATTCACACATTAATTTACTTGTCAAGTTCAATGTACATAGATCTAGATTGATCACCATAAAATGTCTAATGATAAATTTTAAAATCACATCAACTATGGTTTCTAAACTAAAAGGTGTTAATTTTTTTACCGATATTACAACATATTACAAATATCCGCTGCGTCCTTTTTTTTGTTTCAAATGCCATTATAATAATGTAAATACAATACAATTCCTACTGCTATAGTTGGGTAAAATAATGGATTAAACTATCAGTAATCACTCACATCAGTTAGAATTTTAAGTGAATCATGGTCTATTCTACCTCAATTGGCCAGTAGATGACACTTTTCAGCCTTTGGTATTTTAAACGAAAAAATAAAAATTTGATGTCATCACTAAATTAGTTATAATAGTTTTTATACTAAGCATTTTAACATAAATAAAAAATCAAATACAACAAGGAAGGTTACACATACAAGTTATATATAAAAATATTTACATAGAAATGATTAATGTTGCACAAAGAGTTTTTACACTGACACGACTTCCCTGCTCTATGAGTTGTTCCTTACACAAAGCAGATTACTACCTTTGTTACTTACATGCTATACTCTGATTAAATAAGACATAAGCAGCAACAAGATGATCAATTAGTGGATTAAAGTGGCCAATAAACAAACCTCTACTTGAATTCAACATAATTTTGAACCTAAGTAAGAATAATAGAATATAGATTGAGTGATAGGGGTATGCAAAAGAATCAGTTTTCATAGAAAGCTTGTGCAATACAAGTTTTCGGATACCATCACATTTTTAGCAGTTAGCACCTCTATACCCATGCATCAAAAGCGTGTACATTTAATGTTTCTCTCAATAAAACCAAGTTACAACAAAAAGTTTAGAAAGACAATATATGTAGAATTTCCACATATTTAAAATGATGGTGGAAGGATGACGAAAAGAATGACCGGTAAGATAGAACAACAACACACCACTGACCACAGGTAAGAAAAATCCCTGTTCTTTAATTGGTCACAAATGAATATAATTTCTCGAAAAACAAACTAATCCTAAAAGCTACAAACATTATTGTGCATGAGAAGACTAAAACTAATCCTAACCCAATAAGGACTAAAAAGTAATTTGGAACGGTAAAGAGAATCATGAGCCTGATCTCTGACTTTTAATAAAATTGATGTTCAAGCATAGCTTCTTCCCCCATCCAATGGGTTTGTTAATGTTAATAAACTGGCACATGACTAGACAAGGAGTACAAATCAGCTAGACTTCCCACTTCACTTGTCTATCCATACTAACAAAATGTAGCAGCACAGCAGCTCTAACTTAATTAAGAAATAAAAAGACAGAGCAACAATACTGGTAAAGACATGTTACGTGTGTTTTTTGTAACCAACCTGCAAGAGTAAATATTCATCACACAAGTGTCCCTCTTAAATCAAATTACCACAAATAGTCTAACTCATGAATGCAGAGTTCATCTCGAGTCTTTAGATTCATCCATGTAATCATGAAAATCATTTAGTCTTCACCCCCTTTATATATGTATTTAAATAAATGAAGTCGAAAGTTTGTGTTGTATTCCCTCCATTTGGAAAAGTATGATAAGAGTTTTGTGGTCAACCCTTTCCTTTAATCTTAAATTCGATATTCAAATGAGTTTAATACTCTGGGCATCCTATGAACATTGTAACTTGTGACTTCCCACATAGTTTAATACAATTTCCCACTTTTTTTGTCAACTGTCTTGATGACCAAAGACATAAAATCAAAGGAATCTTGCACACGACAACTTGTAATGCGCAAAGAGGTAAATGTCTCTTGAATGTTTTCCTCATATTGTAAATTTTATGGGATAAATCAAAGGGTAAAATACAGAAAAGCAGTTTCCTCATTTTATTGAGTTAGGAATTCAACTATTAGTCTTTATTAATTTAGCCACCAAACTATTATTATAACAATCATAAAATAAAATTCAGTATCTAAAATGATAACCAGTAAAATGGGTTTTTTTTAACCTTTTTTAGAGTACAATCTCAGGTTTCTCAAATGCGGAATATCATGTATGAATATGTGATGCAGTGTTACCCCGTCGGCTCCTTCCCCTTAGATGAAGAGGTACTTGAAATCAAGACTAAAAACCGTAAACACAAAGCTTAGTGAGTTCTCCCATCATATTTATACCAAATAAGGCATAATCTTCGGTATCTTTCAACCGGTAGCTGTCACGCATAGCCAGGAGCTGGGCTCCTCCTCGGTATCTTTCAACCGGTAACCGGGAACTAACCTCCCCTTCGGTATCTTTCAACCGGTAACTGGGAGCTACCCTCCCCTTCGGTATCTTTCAACCGGTACCCAGGGACTATTTCACCCCTACTACTGCTAACACATATCAAGCACAGTAAACATATCAAGCACAATAATGATATCAGACACAATAATCATATCTCATATCAACTCTAGATAATTATCACAAAGACAATCATCTAACCAACACTCTTACTTGTGAGCCAGCATTGTGGCCGTAGACCCACTCTTACTAGGAGAAAACTCACCTCAAAGTCGTGTAGTGTCTGCACTGATCTCGGTATGAAAACCAACTCTCCTCGAATCCTCAATCCCTACACAACAACGTTTCTAACTTATCAATTCGTACTCGTAACCCTTACAAGGGTCAACTCAAGTCCAAGACAAAGTTAAGGTCAACACCTTGGTCAATGATCAATCCTCCGGTCAAAGTCAACATCTGGTTGACTCGACTCGCCGAGTTTGTCCACCAACTCGCCGAGTCCCCATATCCATATAATGCCATAATCTCGTCCCTACTCGTCGAATCTAGCAATAGCTCGATGAGTTCGTCTTCAACAACACATCAGACTATCTTCAACCGACTCACCGAGTTCGTCCTTGAACTCGTCGAGTCCATCTTCATCTATAAAAAGGTGTTCAGTCTATGAATCGGTGAGTTCCCCTTGAACTCGCGGAGTCCGTCTTCATGTGGTTGGGACATTGCCTTGAACTCGCCGAGTCTGTTCATACACTCGCCGAGTCCTATGATTTTCATGTCCCTAGTGAGCCTAAACAACTGGAGAACCTTCGATCATAAAATATGGTCCATAAACAGAACGGATTTGGTGGAAAATACATTCCGACTCGCCGAGTCCCAAGAACGACTCGTCGAGTCCATCTTTGTCCAAAACTATACAGTCGATTATAATGGGTCTTAACGAATCAAAACCATAGATCTGGCCTCCTAGGGTCCATTTTATACGTAAAGCTACAAACTTGATGTCCATGCATGGGGCCTTTGGCTCAAAAAGCCATAAAAGGAGGTCTACAAGATGCATGGGGTGTTTATGGCAACAAAGTTGGCACCTTTATGCCATAAAGACCCCCAATAGTTCCAGATCCGAAGTGCAACTTCAAGCATACCCACAAAATCCAATTTTAGCTTCTCTATACTCACAAAAAGGGTAGAAATAGCCCCAAATCAAAATCTAAGAGATAGATGGTCAAGGTTCCAGCTTTTTACCTTGAATGAGCTGAGAATGGACTAAAACTTATGGATCTCCTTGCTTCTACTTGAACTTCCAAGCTTCCTTCTTCTTCTCCAACTTCAAACACACACAAAAAGGCACCAAAATGCTCAAGAACACACAATAAGGGTTTAGGGTTTCAATCTAGGGCTCTGAGTTGGGAGGGTGATGGAGGCTGGTTTGGGACGAGATAAAGTGTTTAAATAGGGTGCAAACCATAAACATTAGGGTTTTGTACAGACAGCTCCTACTTGCCGAGTCGGTCTCCTAACTCGTCGAGTAGACCACCAAAAATCGCAGCAAAATGTCGAGTCTCCTCAATGAGTTGGGCCTCCAACTCTCCAAGTCCCAGGGTAAATCACAGCATTACTTGAATTTAAATACGTACCAGGAACCGGGTGTTACAAATCTCCCCCACTTATTTTAGACTTCGTCCTCGAAATCTGCTGCTGAATCTGGAAAAAGCTCGGGGTTGTGCTCCCTCATCTCCTCCTCTGGCTCCCAGGTCCATTCCGAACCCTTGCGGTGCTGCCATTACACTTTCACTAATTCCACCCTCTTGTTTCTCAGGTCCTTCGACTTCCTGTCGAGGATAGCTACTAGCCGCTCAACGTAGTTCAGGCTATCATCCACCTGAATATCCTCCAAAGTCAACACTGTCGAGTTGTCTACCAGGCACTTCCATAGTTGGGAGACATGAAAAGTACTATGAGTCTGGTTGAGTTTGTGTCACACCCCGAAACCCAGGGCGAAAACGTTCTGGGGCGGAGGTGACTTCATGTTAAGTATCATAACCAATGTACATAGTAAGCGAAGTCAACAACCATTACATTATATAATAGAATTTACATTTTGAAAGTAAAGTGTTACAAGTGTTATACATATGTATATATGAATAAAAGTAAAGACGTGTCTTCTACGAACTCCGTCTTCGCCAAAAGGATTGCTGGGTACCTGTCTAATGCAGACTTGAGAATACAAGCAGTTTGAAAATCAGCATAAAGCTGGTGAGTTCTTAAGTGTTTTGTTTTCTGAAAATGAACATGTTTCCTTTAGTTTTTTGAAAAAGTTGTTATCCAAGAAAATCCCATATTTTCTTATAAAGACAGTTTAGTTAGAACATCTGAATTTCCATTCGGTACAACAGTAGATAGCTTAACACGTAAAACTATAGGTGGAAAACCATGGGAACACCCTCCCGTATCACAGTAGGTAGTTTTAATACACAAAACTATAGATTGAAAACCATGGGAATACCATCCCGTACTAGATATAAGGTAGTTTTAATACACAAAACTATTGATTGAAAGCCATGGGAATACCATCCCGTAATAGATCAAAGATAGATATAAAATCCGTGAATAACTATATTTCAAAACGTATTGTGAGTCGTATAACCATGCTAATGTGACCCGTGACCTCCTTGAAGTTCTTCAGGCGTCGGATGATATCCAGAATTTGTCACCCCAGGCGTGCCCGCCTAACTGTAGCTAACAGTTAAGGTGTGGGATTGTCAGTCCCGAATAGATCTATTCACAAATTCCACGCTCTCCCTCCAGGAGACTCTGGTTATACTTCAGGAGAGGATTTACTGATAACCCGAAGGGTTTTATGAAGACGAATCTCACAAGCTAGTATTAAATTATTCACGGTGTACTCGATCGTTATCAAACATAATAATCATTTCGAAACATAATAAAGTATAAATAGTTGAACACAATGAAACTATCTGGCATAATACTTTACATTAAACAGAAATAAACTGAATTAGACATAGTTTATCTATTGACATTGCATGAAATCCGAACTCATAAAACGAGAATTGAAGATCCCAAATTATTCCCATAATAATTTGATTAGTTTGATTATTTCCTTTACTGTAATTGAAATCCATATAGTTATATCCGATAAATCATCCCTTATGCTCCGCATAATACATAAGGGGTAAAGATATCTAAAAGTTTGCCAGATATATATAGAATTACATCAGTTTTAAGTTTCGAAAACATTCATAATTTGCAGGTATTCCCCCCCCCCCCCCCCCCGCCCCCCCTGAAAACATTGAAAATACGGAAAAAGGCGTAAGGGTATGAACTCACCAGTCGAGAAACGAGTCGGTTTGGATGCTAAGTGTCAGTTCGGGGCTTGATAACGCGCGAGGTTCCTATGTAATATGAACTGATACACAATTTTATCTAATTAGAATTTGAACCACTAATTAGATATGAAAATACACTCCAAGACGCGACAACACTTAAAATCAAGTGTTTGGAGTGACCCGGGTGGCATCTACGGACATATAGGGCATAGATATGGAGTTTCCTCTTCAAGAGTAAACTCATAGGAGAGATTACGGCCCTAATACCATGTCCCCATGAGTTTATGGCCGTAAATTCATGGGTGATGGGTGTTAGGTTGCTAAATGGCCTTATATCACTTGGGAAAATTAGCTAAGATCAAATCTAGGGTATAGAAATGGATTAAACCACCCAAGGGACTACCAAATGGAGTTTACGGTCGTGACCTAGGAGTTTACGGCCGTAAGCTCCTTTATACTCTTTCCTTTCATGATTTGGTGCCCCTAGATTAATCATATGTAATTCTAAGTCATTTTACAAGCCTTGGGATGGATTTAGGGCATCATTTGACTATGTTTTAGGAGTTTACGGTCCAGGAACCTATCATTGGGGGGTTTACGGCTGTGAACTCCTAAGGGTGAGGTTTTTATCAATTTTAAGGCCCTTAACTCATTTGTGGTTGCTTCTAGACTTTATTCAAAGGCTTATGAGGTGTTTAAGTGGCATCTTAACACCTTAAAATGAGTTTACTTCCCATGAAATGGTGTTTATGGTCCAAGCATGTTCTTGGGCCGTAAACTCATGTTTACTCCCTAAATGTTGAGTTCAAGGTGTTCCAAGTCCATTCCAATAAGTCCTTAAGTCGATTCGAAGCTCCAAAAGTGTTTTGAGAGGGTTTTGGGGCTCAAAAACCCCTTATATGTGTGTTTACGGCCTATGGGTGTTCTAGGGCCGTAAACACATGTTTATGGTCCTAAATCATAGATTGAACACAGATTTGAAAGCTAAAGAGGTTACACAATGAGTTAGGATGGTTACCTTGATGATTTGGAGCTTGAATTGGATGATTTTGGACCAAGGATTGAATTGTAGAGAGAGAGAGAGTAGTGAGAGAGGGTGCAAAAGCTTCAAAATGAAGTCATTTGAGCTTTATATATGGTTCGAGTTTGGGACACGGTGGAATTCTACCCGATACTGACGTTAGACGAGGCTTTTGGTCGCACCCGATTAAGTTGCCGTAACCCGATATGGTCGAAACTAAAATTTTTCTAATTGTTAATTGGGAATATTTTCTTGTGTTATTAACATGTTTGAACACCCATTAAGTCATAATAAACGACTCAAATTTAATGACTTAATTTAAAAACATAACGGAAACAATTCGAAAACGACGAATTTTATTGACGAAACGGGTTACAATGACGAAAAGAATTTCAGGTTGTCAAATTATCCCCCCGTTAGAGGGAATTTCGTCCCGAAATTCAACATTAAGATTACAAATCATGGATTTGGAAAGAGATGAGGATACTTCTTCTTCATCGAATCTTCGCACTCCCAAGTGAATTCGGGTCCCCGCTTGGCGTTCCAACGAACATTCACTATCGGGATGCGGCTTTGCTTCGTGCGTTTGATCTCTCGATCCCTGATTTCGATTGGTTCCTCCACGAAGTTCAAGTTTTAGATCTCGATCTCATCTAGAGGGATCACGAGGGTTTCGTCGGATAAACACTTTTTAAGGTTCGAGACGTGGAATACAGGATGGATGTTAATAAGTTCTTGGGGTAATTGGAGTTTATAGGCTACGGGCCCGATCCTGGCGAGGATCTCGAAAGGTCCAATGTACCTCAGGTTAAGTTTTCTGCGCTTTCCAAAGCGTACCATGCCTTTCCAGGGCGAGACTTTCAACAAGACACGGTCTCTAACCTGGAACTCCAGAGGTTTCCGTCGTACATCGGCGTAACTTTTCTGTCAGTCTCGTGAAGCTTTCAGTCATTCTCGGATCTGGATGATCTTCTCTATGGTTTCACGGATGATTTCAGGACCAGTGAGAGCACTGTGAGGGACTTGACTCTTGATTAGCTGCGTGTCCCGTACCTCGGCCCAACACAGAGGGGATTTGCACTTGCGACCGTAGAGGGCCTCGAACGGAGCAGCCTTGATACTGGTGTGGTAACTGTTGTTATACGGGAACTCTATCAAAGGCAAATGTGTGTCCCATGACTTTCCGAAATCAATGACACATGCTCTAAGCATGTTTTCCAGGGTTTGGATAGTTCTCTCACTCTGTCCATCTGTCTAAGGATGATAAGCCGTGCTCATGTCCAACCTAGTTCCAAGAGCCTTTTGAAGGGACTGCCAAAACCCTGAGGTAAACCTGCTATCTCTGTTGGAGATAATGGACGCAGGCACACCGTGCAGTCGGACTACCTCTTGGATATAGATTCGCGTAAGTCTTTCCATTTTGAACGATTCTTTGATCGGAATGAAGTGAGCGGATTTTTTTAAGCGATCGACAATTACCCAAATGGTATCGTACCCACTCGTAGATTTGGGTAACTTGGTGATGAAATCCATGGTAATCATCTCCCATTTCCATTCAGGTATCTCGGGCTGCTGGAGCAGACCCGAGGGCTTCTGATACTCAACTTTTACCTTGGCGCAAGTCAGACACTTGCCCACAAAAGTAGCGATCTCGGCTTTCATGTTTGGCCACCAATATTGTCTTTTTGAGATCCAGGTACATCTTATCCGAACCCGGGTGAACGGAGTATCTGGTCTTGTGTGCTTCCTCCATGACAACTTCCCTAAATCCTCCGAACTTTGGGGTCCAGATTCAGTCCATGAAACAGTAGACTCCGTCACCTCTGATCTCAAGTTTCTTATCCATTCCCCTCAAGGCTTCGCTTGACACATTCTTTGGTTTGAGGGCTTCCAACTGGGCTTCTCGGATTTGCATGGATAAGTGAGAATGGATAGTCATCGTTAGTGTCTTCACTTTGCGGCTTGAACTTTCTTTTCGGCTAAGGGCATCTGCCACCACATTAGCCTTTCCGGGATGGTAGCGGATTTCACACTCGTAATCACTGAGTAGCTCTACCCATCGCCGTTGCCTCATGTTTAAGTCCTTCTGATTAAATATGTGCTGCAGGCTCTTATGGTCAGTGAAGATCGTACACTTGGTTCCATAGAGATAATGTCTCCATATCTTCAGTGCAAAGACTATGGCTCCTAGTTCCAAGTCATGAGTGGTATAGTTGACCTCGTGTGCCTTCAGCTGTCTTGAGGCATATGCAATTACTTTTCCCCTTTGCATAAGCACACAGCCTAAGCCTTGATTAGATGCATCACAATAAACAACGAAATCCTCCGTTCCTTCGGGCAGGGACAGGACAGGTGCGCTGCACAAGGCTCGCTTTAACGTTTGGAAAACGGTTTCTTGCTTTTCACTCCAACAAAAGGGTACACCTTTCTGTGTCAGAGTGGTTAAGGGTTTGGCGATTTTGGAAAATCTTTGGATGAATCTCCGATAATAGCCGGCGAGACCCATGAATTGACGGATTCCTGTGGGTGTCTTCGGTGCCGACCAATTCTCTATCGCTTTGATCTTGGAAGGGTCCACGTGTATACCCTCCTCGCTAACCATGTGACCAAGGAAAGTTACCTTCCGAATCCAGAATTCGCACTTGGAGAATTTCGCATACAGCTTTTCGAATCTAAGGGTTTCCAACACTGACCTCAAGTGTTGTTTGTGATCTTCTTCACTTCTGGAGTAGACAAGTATGTCGTCAATGAACACGATAACGAACTTGTCTAAGAAAGGACGACACATCCGGTTCATCAGGTCCATGAACATAGATGGTGCATTGGTTAGACCAAAGGGCATCACTACGAACTCGTAGTGTCCATACCGAGTCCTGAAAGCTGTTTTGGAAACATCACTCTCATGAACTCGTAGTTGATGGTACCCTAACCTAAGGTCTACCTTTGAGAAGTAGCTGGCTCCCTGAAGTTGATCGAAGAGGTCATCGATTCTAGGAAGAGGATATCGGTTCTTGACGGTCAGCTTATTTAGCTCACGATAGTCGATGCACATTCGGAAGGATCCATCTTTCTTCTTTACAAACAATACCGGAGCTCCCTAGGGTGAGGAACTCGGTCTGATGAACCCTTTGATGAGTAGCTCGTTGAGTGGGATGGATAACTCCTGCATTTCTGCTGGAGCTAAGTGATATGGAGACTTGGCTACGGGGGTAGCTCCGGGGATTAGGTCGATGCGAAACTCAACTTGACGTTTAGGAGGAATTCCCGGGAGCTCTTCGGGAAAGACGTCAGGAAAGTTGCAGACTTTGGGGATGCTCTCGAGGTCTTTAACTTTCTATTTCTCGTTGATGACATGGGCTAGGAATGCTTGGCACTCCTTCCGCAGAAGCTTTTGAGCTTTGATGCAGGAAATGATACGAAGATTGGAGCTAAGTTTATCGCCATAGATCATGAGAGGCTGACTAGAGGGAACGTTGAGACGGATGGCTTTTTCGTAACAAAGGATATCAGCATGATTGGGACTCAACCAATCCATGCCAATGATAACATCAAAGCTCTTTATGGAGACTGGTATAAGATCGATTGGAAAAGAATGGCCATTCAAGGTAAGGGTACAGCCTATGAATAGATCGCTAGCATTTTCTTTCTCACCGTTAGCCATCTCGATGGTAAATATTTCGGTTAATGGTTGGGGATTATGTTTAAGAAGGCGTTTGAATGAATGGCTAACAAAACTACGTTCAACACCAGAATCAAAAAGAATACTAGCATAAGAGTTCTCGAGAAGGAACGTACCCGAGACAACAGTGGGGTCGGCGACAGCCTCCTCTCGTCCCATAGCTAGGAATCTTCCCGTATTTCCGGTTGATGCTGCCTTGGGGCAATTTCTCTTGAAATGCCCTACTTCGCCACAACCGTAGCAGGCCTGACTGACACCTGCTCCGGAAAATTGATTGGTTGATTGGGCTGGTTTTCTGTAGTTTCGACCAAGGTGGCCCTTCTTGCTACAATTGTTGCAGAGTCGTTCACGACATGGCCCGGGATTACGATGATGGTAGCTACACTTGTTGCACCAAGGAAGGGTACTAGTATATCCGCTGGTAGGAGTCTGAGCTATGGATCCGATGGCAGAAACAGCAGCAGGGGCAGTAGCAGCGTGAACTGCTACCGTTTGCTGTTTCTTAGAGGAACCTTATGAACTTTGGGCCTTCCGTTTGTTCTAGAATTTCTTTTTACTTCCACCACTACTCTTAACCAGCTCAGGAGTAGTGGTCTCCTCATCGGGGTTGTCTCCGTGATCAATCAGGGTTTGCGCCAGACATTTAGCGCTGTCGAAAGTGTCTGGCTTTGCGGCCAACACATTCCCTTTTGTTGGCTAGGTCAGCCCCCAGATAAACCTTTCAATCTTTTTACTTTCCGGGGTAACCATTCCCGGACAGAGAAGCGCCAAGTCTTCGAATCTAGAGGTGTAACCGACTATGTCGAAACCCTTCATCTTTAGATTCCATAGTTCATGTTCCAATTTCTGCATCTCGCCCCGTGGGCAGTACTCAGCAAGAAGAAGATCCTTCATGGCCTCCCAACCCATAGTATTAGCTACAGGTAGAGTTAAGGATTTGACTCGGCCGTTCCACCAAGTCAAGGCTTTATCGGTGAAGGTACAGGCGGCGAACTTTACTTTATCAGACTCCGAACAGGCACAGATTTCAAAGATAGATTCGATTTTCTCGAACCATCGGGTTAAGGAAATGAAACCTCCAGTGCCATCGAAGGATGTGGGTTTTGCGTTCATAAAATCTTTATAGGAACACTCCTTCCGGTGTCCCTGGCTACCTTCTTGGTTTTAGGGCTGGGGACCACCTCCTGAACCACCGGGGTTTATTTGCGACATGGCGGCTGCCACTGCGACAGTAACAACTGCCTGGAACATTACAATATCAAATTGAGGAGGAGGTGGTGGCGGAGGGTTGTTGTTCTTTGAGCTGGGTCTCTTTCTTCGAGGCATCTTGATCTATAAAGATCAGGAAAGAGAGGATGGTAAGTCCTCTCAATTGAATCAAGAGATATTGTCACACCCCGCTAAAGTGGAAACACGAGGAATGGCAGTATAAAGGGTTTCATAGCAAAAGTTAAAAGATAACACCAACCATAGTATTAAAAATCATTACAAATTTACAATGGGTTTGAACAAATTTTAAAAGAAATTACAATGTAAATTGAAATACAACACATGCGAATGCTCCTAAAAGTGAAGTGTCCCTAAGTGCCACTTACTCGATAATTCCTGAAAAAGCATGTAAAACGAACGTCAACTATAAAAATAGTTGGTAAGTACTCACAAGTTTAACAAAATAATATTGGTTCATGAATTGAAATCAAAGTTTTGATAAAAGCTTTCAATAATAAAAGTATATTGTTAAAAGGAGTAAATAAGTTTGTAAAAACAAAGTTATTTGTCATCATGAGAGATAAAGTATGTTGCCCGAATAAGATGCAACATTCATATTCTCATGGAAGATAAAGTTCGTTACTCAAACGAGTAAACAAGTTTCATTGCTAAAATGAGCAATCAATTTCATTGCTACAAGGAGCAAACAATTTCATTGCTAAAACATGTATATAAGTTTTCAGTAATAAAAGTTCGTTGTTGTAATGAGAAACAAAGTTCATTGCTATAATGAGAAACAAAGTTGATTGCTATTATTGATAACAAGTTTATTGCTATAACGAGAAACGAGTTTGTATGTGTATGAGCAAACAATGAGTCTCAACCAAACCTATGACTGAAGCCCTGTCAAGATCTATGCTTATCGTTCCATAGATGAATATGGTATCATGCACTCCAACAATAGGGCGAGTGAGGAGTTGTCAATTCCTAATAGCGCTATCCATAATGACCATTGGCTCAAAGAGTTAATGGTTAGAGATAAGGGAGGGGCCTTAGTACGATAAGTTCTCATGTTCCGTGTTGCATACACATACATAGAGAGACATAGCAATACAATAGCAATCGTGTTTGATACAAATCAATTTAAATACAACATGCAAATAATAGTTTTTCTGGACATGCTTTTCCACCCCAAAACATAAAAACTGAAAATAGGGGAGTGCGTGAATACTCACAATATGCAAAATATAGCAACCAAGTTTATACGAGTCAAATAAATACTACGAATATAAATAGTTTAGGACATGCTTTTCCACCTCAAAACATTTAAAAACCGAAAATAGGGGAGTGGTGAATACTCACAATGCATTGAGATGATGCAAATGGTGCATTGATCTATGCTCCACTGGTACCACTATCGTTTTCCTACAACGATGTTACACACTAATGAGTCTCTAATCGAAATCTAATACTAGTATACTTATTACTACAATAGAATTATGCCAATAATGTGTTAAAATTTAATATTGATAAGTTACAAACATTTTTCTGTGGAAATTAAGTTTCAATGAATCAATTGTTATATAACAATTTGAGTGGAAAATTTCCATTATTGAAATGTTAATATTTAACATTAGGTGTTCCAATGATTAAATATTCAAAAACTAAATCAATTTAGTTCTAAAATTTCCCAAAGTTTGCATTTCAGTTTTAATTGAAGTCAAAGAGCTTAAGATAAATTTTCTTGAATTTTTAATTTTTCTAACTACTTTTCACCATTTAATTTAATGAATAGTTATAAAATCATGGAAAAATAGTAAATTATCATGAAAAAATCTTATAATTTTGTGTGACTATTTTACAGTGTACATAATCTAGGAAAAATATTAATATGTGTTTTCAAAAAGTTTAATACAATTTTTCTAATTTTTGTGTATTTATTCTATAAAAATAGAAATAAATAGGTAACAGTTTCAAGAATTCACCAAACGTTTTTTAAAAGTTTTATTACACATACTTAATCTGTGAAAAATATAGAAATGGGTTTCTAAACTGTTTAACCCAATTTTATGATTTTTGTGCATTTATTCTAATAAAAATCAAGCTAAATAGAAAAATGTTTCCAAAATTGTCCAAAATTTTTGTAACACTGTTATTACATATATAGAAGCTGTGAAAAATATAAAAGATATTTTTCAATTAGTGTTGCTATTTTTTTTTGTTTAATCGTCTTAAATAATCATTAATTGAATAATAATTATTAAACAGTTAAAATAAATTACCAAAAATTTTGTACACTTCATTTACAGAGCATATAATCTGGGAAAAATACGAAATGTGGTTTTTATATAATTAAATCTGATTTTGTGTATTTAAGTGTATTTAATCTTAGAAGATAGGAGAAAAATAGTATACAGTGTAGAAAAACCATAAACATTTTTATGTAGCCTCCGAATGTACTACAAGGTGTTCTAGTAAATTTTCATAATTTTTGGATGAGTAAAACTATTTTTCCTGTTTTTAGTCCATAATAAATACAAAAATCGGAGAAAAACAGGAATACATTATGACAAATTCTGGAAATGTTTTTCTAAGTCTTCCACAAAGCTTATAATCTGTGAAAATTATTAGATAACATTTTTATATTCCCTAATGTGGTTTTTATGATTTATTAGAGCTAAACAAAAAGAAAATTCAAAACCATATTAAACAGTAACAAAAATGGATGAAACTTAATGGGAGATGTTTATTAACCTAGAGGATCATCGAAGAATTTTTCCAGAATTTATTTACTAGTTTAAGTATTTTATATGATTTAACACTCTATTTTCTTATTATTTTCATGTAAAAATAAAGAAAATATATGTTGAGCTGAAAATTTCCAGAACACATCTTCATACAATTTAATAACAATTAAAAATTGTTCTCTTATTTTTGATGTCAAAAAACATGCCTAAAGGCTCAATAAATTATAGAGAAAACTTGGTTCTTGTGATTTTGGTAAAGATTATTGATGTTACTTTGAGAATGTTTGCAACATGTTACAAAGAGTTTTAAATCAAGATCTTTTTGTACCTCTTAATACATGCTGTTAAGAGTTCAAAATAATTTTTGAATGATTTTTATTGATGAATATGTCCTTTGAACATGCAACACAAAACAAATGTTCATAAGGAAGGTGCTGTTTGAGAAATAGTTTTGTAAAAATTGTTAAAAATCGAAATATTGGAATTTTCCAGAGGTCAGATGGGTTTGAACGCTAACTCAAAATATTATATTTCAGAAAAAGAATCACGAATTTTGGTTAAGAAATGAGTGAGATATGACAGTTTAAAGTCAGATAAAGAAATCTGGCAGATTGTATGTATGATGATTGGTTAGAAAAGTGAGTTTTCATCATTTCCTTGAGTAAATCTTTTGAAATAATTTAAATATACCATGATAAACTCATATTTTAGTCATGTTTCCAGAGATCAAAAGATTAAAACTTATCAAAATGTATACATGCATTTATGAACAAAATTTTGTTTCTCAAAAACTCTTAACTTGAGTTTGATGTTTTAGTCCTTAAAATCGATTTTTGCACTAAGATCATGAACATGCAACCTTGTTTATCATACATGCATGGTGTTAGAACACATCCATGATGTTCTAAAAACCATTTTAACAAAAAGAAAACAAGTTTGAAGAAGATGAAGAAGTAGAAGTGTAAGAAAAATAGCAAAACTTGAAGGAAAAGTGAAGTAGAAATCGATTTTACCTTCAAGAACACCAGAAGATGATGAAGATTTCGAGTTTGAGGAGTGTTCTTGGGTTTGTTTTCTAGAAAATTTCGTGGTCCTTAGAGGGAGGAAGAGAGAATGGAGTGGTTTTTGGAGAAAAATTTAGAGAGAAGGTAGAGTGAGTTTTCTAGAGAGAGAGAGAGAGAGAGAGAGAGAGAGAGAGAGATGTGTGTGTTGGAGAATGAGAGTGAGAGAGATATGGGGAGAGAGGGATCCGAATTTTTGAGTATAATACCCATTTCTCATTCATTTTCTTTTATAAAATTTAAGTTCTTTTATAAAATATCTCAATTTTTATATAAAATGTGCACTAAAATCAAGTTTTTATTCATAAAACCTTAATTTTTGATTTATAAATTAAGGGTAAATGTTAATGAGTTAAATTTTATTTTTCCATGAATGCATTTTTATAATTTTAATTATTATAAGATCATATTATGAGGTTCATAACTATTTTTATAAAATTCTTGATGTTAAACTTTATAAAATTTAGGTTTTAGGGCTTTTAGGGTTTTGGAGTTTAATAAACTTTGAATATCAAAATAAATTGAATATTTAAGACTTCAAATTATCTTATGGTATTATAACTCTTTTATAGTTATAAATAATGTTTGTAATTTATTTTTATCGGTTTATTGGCATTCTATGTAGTGATTCCGAGATTCAAGCGACATTGAGGAATCAAGTATACTAGTCCTAGTCTTCAACTTTGACTTACGTTTCTATGAGACTTTGACCTAATTTCTACCACTAGGTCAAGTGTATGATGTGTGTATATGATTCATGAAATGTTGTTCGAGTCAAAGAGTGACCCAAATATGGATAATCACTACAGCTCAGTAGATGTAGAATTCACATATCAATGTGAAATCTAAGTACACTATCCATTGATTCTAATTCTTTCCAAGTTTCTAGTAGGTTATAACTTAGCTTCTAGTTACTAAGTTTAGTATGTGTAGTGCCTATATGTGCAACTAAGTTTATTCAAATCTAGAACTAACTCAAATTTTGATGGTTGTCACAGATATGACAGATATGGAATTTTTATTAAGCGATAAAGAAGGAATGAGTTATCAAAGCAGATAAACTATCGCTAAATGAATGATCGAGGAGCAACGTTGGAATGAGGATTTCTATAACGAAGCTGGCTCTAGAAATAATCTCATAGTATTTCATGATTCGCTGCGACTGGCTCGTTGTTTTGGGTATTGGGTAAGTTTTAGGCATGCTGCACACCACAGTCACTCCCAAGCACATATTGGCCGTGTCTCGAATGAATATAGTTGATCAGGTTATATTGACCCTAGACACGACTACATAACTGCCCAGGTTTAACCGCAATGTACAACACCCATTTACTTATGTTTTGTTCTACTCGTAGTTACGGATTTCGACGGTTAGGTATACTTGTATACTTTTGAAAATACTTATATTTTAAAGAATACTTTTAATACAGAGCACTTAGGCCCCTTAGTGTTTATAGTCTTATACCATATAAGGTTTGGTATACTTAGTTCACTATAAACAAGGGCTCTGATACCAATCTGTCACACCCCGAAACCCAGGGCGGAAACGTTCCGAGGCGGAGGTGACTTCATGTTAAGTATCATAACCATTATACATAGTAAACGAAGTAAACAACAATTACATTATATAATAGAATTCACATTTTGAAAGTAAAGTGTTACAAGTGTTATACATATGTATATATGAATAAAAGTAAATATGTGTCTTCTACGAACTCCATCTTTGCCAAAAGGATTGCTGGGTACCTGTCTAGTGCGGACCAGAGAATACAAGCAGTTTGAAAATCAGCATAAAGCTGGTGAGTTCTTAAGTGTTTTGTTTTCTGAAAATGAACATGTTTCCTTTAGTTTTCTGAAAAAGTTGTTATCCAAGAAAATCCCATATTTTCTTATAAAGACAGTTTAGTTAGAACATCTGAATTTCCATTCGGTACAACAGTAGATAGCTTAACACGTAAAACTATAGGTGGAAAACCATGGGAACACCCTCCCGTATCACAGTAGGTAGTTTTAATACACAAAACTATAGATTGAAAACCATGGGAATACCATCCCGTACTAGATATAAGGTAGTTTTAATACACAAAACTATTTATTGAAAGCCATGGGAATACCATCCCGTAATAGATCAAAGATAGATATAAAATCCGTGAATAACTATATTTCAAAACGTATTGTGAGTCGTATAACCATGCTAATGTGATCCGTGACCTCCTTGACGTTCTTCAAGCGTCGGATGATATCCAGAATTTGTCACCCCAGGCATGCCCGCCTAACTGTAGCTAACAGTTAAGGTGTGGGATTGTCAGTCCCGAATAGATCTATTCACAAATTCCACGCTCTCCCTCCAGGAGACTCTGGTTATACTTCCGGGGAGGATTTACTGATAACCCGAAGGGTTTTATGAAGACGAATCTCACAAGCTAGTATTAAATTATTCACGGTGTACTCGATCGTTATCAAACATAATAATCGTTTCGAAACATAATAAAGTATAAATAGTTGAACACAATGAAACTATCTGGCATAATACTTTACATTAAACAGAGATAAACTGAATCAGACATAGTTTATCTATTGACATTACATGAAATCCGAAATCATAAAATGAGAATTGAAGATCCCAAATTATTCCCATAATAATTTGATTAGTTTGATTATTTCCTTTACTGTAATTGAAATCCATATAGTTATATCCGATAAATCATCCCTTATGCTTCGCATAATACATAAGGGGTAAAGATATCTAAAAGTTTGACATATATTTAAAGAATTACATCAGCTTTAAGTTTCGAAAACATTCATAATTTGCTGGTATTCCCCCCCTGAAAACATTGAAAATACGGAAAAAGGCGTAGGGTATGAACTCACCAGTCGAGAAACGAGTCGGTTTGGATGCTAAGTGTCAGTTCGGGGCTTGATAACGCGCGAGGTTCCTATGTAATATGAACTGATACACAATTTTATCTAATTAGAATTTGAACCACTAATTAGATATGAAAATACACTCCAAGACGCGACAACACTTAAAATCAAGTGTTTGGAGTGACCCGGGTGGCATCTACGGACATATAGGGCATAGATATGGAGTTTCCTCTTCAAGAGTAAACTCATAGGAGAGATTATGGCCCTAAGACCATGTCCCCATGAGTTTACGACCGTAAACTCATGGGTGATGGGTGTTAGGTTGCTAAATGGCCTTATATCACTTGGGAAGATTAGCTAAGATCAAATCTAGGGCATATAAATGGATTAAACCATCCAAGGGACTACCAGATGGAGTTTACGACCGTCAACTAGGAGTTTACGGCCGTAAGCTCCTATATACTCTTTCCTTTCATGATTTGGTGGCCCTAGATTAATCATATGTGATTCTGAGTCATTTTACAAGCCTTAGGATGGATTTAGGGCATCATTTGACTATGTTTTAGGAGTTTACGGCCCATGAACCTATATTTGGGGGGTTTACGGCCGTGAACTCCTAAGGGTGAGGTTTTTTTATCAAGTTTAAGGCCCTTAACTCGTTTGTAGTTGCTTCTAGACATTATTCCAAGGCTAATGAGGTGTTTAAGTGGCATCTTAACACCTTAAAATGAGTTTACTGCCCATGAAATGGTGTTTGCGGTCCAAGCATGTTCTTGGGCCGTAAACTCATGTTTACTCCCTAAATGTTGAGTTCAAGGTGTTCCAAGTCCATTCCAATAAGTCCTTAAGTCGATTCCAAGCTCCAGAAGTGTTTTGAGAGGGTTTTGGGGCTCAAAACCCCCTTATATGTGTGTTTACGGCCTTTGGGTGTTCTAGGGCCGTAAACACATGTTTATGGTCCTAAATCATAGATTGAACACGGATTTGAAATCTGAAGAGGTTATACAATGAGTTAGGATGGTTACCTTGATGATTTGGAGCTTCAATTGGATGATTTTGGACCAAGGATTGAATTGTAGAGAGGGAGAGAGTAGTGAGAGAGGGTGCAAAAGCTTCAAAATGAAGTCATTTGAGCTTTATATATGCTTCGAGTTTGGGACACGGTGAAATTCTACCCGATACTGATGTTAGACGAGGCTTTTGGTCGCACCCGATTAAGTTGCCGTAACCTGATATGGTCGAAAGTAAAATTTTTCTAATTGTTAATTGGGAATATTTTCTTGTGTTATTAATGTGTTTGAACACCCATTAAGTCATAATAAACGACTCAAATTTAATGACTTAATCTAAAAATGTAACGGAAACAATTCGAAAACGACGAATTTTATTGACGGAATGGGTTACAATGACGGAAAGAATTTCGTGTTGTCACAGTTTGGCTGGCAGGTCCAACCTATACGCCACCTTGCCCACCCGCGCTGCAACCCTAAAAGGTCCAATGTATCTGGGGCCCAACTTTCCCCGCTTCCTAAACTGGATGACACCTTTCCAAGGTGGCACCTTCAGGAGCACCATATCCCCGACCTGGAATTACAGGTCCGAATGACGCTTGTCGGTACACTTTTCTAATGACTCTGTGCAGTCTGAAGCTTGCTCCGCACCTGCTGGATCCTCTCCGTAGTCTTGAGTACCACTTCGGTACTCCCCATGACCCTCTGGCCAACCTCACCCCAGCATATCGGGGTCCTGCACTTCCTCCCATACAACATCTCAAAGGGAGGACGGTCAATACTCGCATGATAGTAATTATAAGAAAACTCAGCCAAAGGAAGGTAAGTATCCTAAATACCTCCAAAGTCTAAAACACACGCCCGCAGCATATCCTCCAGAGTGTTGATGGTCCGTTCACTCTGACCATCCGTCTGCGAGTGAAAAGCAGTGCTGAAGTACCCAACTCGTCGTGAAACTTCTTCCAAAAGCTAGAAGTAAATTGCACGTCTCAGTCCGAAATTACTAAGACTGGCACTCCGTACCGAGCTACTCCCTCTTGGATGTAGATATCGGCCAACTTCTCGTCCAAGATGCTCTCCTGGATCGGTATGAAACGGGCACTCTTGGTCAACCAATCCACGATGACCCAAATCGAATCCACTCCCGAGCAGTCTTGGGAAGCTTTGTGATGAAATCAATAGCAATATCTTCCCATTTCCACATGGGGATGTCCAATGGCTGTGTCTTTCCGTGAGGCCTCTGGTGCTCGACCTTGACCTTTTTGCAGGTCAAGCACCTCTCAACGTACTAGGCGACATCCCGCTTCATGCAAGGCCACTAGTAGTTGGGTCGAATATCTCTATACATCTTCGTCGCCCTTGGATGGATGGAGAACCTGGACTTGTGGGCCTCTTCCATCAAGATCTGTCATACCCTGCCCCAGTACGGTAGCCAGACCCTCCCATGCAGGGTCAACAATCCGCGACTATCATAGTCAAACGAGGCCACCTGGCCTATGATCCACTCGCACTTTCGGCGATCCTCCTTCAGGCCCTCGACCTACGCCTCGCGTATCTACTCCAATAGTGGAGTCACTACCGTCATCCTTAGGCAAACATCTCTAATCGGGGCTGCCTTGCGACTAAGTGTGTGGGCCACAACATTGGCCTTCCCCGGGTGGTAAAGGATCTCACAATCATAATCCTTCACCACATCTAGCCATCGATGCTGTCTCATGTTCAGATTTGGCTGATCCATAAGATACCTCAAACTCTTATGGTCCGTGTAAATGGTAGAACGAACCCCATAAAGATAATGACGAAAAATCTTGAGGGCGAAAACAACTGCCCCTAACTCCAAATCATGCATCAGATAGTTCGCCTCATGAGGCTTCAGCTGCCTCGAAGCATAGGCGATAACATGCCCCCTCTGCATCAATACCGCGCCCAAACCCGAGATGGACGCATCACAATATACCACAAAATCATCCATGCCTCTGGCAGGGCTAAGATTGGCGCCTCGCACAATCTTTGCCTCTGAGTCTCGAATGCAGCCTACTGCTCTGACCCCCAACGAAACATCACATGATTCAAATCATATGATTCCAAGTTTCTATCCAATTGAAACTTGGGCGATGAGAATCTTTCCTTACTTAGAAAATTACGACACTTTGACATAACTAAGAATCTATCATTTTCAATATTGCTATTTATAGAAACATATGAAAAACAATTTTCACAAATGCCATTGCAAGGAAACATAAAATAAAATAAAATCATAATTTTCTTTATTTATAAAATTACGGAAGACTTGTCCTTACAATGCGTATCCAAATGAAAACTTTGTTACTAAATATTCCTAAGCAATCTATCATAACTCCTAGCAGCAGTTCAAAAAATCTGATCATTGAACCATGTGATCGAAATCAATCTCTTCATGATCAGACTCAACTTACTCTTCTTTTAAGCTTCCTTTCTTTTCTTTGATCCTACAAAACATCAAAATGCAATCTTATCACATCATGTATTAAGAATCTATAAATAGGAACTTAATAGAGCTAGATAGTGGACTTACCTGAAGTAGAGTCATACATTTTGACTTTTCCATCCTTGCGATCTTTCAGGTAGATTTGGCAGCTTCGCATCCAATGCCCCTTCTCTTGGCAGTAGAAACAAACAGACTCTTTCAGAATGGTACATGGGACTATCTCATATTCAGCCTTTCTCTTTACCATTCAGTCAATGGAAGTTTAGGAAGTAGATCTTCCAATCAAATTTGCTTTACCAATGCGCCAAATGATTGTTGATTCAACAACAATAAGCAAATAGGTTAGATAAATAAGGGTCACGTCATGGTCTCCCATATAGTAGTCGTTAATGAACCCGTTATATGACTTAGGAAGTGATTAAAGAAATAAGTTAACAGCCAACTTCCTAGAGACATCGACACCCAAAATTCCCAGCCTGTCAATATGCAACTTCATCTCTAAGACATGAGCACATACAGACTTTCCATCTTCGTCTTTGCTTATCAACAGGGCTTGAGTGACCTTGAACTTTTCAAGTCTTTGAACACGTGGTTCAGGGTGAACCATTGGAGGAGGTGGAGGAAGTGAAGTATGATTTCCATTTCCACGATCCAAACATGGAACATCATCTTCATGAGGAAAGCTTTTTCCAAAAGATTCGGAAGACCATAGTTGTCAGAACTAGACATCTACAAAAGGGAGAAATTCAAGCTAGTTGATTCAATCCTTAATATAACACCCAAATGAAATATTAAGGCTAGGACCCAACACAATAATTTACAATTCGGAAGAGGGATGCCGTAATCTAATTGCAAACTACTTGTTGGTAGGTAAATGACGATTTACCAATTCCACCACGAAAACAAAATTTAAATGAATTAGGTTCTTTAAATTAAACTCCTAGATCTTTTAAGATTCATTGAACTTTTCAATGGCATGTTTAATATCGATTATTCCCTTCAAGTTTGTGATTGGGATACCGAGGATCACAAACAAGGTATGAATAACCATGCAAATTAGCTTGGTACTCTCGAAGACATCTATCACCTAATCAATGTGTCGGTCAACCACACACGCTCCATCAATCTATAATAATCTACGAGCTACCTATTTCCATCCTTCATTACTCTCATATTAGCGTGTCGGTTAACCACACACGCTCCACCAACGACCAACAAGGTGCAATATGTAATTTCATGGATTAGCACCAAATTCACATTTTTCCTAATTTAACTAAGATTTGGGAATTTATAAAAGCTTTTAGTTACTTCTTATTTTCATTATACTTTTAATTAAAGTTTGTATTCTATCCTACCCATTCACTAACGACCCTCCACCAGTCAAGGGTGCGGTGGGTAAGTGTAGATACCCAATGACGGTCATTTTACAGGCCACTTCCTTAAACACCCCTTACAGATCAACTTCGTGAATGAGGCCAACTAACAGTAAGACTGACTTATTACTTATACATGTATTGATGGGTTTTGGTCATAAGAACATCCTATGTGCTCATACAAACCCTAATGCTTGGATCTAGGTTTCTCTATTGTACATGCAAGTTATCCAAGACTATAAACCCTAGATCTAGAATATGATAATCAATATAACATATAATTAGGGTTTAGATAATACCTTCATTGTTATATAGCAATAACAATCCCAATTCCTCCTTGTATTGACTTTAGAAAGCTTAGAGTCACAAATGTCACTCCTCTAATGGGTCACAAACACCAAGAGCAAGAGGATGAAGAGGAGAGAGGATGGAGGCTGCCCAAAATGTGTAATAACCCTAGAAGAGAAGTTCCCCACGTTTTTGAGCCTTAAGGGTTCTATATATAGTGAGGCTATTAGGGTTATCTAACAAGGAAACCCTACTTTGGATGCTTAAGCCCTAAGCAACCCATGGACCCTTTCCCTTAAGGCCTTGGACGATTCTTATGGGTTTCCCCATAGAATTCGTCCACTCCTTAATATAAGGCAATCCATAGCCCAATTGCAATTATCTTATAACTATAATTCCAGTCCCTTAAGTTTAATTAATCTCTTTTAGTCACAAAATTAATTACCAATTAATTATTGACTAATATTAATTAAACAATATGATTTCTCCTTTAATATATTATTCTAATAATATATTAATAAATCATATTTAATCCTTTCTCTCCATAATTCATCCTATCAAGTTGCTTTGGTGAAGGCAACCCAAAAGGACCATGCACCATCGGGTCAAGTACATACCAACATAGTTATGGACTTAGACACTAATCCAACAGTCTCCCACTTGGATAAGTCTAATAACTATTATGCGTATGACTTCAGATCCTGATCTGCAATTGTAGCTTTCCAAAGCCGCTGTCAACTCTGATCCTATCAGAAATGCGTGTCCTTTAGATAAGGGATCATATATTCCTCCATTCTAGATATCGTATAAGACGTGATTTCAAATCATTCTCTTTGTACTATTTCTCGACTTCCGATTTATGACGACTGACTAATTGAACAAATCAAATTAGCCCTAGCCCGGCCGAGCATTTACGTTTGTCATTACTAAATCATCGAGGGGCCCAAAGATATCGCTTTTATCCCACTTTGGATAAAAGGAACGGATAAACTTTGATACAATGCTTGCTTGCACTCACTCACCGAATTACACACAACAATATGTTTTATAACACCAAGTTACTGGTGCGTTTACATATTATCAATGTGCAACTGATTTGCAAGATACAACTCACACATCTCGGTTTCAAGAATATAAAATGTTATCGTCTCACCAATCAATCGTGACACAATCCATGGAGTGATCCAAGTGAGCGTGGGTTTAATCCAATGCTCAAATCATATTCATAAGCACTCATGAACGTTGCAGCAAAAATTTGCTTATGTCTAATACTCTTTAGACAATCCACACACCAATTCACGATAGTCTTTACTCATACCTACTTCCAACATATGAATGAATGTGGCCCGTTCGAATAATTTGACTGTTCTAAACCAATTAAATTATTCAGGAAGTCAAAACATGCAAAGTGAAACACAAGGATAATACTAATCCCATATGGCCTCAAACCTTTGAGCATAAATAAAACACCTTTTATTTATCACCATATCGATTACTCATTATTTGTCGTTTCGGGTAATCAACTTCTTACTTGAATTATTACACTTGTCCAATGCTCCTAGCATGCACACAATGTTTACTTATGGTTCTTACTTTGTGAAATAGACCACATTGAACACATTTCCAATCATACTCATTTCACAACTCCAAATCCTTTTTTCATCAGTGAAAGAATATCAAATTCTTGCCACTTATAGAATATGCTAGATTCTAACATTTTATGCAATGATCCTTTCGTAATATCACTGCACCAAAGTCACAAAGACTATTGCCAATGATATTACAAAGTTCTCTATCAGAGATTGTTACAATAAAATTTCTTGGATATGATGTCTCTCACTCAAAGAACATTCCTTTGAACATCCTTTTGCATAAAGTTTTCTAATCTACACATAGATTTTCAATATTCAATTCCCAATATGGAAACTGATGAGTTTATCAAACTCTTATATCGTTTAGATCTTATAACAGGTAAATCACGAAAGCAAAAACAGTAATGTAAAACACAAGAATAAATCTGAATGTGTCGAATGATTCAAATTGATTCAATCCTCAGTAGAGCTCGATGAAGAACTTCCGTTGTAGAGGATACTAGGGTTACAAAAGATAAGAACAATGAACGCTATTAAATTATCTCTCAAAATCTTACGTTCTAGGATGCATGCAAGCATCTATAAATATAAAACCCGACAAAATAACTCACGGATGGACAAGCCCATACCGGAGATTAAATGGACTAAATATTGAGCCCAAGACGCAACACCTTCTGGACCTAACAATCTCCCCCTTTGCGTCAAATGGAGCGAGACAATCACTTCTTCTTGTTGGGTCCAGCAACAGGAACTTTCTTAGTAGTTTCAAACAGACGTGGGATGAGAGCGAGGATTGTCTGTCTGAAGCGAATGTACCACTGGATCATGTCATCGAAGTACTTCTTGTCGTCTGCTGAATTCTGCTTGCAACAATGAATGATTCCTAGAACATGTTCCAGGCATGCAGTGGTGTATAGATGTTTGTCTGCCAAAGCAAACACACATTTTTGGCCTTCGTTCCTTGTAAACATGACAAAATTTCATTTCGGGTCAATCTTTCCCATCTGCATCATGTTCAAATCACTAGCTAAGCCAACAGGTGAGATAGTGGGCTTTTTCTTGAAAATGCTAGCGATCTCCTGATCCATCTTGGCAACTTCCATAATGTAGCATACAAGCATCCTTTTGAAGTGATCAATAATCGGACCATACTCTGCTTCATTTGTAAGGAGGATGTTGTGCAAAATAATCCAATCATGTGGATTCAGGTTGGGAAGATCAGCAAGCGATATGGCATGTTCGGTCTTAGCAAAACCCCTCAGCACCTTGAACCGAACGTTCGTGAAGTTCCCCTCTCGAAACGGCTTGAGGAACCGAACATTGACTATCTTCTGAGCGCTCCAAGTTTGATACTGTGGTTGGGCAGACTTCAGATAAAATTCGACGAGATCCCTATCAACCTTTGGATGAGGATGAGGGATATCAGCAATGTTATCAAAGGCATGGAAGATGAAGGCCTTTCGGGTCAGTGGCATGTCAAACTGTGAATCGACCGAGTTGATGCGATCCAATGAAATCACCGGTTCAAGCCACAAAATGCTGGGAGTTTCAATCGCTTCTTTCAACAGCTTCTCAAGAGTCCACAGAGGAAAAAGGGTTTTCCTACTCTCAAGAAGGTCATGAGCCTCTTTCATTTTTCTTTCAGTTGCCTCAGCCTCTATGGCAACGCGAGCGCTCATATCAGCATCTTTATCACGACCTTGCTTCTTTAAGAGATCTGCAATTGTCTCTTTATCATCATCACTATCTTCAGCAATTTTCTTCCCTTTGTCTTTGACACCCGAACCTAAGGCTTGACCTGTTGAAGGAGGTTCAGTTGTTTTTGTTGCTGTAGAAGTGGGAGGCGGTTGAGATACATCCTCTCCCCCTTGTTTTGGAATGGACACGAACTCAAGGAGCCCTTCAATTTTGCTTAGGAGTGAAAGGGCAGGAGCAAGCTTTTCTACGAGAGCACGCCTCACTGAGTAATTCAGTATTGGATCATGTGCTTCAAGGATGTTGGAAAGGGCGGTGTGGACATCCGAAACACATGAAGAAACAATCTCTCGTTCAGATTGGAGAGATTCAATTTCCTTTTGAGAATTGGATAGCTGAAGATTCTTGACCTTAAGAGCAGTGGTCTTTCAAGCGAGAGCGTCCATGAGTGAGTTCTCGGCAGCTAGATCTTCTTGTAGCTTAGTTAGGCGCTCCTCAATAGTCGCCATAAACGATGAGTGGTCATCACTGAGAGCCTGACAAAGACTGGCGAACGATTGTAGTTCAGAGGCAACTGAGGTGGCAATTTTGTTTACAAGAGAGTCAAGCCGCGCTGCGTTGGAATCAGCAGTTCCATGTAAAGACAGCAAAATGGAAGAAGCGTCAACAAATAGTTTTACGACTTTTTCGGTCGCAGCAGCACATGCCTTGGTGGAGGCGTCAATAGCGGTAGTGACTGAGCTGATGGAGGCTTCATGAGCCTTAGTAAAAGCATCAATAATCCCCTGAATAGCAGCCTCGGAGATGGTAGACTGTGAGGAAGAAGAGGAGGAAGCAATGAGAGAATCAATCTTCTCGTGAAGCTCCTTGAGATGCTTCTTGGTGACAGGAGCATCATCGTCATCATTAGTTTGCATCTGATATGGACTGAAATAGACCGAATCAAATGTCATGTTCTCCCCACCAAGAAAAGGTTCTTCATTATCTGCGGAGTGAGCAGGAGATGAGGGAGGATGTGAGGGTGGAGGCTCGGTTGTGAAAGTAGGTTAAGGGGCTGATGTATGTTCGGTAGTGGGAGTGGGTTCGGGTGCTTTAGTAGGAGCCCCCGTATCAGATACGTTGGTTCTTACTTCAGCGGTGGTTATGGTAGCTTCAGTGAAAATGGGAGGGGGTACTGGGATAGAGGTATCTGGTATATGAGTAGTGGAGGTTATGGGGGGAATGGAAATAGAAATGGAGATTGGTGGAGAAGAGACAGGTGAAGTGGAAACGTGTACCTCTGGGGTAGGCGATCGTGAAGGAGTGTTACCACGGAGGGACTCCTCAGAGTCAAAACTTTTTTCCTCAGATTCGCTGGAGGAGGAGGCAAGTATCAGCTTTCGCCTAGGTTGGGTTTTCCTCTTCTTTAGTGGAGGAGATTGAGCCGCCTTGGTAGGTTTGCGTTTCTTCGGAGAAGGGCCTTTCGCTCCCTTGCCAACTTTCTTGTCTTTTCCCGTTTCATTTTTCTTTCCCCTCGGAGCGGGCCTATCAACATCATGGATGGATTTAATCATATCAGGAGTGAGCTCTCTAGGACCAGAGCGATGAAACTCCTTGTAGGTTCTGATGATGCGGCTGTCGCTTGGAACGTCTCCAAACATCGACTCAGGGATTGTGCCAACAAACTGAAACTTAGATGAATCAGAGACAATGATCTTCGTAGTGTGGAAAGTACCTATCAAAGAGAGTGGAGAATCAGCAACAATTGGAACGTGATACTTGTCCATCACCCATTTTGTGATCAGCGTCCAGAAGCGAGCGTAGGAGATCTCTGAATGGCGAGATGTAGATGCAAGACTCTGAATCAGCTGCTGCCATAAAACCGACCCATAGTCAAGGTTGATGCCGTGGTATACCCCATAAAGAATCGTTATAAACAGACGAATCGCTCCGTCTGAACCGGAACTGCGTTCCGATAATCCCTTCAACAACACTGTGAAGAACCCGTTCCACTGAGGAGGCAAGCACGATTTCTTGAATTTGGTGACCGTCGTCAGAACCTTAGTGTATCCCATGTTATAAAACATGGAAAGTAACTGTCCCACCGGGATGGATTCAGGATTAACCCTAGATTCATCAGGTTGAAACTCTAAAAGCGAATATAATCGCTGCTTGGAGATGGAGGCCTTGTGATCAAGAATGTCGAAGAAGATTCGATCGACAGACTTATCATAGTGGGCTGTGGAGAAGATTTGTGACAAACACTCCATTGGAACAACTTCAACTTTGGTGAGAGCGGGAGCTAGCAGGGAATATCAAAAACGGTTCCACTTCACACGCCTGCCCTTCAAGCGCCGTTTGAAATATCAAACCGATTGGATTTTCGGCTGTGTCAGCAACTTATCCCTTTAGTGTGAGCTGTCATCATAAAGTAGAATAGCCACGTGTAACATTGTGAGCCACAACACTTTTATTACTTCAAATTCCATTGTGAAAAAAAATGCCTTGTAAGGAATGAAACCAGAATTGTGGAAAATCAAAAAAGATTTTCATGCTTAGTGTGTAAAAGAAAAAGAAATAAAGCAACACATATGTGGGAAATTGTGATGTCAGTAAAGACACGAAACAATGGATCCCGGGCACGAATCTCTTCCTTTAAAGTCAAGAGAGACCTTAAAGTGTTTGTTTAGTTTCCCGTTGAATTACGATCAAACACTTATTGAGAAGTGTTGAAAGGCATCTTTTAATCAGGCTAATTTGGGTGGCTTTCGCTTCAGTTCAAAATTCCTGATCTTGACATAAGACAGAAATCGACTGAAGTACTTGTGAGACCAATGCAGTCTGTTGAACAAGTAGGTGTGAAGAGAATTTAAGTGGCATGGTGAAAATATTTGTAGGTGAAATCTCAAAAAAATTAAAACTGGATTCCAGGGGAAGAAATGTTATGGGATTTAACAATTTCATAGGAATCACACAAAGAGAAAATTCAGAGATTTCAAGGTACAGCCTCAAGGGTGAATTCGTCAATTCTTTAGTGAAAACTAGAGCAAATTTAATTGTTCACCGTCAATGCATAGAAGGTAGTGAATTTTGGGTTTCACTTAGCACGTAGTGGCACGAAGCTAAGATCATGAACAAAGAAATTGTGTAATCGTAAACCTCAGTGGTAATTTCTGAGAGTCTCAAGGGTTACGTGTATGAGATCGAAATATGATGGAGAAAAATATTTGAGATGGTGTAAGGAAACCAAAGTACCTCTGCTGTTAAAATAAGGACCAAGTAGAAAACTCTTATCTCATGTGAGAAGAGAGTAAGGTAGCTCATGATTAGAATAAATATAAAAGCCTAATTGGGAAGACAAGGTTTGTATATACCAAGTCAGTAAGGCTATTATTCAGAATCAGGTGAGGCTTTGGACACATGCAGCAACATGCTTCTAGGGACACTTAACTAATAAAAGAATTCTCCCACAAATGTCCACACATAGAAATTAGCGAACGCAAACAAAAGAAAAAAAATATTTTTGGAGTTTTTGATTTAAAGAAAGAAAAATAATATATTTTGGAAACAAACAAACAAAAACAAAAAGAAAAATTAAATTTGGAACCGAACCCGAGCGTTCAGTCTATTTCGGTTGAGAAAAAAATAAATTTGAAAAGAAAAAGAAAAAAAATTGAAATCGAGAAAAAACTTGAAAAATAAGAGAGATGAAATCGAGAAAAAGTACACAAAAAGTTTACAACCAAGAGAATAGGACCGAACCCGAGCGCTCGGTTCATTTCGGCACACACGTGAACCGAACCCGAACGTTCGGTTCATTTCGCTTCTAACTTTTAGATTGGAGAAGTAATTTTTGTTACTGACTCCGATTCCATCATACCTAGCCCTTGTAGAATTTTATTGAAACATGCTTCAGGAAGAGCTTTGGTGAAGATATCGGCCAGTTGATCAGTGGTTCGAACAAAGTGAATTTCGACGTTTCCATCTTCCACATGATCCTTAATAAAGTGATTCCTCAGTGCTATATGCTTGGTCTTGGAGTGTTGCACTGGGTTATGACAGATCCTAATTGCACTTTCTGAATCGCAATATAGTGGGATCTTTTTCATATTGAGTCCATAATCACGGAGTTGACTTTGGATCCAAATCACTTGAGATGTGCAAGAAGCGGCTGCAATGTATTCTGCTTCGGCTGTAGACAATGAAACACATGTTTGTTTCTTAGATTGCCAGCTCACCAACTTCCCGTCGAGGAATTGACAAGCTCCTGTGGTGCTTTTCCTATCTAAACCACATCCTCCAAGGTCTGCATCTGAGTAGGCTTGAACAAAGAAACCTGAGTTTGAAGGATACCATAGACCGAGTGAGGTGGTTCGTTTCAGATACCGGAGTATGTTTTTCACTGCTAGCATATGTGGTTCACGAGGATTTTACTGAAACCTAGCACAATAACACACATAAATCATTATATTGGGCTTGCTAGCTGTGAGGTACATCAAGGAACCAATCATCTGCCGGTATAACGTTATATCAACTGCCGGTTTTTCCAAGGATGGTGTGAGCTTGGTGTCGAACGTCATTGGAACTTTGACCTTTGAGTCTCCCATCATGCCGAATTTAGCAAGAAGAGTCTTGGTGTATGCTTCCTGGTTGATAACGATGCCTTCGGGTCCCTGTCTAATGTTTAAACCAAGGAAAAAGTTAATCGGACCCATTGAGCTCATTTCAAATTTAGTCTCCATTAGCTTTCTGAATTCAGCTGTTAAGCTAGGATTCGTTGAGCCAAAGATGATATCATCGACATAGATTTGAACTATCATAAGGTGGTTACCTTCCTTCTTTCGAAAGAAGGTTGGGTCAACCGAACCTTGTTTGAATTTAAACATCTTTAAGAACTTAGTTAGCGTTTCATACCATGCCCTAGGCGCTTGTTTCAGACCATAAACTACCTTGTCTAGAATATAACAGTGATTTGGGTGCTTTTCATTCACAAAACCAGGAGGTTGCTCCACGTAAACCGTTTCTTCAAGTTCTCCATTCAGAAAAGCGCATTTTACATCCATTTGGTAGACCTCGAAGTTCTTGTGTGAAGCGTAGGCAAGAAATATTCGAACAGATTCCAGCCTTGCTACCGGAGCAAAAGTTTCTTCGTAATCAATTCCTTCTTCCTGGCAGTATCCTTTCACCACTAGACGAGCTTTATTTCGAATCACATTACCCTCCTTGTCCATTTTGTTTCCGAATACCCATTTGAGACCAACGACAGAGGCATCTTTAGGTGTTGGAATGAGGCATCGTACCTTGTTTCTTTCAAACTCATTGAGTTCATCTTGCATAGCCTGAACCCAGTCAAAATGATCAAGAGCAGTATTGACTATTTTCGGTTCAACTTTGGATACGAAAGAATTATACATGTAGAACTCTACTTTGGAAAATAGGGAGGATTGCTTTGCTTTCACTTGAGATCGGGTAAGGACCTTTTCAGATACATTACCCACTATCTGAGATACAGGATGATCTCTGGTCCATTTAATGAGGGGAGGATAGTTTGGATCATAGGATGGATCCAATTTGGCGTTCACCATTTCTTCCAATTCAGACTGACTATCGTCATCATAGAATATATCGGAATTCTCCCCCTCGACAGATGATGAATCATTTGGATTTTCAGGTGCTACAGGACTTTCGGGTGTAGCTGAGCTTTCGGGTGCTACAGGACTTTCGGGTGTAGCTGAGCTTTCGGGTGCTACAGGAATATAATTCTCCCCCTGAAAGTGTGAGTTCGGTTGATTTGAAGAAAATAGATTCTCCCCCTCAGCTGAAGTGCCATGCTAAGGAGGTTCGTTTGGAACTTGTTCTCCTTCACCCATTTGTTTGGCTGCATCTTCGATAATTTGCTTCAGATGATCGATTTTGTTGTCTGCTGCCTTGGCTTCCGAGAGAGTGGCTTTCTCAGGTTCATCGAATAAGTCCACAAACTGATCGAACAAATTAGCAATCGTGGCTGTGACTTGACCTGTTTGAGAGAAAATCTATCCAATTGCTCCTTCAGTAGTCTTTAGCTATCATCGAAAGTCACATAATATGTTTCTTCAATCTTTCTAGAACGCTTATTTAAAACCCGGTATGCTTTTGAAGTAAGAGAATATCCCAGAAAAATTCCTTCATCTGCTTTAACGTCAAACTTGTTACGATGTTCTTTGGAGTTGAAGATGAAACATCGTGAACCGAACACATGGAAGAATTTTACGTTCGACTTCCTGTTATTGATGATCTCATAAGGAGTGAGAGAGAAACGCTTGTTGAGATAAGACCTGTTCTGCGTAAAACAAGCTGCATCAATAGCATCAGCCCAGAAATATAAGGGAAGAGAACCAAAACTTAGCATAGTTCGGGCCGCCACACACAAGGATCGGTTTCGCCTTTTGACAATACCATTTTGTTGAGGCGTGTAAGGGGCTGAGAAGTTATGACTGGTTCCTTTTTCTGCCAAAAAGTCTTCGAATTCTTTGTTCTTGAATTCCAGTCCATTGTCGCTCCTAATGTTTCGAACGACTTTTCTCAGTTGCACTTCAACCTGCTTGATGAACATCTTTAGCTTAGGAGTGGCTTCAGATTTGTGCTTCAGAAAGAACACCCATGTAAAACGTGAGAAATCATCAACAATAACAAGAATATACTTGCTACCGCCAATGCTTTCGATTGATGATGGACCACACAAGTTGATGTGAAGCAACTTAAGTGGTTCAACAACTTTTGTGTTTATAATTGATGGGTGACTTTGACGACTTTGTTTCCCCATTTCGCATGCAGCACACAAGTGTTCTCGATCAAACTTGAGCAAGGGAAAACCCCGAACATGACCTCCGGTGACAAGCTTTTTGATATCTTTGAAGTTGAGATGTGAGAGCCTTCGGTGCCACAACCAGCTTTCGTCCGAATGAGCTTTGGACAAAAGACATATAACTGGATTTCCTTTGATTGGATTGAGATTTAGAGGAAACATTTCTCCTTTTCGGTCTGATTTGAGGATGACCTTGTTGGATTTCTTCTCTATAATCTATGAACCTTCGTTGTCGAATGAAACTTTGAGACCGGTACCTCCCACCAGTTGAGATACACTGATGAGATTATGCTGCAACCCTTCAACGTACGCCACCTTTCTTATTGTGAAATCTCCATTAGTTATCATCACATAACCCTTTATAGTTCCATAGGAGTTGTTACCGAACTTGACATTGCCACCATTTTGAAGAGATCGAAACTCCCTTAGCTCTTCCTTCCTTCCTGACATGTGACGTGAGCAACCACTGTCAATGTACCATTCTTCGTCGAACTGCTCGTCACTTATAACCTGCAAAAATTAAGCAGATTTAGGAACCCAAAGTTTCTTGGGTTCATGTGACAACCCGAAATTTCCATTTGTACGAACATTATCTATTCAATAGAAGCTAGTCCAGTTTCAGTGATTTTCACACTTTTCCGAACAAGTTTGTGTACATTAGGGTTTACGTTTAAGGTGATATCAGGAGAGTGGATGCTCCTGGTTTTGTGAAATTTAAGCATTTCAAGTTTCATAATGTTGCAGTCCTATTTCCAAAATAAAAATATTTTCTGCCAAAATATTTCAGGACTATAAATAGTTTTCTGAATTAAATTAATTCATTATTCACAATTCTAATTAGAGAAAAGCCATTTTCTCTCTAACGGATCTTCGGGTTTTCATCCCAGATTGTGAGTCTACTTTCCTAAGTGTGTTTCATTACTTGTTATATGCTTTATAACATCAATTACTTGTCTAAACAGCAAGATCCGGGAGTTTACCGCCCAAGAACGTTCTTGGGGAGTAAACTCCAAAATGGAGCTTTCAGGCTTCCTAGTCCCATTTCCTTGATAGACAACTTGTTAAGGACTTAGTGTATGATCTTTAGAGACTAAAAAGCAACCAAGAAACACAAGTAATAGGAGTTTACGGCCAAGGACTTTTCTTGGGCCGTAAACCCCTTTTCAAGGGCTTTTAGTGCCCTAAACCACCCCTAAAGCCTAAGGACAATTACCCTCTAATGCTTGTGGCCATTTTAGACATCAAAACACTTCAAAATCATAGATTTATAGGAGTTTATAGCCGAGAATATATCTTGGGCCGTAAACCCCTTTTCCAAGGGTGAAATGCACCCTAAACACCCCTAAGGCCTTAAGACTATTACCCTTCAATGCATAGGACTTGAATGGGGATTTAACTACATCAAAACCATCCCTAAAAGGGAGTTTACGGCCGAGGAACATCACTTGGGCCGTAAACTCCAAGTGAAGGCACAAATGTGTGCCTCTTGTCCCCTTTAGCCTTAGATAAAAACATGGAAGCTATCCTAGATGTGCAAGTGCCTTAAATGAATTAAAAGCCAACACCCCAGATTGTGAGTCTACTTTCCTAAGTGTGTTTCATTACTTGTTATATGCTTTATAACATCAATTACTTGTCTAAACAGCAAGATCCGGGAGTTTACCGCCCAAGAACGTTCTTGGGGAGTAAACTCCAAAATGGAGCTTTCAGGCTTCCTAGTCCCATTTCCTTGATAGACAACTTGTTAAGGACTTAGTGTATGATCTTTAGAGACTAAAAAGCAACCAAGAAACACAAGTAATAGGAGTTTACGGCCAAGGACTTTTCTTGGGCCGTAAACCCCTTTTCAAGGGCTTTTAGTGCCCTAAACCACCCCTAAAGCCTAAGGACAATTACCCTCTAATGCTTGTGGCCATTTTAGACATCAAAACACTTCAAAATCATAGATTTATAGGAGTTTATAGCCGAGAATATATCTTGGGCCGTAAACCCCTTTTCCAAGGGTGAAATGCACCCTAAACACCCCTAAGGCCTTAAGACTATTACCCTTCAATGCATAGGACTTGAATGGGGATTTAACTACATCAAAACCATCCCTAAAAGGGAGTTTACGGCCGAGGAACATCACTTGGGCCGTAAACTCCAAGTGAAGGCACAAATGTGTGCCTCTTGTCCCCTTTAGCCTTAGATAAAAACATGGAAGCTATCCTAGATGTGCAAGTGCCTTAAATGAATTAAAAGCCAACACCCCATAGGAGTTTACAGCCGTAAACTCTAGGGGATATGGACATTAGGCCGTAAACTCCCCTATGGAGCATTCTAGGGCCTTAAACTACTTCTAGGTTTATTCCAACAAAGCTAGGCTAACTCTAGGATCAAGATAACACCATAAAACACCCAAAAACCACCAAATGAGGAGTTTACAGCCATAAACCTATGATTTTACGGCCGTAAACTCCAAAGGTGGGGTTTGTTGGGTGGTGAACTCTTATGCAAGGTCATTTGATGCTTTAAACCCTTTTGCCTTGTCCCGTAGCAACCTAGATGCAACCATTAGGACCTTTAACACTTATGAAAAGTGTTTACATGTTCCTAAGTGTCGTAACTTCTTTGTTAAGTTATTATTTGGCTAATTAGTCATATATATGCTTATTATATGATAACTAGGCTCGTGCGTGTAAACAAGTCTCCGTTTGCCACCTAGGACGGTATCCGACACTGCAATTCGTACAGCTCACCACAAGTGAGTTCATATCCCTTAAATCAACCTTTGAAATGATTTTAAATGTTTTAAATACTTTATGGGGGGGAATACAAGTCAAACACTTATAGTTATTGCTTCAATCACATGTGATTGTATTTAATCACATGTGATTAATAACTAGGAAAACAATGATTTTTACCACTGTTCAAAATGTTTTTCAAACTGCTTTACTTTGAAATGTTTTACAAACTCCTTTACTTTCCAAACTTATTTACAAACTGTGATTCAAACATATGTCCTTATACTTAAACTGTTTTTCAACTTATGCCTTCAAATTGTTTTATAGATTGACATCAAGTCAATCTTTTCTTGAAATTCTATTTATGCTTCAAATGTCTTATGAAAACTTATTTATGCCTTTATATTATCAATTGCATGCCCATATATGTATAGATGTATAAATAATGTTTAAAGGGCTTAGGAAGGCCATCCGCCCTATTTCCTTTTTCTCGATTTGGATGTGGTCTGGTGGGATTTCGGGTGACCATCCGAAGGTCGTTTCAATATTACTTATATATCATATATATATATATATATATATATATATATATAGACATAAAAGTACTTCCATATTCATACTTATCAGTACATCAATAGTTAGTTACCATCGGGGTAACACAGGAACATATACAGCTATACTAGAAACAAGTACATATACAGCTATACTAGAAACAAGTACATATACAGCTATACTAGAAACAAGTACATATACAGCTATACTAGAAACAAGTACATATACAGCTATACTAGAAACATGAACATATACATCTATACTAGAAACATGAACATATACATCTGTACTAGAAGGAGAACATATACAATTATACTAGAACGAGAAACATTACGTATACATGAATACGTTAACAATTGTGATCCACTATGTTGGAGCATGCCTTAAATGTCATGACCCGAGTTGTAGCCAGAATTCTCTTGGAGGGAGAGCGTGAGTTTGCGTATAGATGTATACTGGATTGACTATCCTACACCTTGTTGCTAGCTACAGCCGGACTTGCAGGTCTGCGGGTGCCAAACGTAATTTTCTTTATTTCGACCATTCATTATGTCATTGTTACCAGTCGATATCATGGTGCAATTTATCACATTATACCTTAATATAAATCCGGTTTAAGGTAGTTAGTACAGCAGTAGTTCTTATTATACAAAACTACAGTACTACAATGATTTACCCATTACATATTATAGTGATAACCTCACTTAAGCATTAATGTACAAACTATATTTTATTAAATGATAGTTACACTTGGGAAATTACACACTTTTACAAAAAACGAGTATACAAAACAGTTAAGCCTTGGTAGAAGGTTACTTTAATAGAAAATATAGGTTTTTCTGAGAGATTCAAACTTTTACAAACATGTTCAAACACTTACTTACATTTTTACAAACTTATACATTGAGACAGGTTCAAACGTTTTTGACAACAAACATTGACACTAAAATACTTATGAACTCACCAGCTTAATGCTGATAAACGCTTTCAAAATAACTTGTATTCTCAGGTCATCAGTAGACAGGTACCGAGGCCAGCTTTTGAGAAGATGGAGCGTATTCAAGACTCATCTAATATTATTTTGATGTACATTTTATTTTTGGTGCCTAAAACTGTACAGAACACTCTTGTATTAAAATTTAATATTTAATGCAATGGATGATGTTGTTTGCTTATTTACAATTTACTATGTTGTGATACTCTACATGACGTCCTCCGCCCCAGAACGTTTCTGCCGTTCTTGGTTTTGGGGTGTGACAGATTGGTATCAGAGCATTGTTTATAGTGAATCAAGTATATCAACCCATAAAAGATATACTAAACTATAAACCCAAAAGGGATTAAAACACTCTGACCAAGAGTGTATACTTTAAATATTAAAATATTTAATTAAGTATACTAGTCTGCATTCATACTAAAATCAGTGTCACAATGACAAGAACAAAAGTATTACGATTGTTAAATATCACAAGGGAGCTCGGGGATGTATGTTCAGTCCTGGGAATGGCATAGCCTGATCAACTATGCTGGTCCTAGGAGTGATTAGCATATGCCCTAGAATGGTTGTGATATGTTAACAAGTCTAAAAACTTACCAACAATACCACAAGAAGATCAGTAGAACTTAAACTTAAAATACAATAGGTGTATTTTTGTACTACTAGTTACACGTATACTATATTCTTATACCTCTCTTCTTGTGTAGATTTAAATGGCTGGATTCCATCATGGTGACCCGTACTTTCCAAATGAAGGCAATGCCGGGTGGATTGATGAAGAGCCCGAAGATGAGCATCCAATCCCGTTGGATGATCACCTCGCAGAAGGCTTTTCTGATGGATCCGACTCCGAGCCTGAAGTCAACAACCTACCGCTAGTAGGTCAAGCCCCGAACAACAACCCTCGACCAGTTTTTCCAGGTCCTACTCCCATGTGGGCAACCAACTTGAATCGCTGGAGTGATGAGCAGGGTCAACCTTTACTGTACTTTGGGGGACCAAACCTTTTACAACATCAGCGATGGTGGCTCTGCTGACAGAGCTCTGCCTGTCATTATCTGCAGAATAGCTTGTAATGTCGAGCAAGGTCGAGCAGCCATCGACCGGGTCATGGAGATTGATGCCAACTCAAGTGTCAACACAGTCCGCATCCGCCGTCTTGAAGAAGACATTTAACGGACCCGGAGAACCAACGAAACCCTGCAGCAACAACTGGCTGCCTCCCGTGCTGAAGTCTTAGAACTTCGAGCTTGTCAGAGGGTTCAAGATCGACACCTTCAAGAGGTGTTTCGCCAAGTGTCCGACCTCAGGGCTCGCCCGGGAAATTCCCATCGCCGTTAGATGATGTCTAGTGCATCTCTGTCTTTTGGTTAAGGAATGGCCTTTAACATCTGTGCTCTAAGTAGCACTTGTCTGTAAAATATTCCTAACTTTCGGTACTCTAATTAGGAATCTAAGAACTGTCAAACTTATCCTTTTGGTATGATGTAAGACCTACTGTTAGGTCGATTTTCCTTGAACTTATTACATCAGTAATACCCGTACTATTGAAATCTATCTAATCTGTGGGAAAAATTTGTACACTTGTGTATTCCTACTAATATTTCTCATTGTGATTTCAAACACTCATTCAACTGTTGGGCTATGGTTAGTTAGTCCATGTGTCACTCTCACGTTGCTTACAAATTGATTCTTACCATCTTTCTTATCTTTATAAACTTATAGCTGAAAGATGCCTCCTCGCAAATCTCCCAGGAATAGGAATAATCCTGCACCTCCACCGCCTCCACCGCCTCCGGTCATAGATACTGCAGCTCTGAATGCTGCCGTAGCTGCAGCAGTGGCAACTGCCATGGCTCAGTATCACTCATCCGATGCCAGCAGAGGTGGAACCCCTGTTGGATCTATTCTGATCGAAATCCCTATGCGCTCGAGAGAGTGCTCCTACAAGGGTTTCACAAACTGCAAGCCGAAGCCTTTCTATGGCACCGGCGGAGTCATTGCCCTCTCGCAATGGTTTGAGAAGACTGAATCAGTCTTCGAAATCTGTTCATGCCCTGCTGCGTGCAAAGTGAAATATGCCGCATGCACCTTTGAAGGGAAAGCCCTAACGTGGTGGAACGGCCACGTTAAAGCCCTAACACTCGTCGTGGCTAACGACATTGGCTGGGAAATGATGAAGGACCTCATGACTGAGGAATACTGCCCGAGGGGCGAAGTCCAGAAGTTGGAACATGAACTCTGGAACCTGACCATGAAGGGAACGAATGTGATCGCTTACACTGCCCGATTTAGCGAACTGGTGGCCCTATGCCCCAATATGGTTCCCACTGAAGGGAAAAAGATCGAACGGTATGTATGGGGGCTAGTGCCTCCGTACCAGGGGAATGTCTTAGCATCCAACCCCGCTACCTTCGACAGTGCCAAGCGTTTGGCACAAAGACTCATTGACCATGGAGTCAAAACCCCTGCAACCACAACCACCCTAGCCATCCCAGAACCGTCAAAACCCGTTGGCACTAAGCGGAAGTTCTGGGATGAGAAGAAGAAGCAGCGAGCTGCAAAGAAACAACAAATCGTGGCAGTGCATGCCGCGGTAACCCCTACTGCTGTTACTGCTCCGGGGAAGCTGTATGCTGGAAGTTTGCCGAAGTGCAACAAATGCAACTTCCACCACAACGGCGCCTGCCGTGAAATGCAGTGTTCTAACTGCAACAGAAAAGGACACACCGTCCCTTTCTGTAAGTTCCCGACACAACCGATCTCCCAAGTTCCTGGCTCAGGCGCGAGCCCAACTTGCTATGGATGTGGCGAAATAGGCCACTTTAAAAGGGACTGCCCCAAAGCGAGGAATACTGGTGGAGCAGGGAGGGTACTAGCTATAGGCCACGGGGAAGCAGTTGCTGACCCGACCGTGGTGACTGGTACGTTCCTCCTTGATAACTCCTATGCATGCATTCTGTTCGATAGTGGAGCGAAGCGATGCTTCGTAAACCACAAATTTGCTCACATGCTTAAGCAACAACCACACGCACTTAATGAACAATTCACAGTAGAAATGGCCAATGGGAAAACTGAAAGTACTAATAGCATATACTTAGGTTGCCTCCTAACCTTAGATAACCATTCATTCCCCGACCTTATGCCGGTATCAATAAAAAGTTTCGACGTTATTATCGGCATGGATTGGTTAAGTCTTCATCGCGCCGACATCATGTGCTACGAGAAAGCAGTCCGTCTAAACCTCCCGTCTAATGAAACTCTTATAGTCTACGGCGACAAACCTGGTGCGAGTTTTCGCATTATATCAAGTATTCAAGCACAGAAATATTTGCGCAAAGAATACCACGCATTCCTTGCTCACATCGTCGACACGAACCTAGAAATGAAAGAACTAAAGAACATCCCAGTAGTGAGCGACTTCCCCCAAAATTTTCCCAGAAGAACTACCCGGGTTACCTCCACAATGACAAGTCGAGTTCAGAATCGACTTAGTCCCAGGAGCTACCCCAGTAGCCAAGTCGCCCTACCGTTTAGCACTAGCCGAGATGCAGGAACTCTCTGGTCAACTTAACGAACTGCTCAGCAAGGGCTTTATAAGACCGAGTTTCTCACCTTGGGGAGCACCGGTCTTGTTCGTTAAAAAGAAAGACGGATCATTCCATATGTGTATTGACTACAGAGAACTCAACAAATTGACAATCAAAAATCGTTACCCTCTGCCACGCATAGATGACCTATTCGACCAACTGCAAGGGGTGAACTATTTTTCCAAAATTGATCTGAGATCCGGATATCACCAGTTACGAGTGCCGGAGGAGGATGTGCCGAAGACAGCCTTCCGAACTCGTTACGGACACTACGAGTTCGTGGTGATGCCATTCGGATTGACCAATGCGCCCGCAGTCTTCATGGATCTGATGAATAGAGTATGCCGACCTTACTTGGATCAGTTCGTCATCGTTTTCATTGACGACATACTGATCTACTCCAGAAGTAAGAAAGAGCATGGCGATCACCTGCGACAAGTTCTATAGACATTACGAAAAGAGAAACTTTATGCAAAGTTCTCAAAATGTGAATTTTGGATCCGAAGAGTCGAATTCTTAGGACACGTGGTAAGCGAAGAGGGAATCCACGTGGACCCATCCAAAATAAAAGCCATTGAGAACTGTTCAGCGCCAAAGACTCCTACAGAAATTCGTCAATTTCTAGGTCTCGCTGGCTACTACCGCAGGTTCATTCAGAACTTCTCCCGAATAGCGAAACCTCTTACGACCCTGACCCAGAAAGGCGTGACCTTTGACTGGGAATAGAAACAAGAAAGAGCATTCCAAACGCTCAAACGAGCCTTGTGCACCACACCAATACTATCCCTTCCCGAAGGAATAGAAGACTTCGTAGTCTATTGCAATGCTTCAAATCAAGGACTCGGATGTGTTCTGATGCAGCGAGGTAAGGTCATCGCCTACGCCTCGAGACAGTTGAAGACACACGAGGTTAACTACACGACCCACGATCTTGAACTAGGAGCAGTAGTGTTTGCTCTGAAGATCTGGAGACATTACTTTTATGGAACGAAGAGCACTATCTTTACCGACCACAAGAGTTTACAACACATTTTCGACCAGAAGGAGCTCAACATGAGACAACGACGTTGGGTCGAGCTACTCAGTGATTATGAATGCGATATTCGTTATCATCCGGGTAAAGCCAACGTAGTAGCAGACGCCCTAAGTCGGAAAGAATATTCTGGTCGCAAAGTCAAGTCATTGTCAATAACCATCCATTCACACTTGTCTAAGCAAATTTAGACGGCTCAACTTGAAGCCATGAAACCTGAAAATGTGTCGAGTGAATCCCTAAGAGGAATGGAAAAGAATTTAGAAGCCAAGGTTGACGGAGCTTTATATTTCATGAACTGGATCTGGACCCCGAAACACGGTGGTTTCCGAGACTTGGTCATGACCGAGGCGCACAACACTCGGTATTCCGTCCACCCAGGTTCAGATAAGATGTATCTAGATCTTAAAAAGCTATACTGGTGGCCTAATATGAAAGCAGAGATTGCTACCTTCGTAAGTAAATGCCTTACTTGCGCAAAGGTTAAGGTCAAGTACCAGAAGCCCTCTGGTTTACTGCAACAACCAGAGATTCCAGAATGGAAGTGGGAGCGAATCACTATGGATTTCATAACCAAGTTGCCCAAGACAACGGGTGGACTTGACACCATATGGGTCATCGTTGATAGATTGACCAAGTCTGCACACTTCCTGCTTATCAAAGAAACCGACAAGATGGAGAAACTTACGAGAACACATATTAGGGAAATTGTACGGCTACATGGTGTACCTATGTCCATTATCTCCGATAGAGATAGTAAGTTCACCTCAAGATTTTGGCAATCACTACAACATTCCCTAGGAACAAGGCTGGACATGAGCACAACCTACCATCCACAGACCGACAAACAGAGTGAGAGGACCATCCAAACACTGGAAGATATGTTGCGAGCCTGTGTGATTGATTTTGGGAAGGCATGGGATACTCATTTACCCCTTGTCGAATTTTCCTATAATAACAGTTATCACACGAGCATCAAGGCTACTCCATTCGAAGCTCTCTACGGCCGAAAGTGCAGATCCCCTCTGTGTTGGGCTGAGGTGGGTGATACCCAATTAGCAAGAGGGCAAGCTTCCGACAGTACTCTCACCGGTTCGTAAATCATTCGGGAAACGACAGAGAAAGTCATTCAGATCCGTGAACGATTGAAAGCTTCTAGAGACCGACAGAAGAGCTACGCCGATAAACGAAGAAAACCTTTAGAATTTCAGGTGGGAGACCGAGTCCTTCTCAAAGTCTCACCCTGGAAAGGCTTGATACGCTTCGGCAAGCGTGGGAAGCTTAATCCGAGGTACATAGGGCCTTTCGAGATTCTTGCAAGAGTCGGCCCCGTAGCTTACAAACTCGACCTACCCGACACACTTCGTAACGTACATTCTACATTCCACGTATCTAACTTGAAAAAGTGTCTATCCGACGAGACTCTTGTAATCCCACTCGACGAGATCGAGATCAACGAGAGCCTCAACTTTGTGGAAGAACCTGTAGAGATCATGGACCGTGAGGTCAAGCAGACGAAACAAAGCCGTATCCCTATCGTGAAGGTTCGCTGGAACGCCAAGCGAGGACCGGAATTCACTTGGGAACGCGAGGATCAGATGAAGCTGAAATACCCTCATCTCTTCGCTTAATTGTTGTAACTTCATATTTGCTTAAAATTCTAATTTCGGGACGAAATTCCTTCTAACGGGGGGATGATGTGACAACCCGAAATTTTCATTTGTACGAACATTATCTATTCAATAGAAGCTAGTCCAGTTTCAGTGATTTTCACACTTTTCCGAACAAGTTTGTGTACATTAGGGTTTACGTTTAAGGTGATATCAGGAGAGTGGATGCTCCTGCTTTTGTGAAATTTGAGCATTTCAAGTTTCATAATGTTGCAGTCCTATTTCCAGAATAAAAATATTTTCTGCCAAAATATTTCAGGAATATAAATAGTTTTCTGAATTAAATTAATTCATTATTCACAATTCCAATTAAAGAAAAGCCATTTTCTCTCTGAAGGATCTTCGGGTTTTCATCCCAGATTGTGAGTCTACTTTCCTAAGTGTGTTTCATTACTTATTATATGCTTTATAACATCAATTATCAGCAAGATCCGGGAGTTTACCGCCCAAGAACGTTCTTGGGGAGTAAACTCCAAAATGGAGCTTTCAGGCTTCCTAGTCCCATTTCCTTGATAGAAAACTTGTTAAGGACTTAGTGTATGATCTTTAGAGACTAAAAAGCAACCAAGAAACACAAGTAATAGGAGTTTACGGCCAAGGACTTTTCTTGGGCCGTAAACCCCTTTTCAAGGGCTTTTAGTGCCCTAAACCACCCCTAAAGCCTAAGGACAATTACCCTCTAATGCTTGTGGCCATTTTAGACATCAAAACACTTCAAAATCATAGATTTATAGGAGTTTTCGGCCAAGAATATCTCTTGGGCCGTAAACCCCTTTTCCAAGGGTGAAATGCACCCTAAACACCCCTAAGGCCTTAAGACTATTACCCTTAAATGCATAGGACTTGAATGGGGATTTAAATACATCAAAACCATCCCTAAAAGGGAGTTTATGGCCAAGGAACATCACTTGGGCCGTAAACTCCAAGTGAACACACAAATGTGTGCCTCTTGTCCCCTTTAGCCTTAGATAAAAACATGGAAGCTATCCTAGATGTGCAAGTGCCTCAAATGAATTAAAAGCCAACACCCCATAGGAGTTTACGGCCGTAAAATCTAGGGGATATGGACATTAGGCCGTAAACTCCCCTATGGAGCATTCTAGGGCCTTAAACTACTTCTAGGTTTATTCCAACAAAGCTAGGCTAACTCTAGGATCAAGATAACACCATAAAACACCCAAAAACCACCAAATGAGGAGTTCACGGCCATAAACCTATTATTTTACGGCCGTAAACTCCAAAGGTGGGGTTTGTTGGGTGGTGAACTCTTATGCAAGGTCATTTGATGCTTCAAACCCTTTTGCCTTGTCCCGTAGCAACCTAGATGCAACCATTAGGACCTTTAACACTTATGAAAAGTGTTTACATGTTCCTAAGTGTCTTAACTTATTTGTTAATTTATTATTTGGCTAATTAGTTATATATATGCTTATTATATGATAACTAGGCTCGTTCGTGTAAACAAGTCTCGGTTTGCCACCTAGCACGGTATCCGACACTGCAATTCGTACAGCTCACCACAAGTGAGTTCATACCCCTTAAATCAACCTTTGAAATGATTTTAAATGTTTTAAATACTTTATAGGGGGGAATACAAGTCAAACACTTATAGTTATTGCTTCAATCACATGTGATTGTATTTAATCACATGTGATTAATAACTAGGAAAACAATGATTTTTACCACTATTCAAACTGTTTTTCAAACTGCTTTACTTTGAAATGTTTTACAAACTCCTTTACTTTCCAAACTTATTTACAAACTGTGATTCAAACATATGTCCTTATACTTAAGCTGTTTTTCAACTTATGCCTTCAAATTGTTTTATAGATTGACATCAAGTCAATCTTTTCTTGAAATTCTATTTATGCTTCAAATGTCTTATGAAAACTTATTTATGCCTTTATATTATCAATTGCATGCCCATATATGTATAGATGTATAAATAATGTTTAAAGGGCTTAGGAAGGCCATCCGCCCTATTTCCTTTTTCTCGATTTGGATGTGGTCTGGTGGGATTTCGGGTGACCATCCGAAGGTCGTTTCAATATTACTTATATATCATATATACATATATAGACATAAAAGTACTTCCATATTCATACTTATCAGTACATCAATAGTTAGTTACCATCGGGGTAACACAGGAACATATACAGCTATACTAGAAACAAGTACATATACAGCTATACTAGAAACAAGTACATATACAGCTATACTAGAAACAAGTACATATACAGCTATACTAGAAACATGAACATATACATCTATACTAGAAACATGAACATATACATCTATACTAGAAGGAGAACATATACAATTATACTAGAACGAGAAACATTACGTATACATGAATACGTTAACAATTGTGATCCACTATGTCGGAGCATGCCTTAAATGTCATGACCCGAGTTGTAGCCAGAATTCTCTTGGAGGGAGAGCGTGAGTTTGCGTATAGATGTATACTGGATTGACTATCCTACACCTTGCTGCTAGCTACAGCCGGACTTGCAGGTCTGCGGGTGCCAAACGTCATTTTCTTTATTTCGACCATTCATTATGTCATTGTTACCAGTCGATATCATGGTGCAATTTATCACATTATACCTTAATATAAATCCGGTTTAAGGTAGTTAGTACAGCAGTAGTTCTTATTATACAAAACTACAGTACTACAATGATTTACCCATTACATATTATAGTGATAACCTCACTTAAGCATTAATGTACAAACTATATTTTATTAAATGATAGTTACACTTGGGAAATTACACACTTTTACAAAAAACGAGTATACAAAACAGTTAAGCCTTGGTAGAAGGTTACTTTAAAAGAAAATATAGGTTTTTCTGAGAGATTCAAACTTTTACAAACACGTTCAAACACTTACTTACATTTTTACAAAATTATACATTGAGACAGGTTCAAACGTTTTTGACAACAAACATTGACACTAAAATACTTATGAACTCACCAGCTTAATGCTGATAAACTCTTTCAAAATAACTTGTATTCTCAGGTCATCAGTAGACAGGTACCGATGCCAGCTTTTGAGAAGATGGAGCGTATTCAAGACTCATCTAATATTATTTTGATGTACATTATATTTTTGGTGCCTAAAACTGTACAGAACACTCTTGTATTAAAATTATATATTTAATGCAATGGATGATGTTTGCTTATTTACAATTTATTGTGTTGTGATACTCTACATGACGTCCTTCGCCCCAGAACGTTTCCGCCGTTCTTGGTTTTGGGGTGTGACAGTTCATGTGAGCCTTTCACAGGAACAGGAATAGTAAGAGAAACATCAACAAGGTAAGTTCTTTTTATTAATGTTGTTTCATCTTTTCTTTTAATAGTAAACACTTTGATTTTGTTAGGGTTAGCTACAGTCGTTTTGGTTTCAGGTTCTGATGTATAGGCATTAGTCTGCTTTTGGTCATCCTTGACTGAGGAAATATTCGATTTTCCTTTCAAGTTCGTTGATGATTTTGAACTTTGTGCAGGAACATAATTGGGTTTAGAAGAAGATTGAGAATGAGAAGAATCAGAAAGAGAGAATTTAGAATGGGAGTTTTTCCTGACTTGAGGTTCGAAATGACCCTTTTGTTTATGGTCATTAGAGGGACCGAACCTGGATCTTCGGTAGCTGTTAGCTGATGAGCCGAAGTTGGATTTTTGATTGTTGTTGGTCGGACCGAACCTATCATTTTGGTTGCTGGTGCTTTCAGGACCAAACCTATCCTTTCGGTTGTTGGTGCTTTCGGGACCGAACCTATCCTTTCAGTTGTGTTCCTCATGTGGCCCGAAAGTCTTTTTCCCTGACTTTGAATTTTTATCAGGATAAGAGAATTGAGTATATTGAGAGCGCCGAAACTGCATTCGCTCTGAGAGATTCTTTTTGTATCTCAGGTTTCTTTGCTGCTTTTTATTTTTCACCTGTTTCGGTTGCCTGTGGATATTAGCTTTTTGTTTCAGCTTCTTGGCAGCTGGTTCGCCCTTCATAGATGAGGTTTTGTTTGTGGAGGTGAATTCTTCTACAGGAATTTATTTAGTGCCACTTGTACTTGGTACGTCAAAGTTAGCAGGCTTATTCAGCGGCTCTGGCACATATCTTCCTTTGGTTTTCCATGATGTTCGCTCTGACAGACCAACTGTTTCGTCTGCATTGTCTATAGGAGCTGACCAGAAAAACTCATCACAACCATCAGCATTGTCTTCATTCACCATGGCGGTGAGTTCAGCTGTTTGATGTTCGGTTACTCCTATGACTTTATATACCTGATTTGGAGTAGTTATAACCTTCTGAAACACAACAACTTTTTCTCTAAGGACTGGGGACTTAGATTTGGACAAGCGAGCGAATTCTACAGAATTTTTAGAAATCAGGTTTTTGTGGTTTTCAAATTCGCTCTTGACAAATTCTGAACAGTCGACTTCATCCTCTACAAAAATTTCACTCATATCATCGTCCTCATTAAGTTCAGATGCGTTTTCAACATCAATTTTGTTTTCTAAACTTAAGTTGGCACTCAATGAGTCTAATTTTTGTATAGTTTCAGTCTTGACTTTCAGCTTATCATTTTCATCCAGAAGATCTTTAAGCATGTCCTTATGGTCTTTGGACTTTATAAAAGATTCTATTTTTTCTAGACCATACATATAAGTATGATTCACATCATCGGAAGATACAACACTTTCACAGTTGTATGCTTCAGCATCGATTTCATCTTCCTTAAACTCAAGGAAGGGTAAAATCATGCGATGTATCTTCTGTCCTATTTCACAATTCAGATGCAGCTGAGTAATGTTAGCATAAAGCCTTTTAGCGATTAAACAAAAAACATTCCTTTGTTTTAACAATTTCAAATTGTCTCTTTGCAAATAAATGTTTTCATCTCTAGTCTTAATGATCTCCAACTCCTTCTGCTCAATCCACATCCTTCGTTCCTCACTCTTGGATGACACCCTGCTTATTTGGTCAGTCAGGTTAGAATTTGTGACACGTGTTTGAGTTAAACAACTATCTAGATTTGAGATTCTTGAATGCAAGTTATTTAATTCCTTTTCATATGATTTATGTGGAATTTTCAATGAAATAAAAAGAGATTGTACCTTCTTGATCAGTTCATCAAGTTCACTGATCTGCACACTGAGAGGTTTTGTTGTGAAGCATAAGTCCTCTCGCTCCTTGGCGTCTTCATTTCCACCATCAGTATTATATCCCCTCATGTGAGATACGTCAGTCACCATCAGACACTTTCCACTGCTTTCACCACCTCTTGCGACATAAGCCTTTCCATGAGAAGGCTTTCTCACCTCATCATCTTCTGAGTCGGTCGACCAAACCTGTACGCCACCGAACTCATCATCCTCTGCTGAACCCTGTACAATAAGAGCATTCATAGAAGGATTAGTAGCAACTTTCTTCCTTTTAATCTGTTCTAGCTTTTTCATCAGGATTGCCTCTTCATCTTTCTCCTCATCTTTCTCTGTCATTTTCTTCAAAACACAATCTTTGGCGTAATGATTATTTCCTCCACAGTCATAACAGCTAACACCAGAATCCACTTCAACCTTCACCTCTTTCTTTGGTTCTTCAGTCTTCGGCTCCTCCCTTACTTTTTCAGAACTGTAGCTTCCCTGCCAATTTCAGTTCTTATTGGTAGGAAACTTCTTCTTGATGAACCTTTTGGGATTAGACACCATCATAGCATAATCTTTTGAAGTTAGATCATAGTCCTCCAGGTTCAGATCTTCGTCTTCTACTGCATTCTTACTTTTAGACAGGAGGGCCAAGGACCCCAAGTTTGAGACCACACTCTTCTCTTGCATCACTATCTTTTCTTGGGATTTCAGAATTCCCACCAGTTTCGCTAGTGAATATGATTTGAACTACTCGTGTGCTTTAACTGTAGACACAACAGCTCTCCATTCGGATCTTAAGCCATTCAGAAAAGTAACCTTCTGTTCAATAAGCTTCCTTTCGATATCATGTTTGATCATCTTGCTGAGAAGATGATTGAAGCGATCAAACTTCTGTGTAACGGACTCATCAGGATTTTGTTTGAACTCTCCAAACCCAGACAAAAGCAAGGTCTGAATTGAGTGCTCCAAATCTTCATCTGTGGAATACAACTCTCGCAGCCGATCCCATATTTCTTTAGCAGTACTGCATGAGCTCACCAATCATTATACTCCTTTTGAGTTTTAATAATTCTGGATGTTCCTAAATGAGCAAATGGTCCAGACACAATAGCTTCCCATATTAGATATCCATTATCTTCAGATCCAATGACGTAGTCTTCAAAATGATGCGCCCAAACCTCGTAATCTTGAGTGTAAAGAATTGGAATCTTTGTTGTAGATCCAATACTGTTTGAGATGTTGATAGGATTGGATTGAGAATCATATATGCTTGATCGTTTAACCTGTTGCAAGATCAGACTTGTAATATGTAATATTAGGGCAAAAATAATAAATAATGAGATACGTCAATTATGGAGTGACGGCTCAATAAATATCAGTTAATGCGGAATAAACCCTAATCGCCTCTTTCACAGAAGGGATGTGTATGAATTACACAGCCTCCTGCTCTGATACCAATTGATGAGTTTATCCAACTCTTAGATCGTTTAGATCTTATAACAGGTAAATCACGAAAGCAAAAACAGTAATGTAAAACACAAGAATGAATCTGAATGTGTCAAATGATTCAAATTGATTCAATCCTCAACAGAGCTCGATGAAGAACTTCCGCTGTAGAGGATATTAGGGTTACAAAAGATATGAACAATGAACACTATTAAATTATCTCTCAAAATCTTACGTTCTAGGATGCATGCAAGCATCTATAAATATAAAACCCTACAAAATAACTCACGGATGGACAGGCCCATACCGGAGATTAAATGGACTAAATATTGAGCCCAAGACGCAACACCTTCTGGACCTAACAGAAACGTTTCCATATTTACCATATGACAACTCATTCTTAATAGAATCTTATCTATTCATAATAATGTCGATATGGTCCATCCAATATCATACTTCCAACTACTCACAAGAGACCAATCCTCGGCGAACTTTGGATTGTCCATTGATAGTTGTTTTAATTATCTTAGTCAAAACCGATTCATGTCATTTTTCCCTCTAAATACGCTAGACATTTGGAAAATTTTAGAATCGTCAAATATTATAGCCTATGCAATCGATCCTATACCCGAAGCGTATGGGACATAATGCATAATGTCTTACATAAAGATTTGATACTTCATCAATCTTCTGCCATAATATTTTATTTGCTATGTTCTCAAAATTCGAATTATGAAGAGGAATGCCGTAATCATAATTGTCACACCCCGAAACTGAAGGCGGAAACGTCTCGGGGCAAAGGTGACTTCATGTGAATCATAACCAATGTACATAGTAAGCGAAGTAAAACACAAAACATTACATTACATAGATTTCATTACATCAGTTCAAAAGTAAAGTAGTACAAGTTTCATAGATATATAGTTTAAACAAAAGAAAGACGATTCTTCTACGCACTCCGTCTTCACCAAAAGAGATCGTCGGGTACCTGTCTAAAGTGGACCTGAGAATACAAGCGGTTTGAAAATCAGCATAAAGCTGGTGAGTTCATAAGCGGTTTATTTAATGAAAAGAGCGGGTTCCTTTAGTTTCCTGAAAAAGTGATTAACCAAGAAAATCCCATATTTTCTTAAGTGTTAGATACCAAATCCAAATTGTAATGTAAAAGGTGTACAATGAAAACATGATTGTTATTATGCTTTGTAAAGTACAGTTATTTAACTTATTACACTTTTCTGGTTACAAACTACTGTTACTCAGGAAAATCCTATATTTTCCTATGTGTGAAAGTGTGAACTATTAATGATTCCGTGTGAGCTAACTGTTACTGATTCCGATTATGTTCATTATTATCCATAGGAAAACCCCATGTGTTCTTGAATGTGTGTGTGTGCTATTACCAATTCTGAGTATGCTAATTATTACCAGTTCTGATTATGTTCATTGTTATCCCTAGGAAAACCCCATGTTTTCCTGAAATGTGTGTATGTGTGTGCCTGTCACCCTTGAACGTACATTAGCTTTACTACGTACATAAAGCTAGAAAATAAATCTAAAGCGTTAATAATCTAGATTGCGAGTCCTTAACCATACTCAGACTAGATATGACTCAAGTCGTGGTCAGTATCCTTTTTATGAGTTTTGTCACCCTTGAACCTTTCGGTTCGGCTGTAGCTAGCAGCCAGGTGCGGGATTGTCAGTCCCGTATAGACCTATACACTCAAGTCACGCTCTCCTACGATCGGAGATTCTGGTTATAGGGGTAGTCCTCCACTCTCGAGCCACGGGACGTGTTACATAGGACGTGTCTCCAATCTTTAAGATCACTCTTTACTCTTCGACTAGGAAAGTAGTATCTACGACTAACTAAGTTATAACATACCTGTCCTTTACACTCGGGCCTAGGTGTTATTATTAAGGACATTACAAAAGTTCTACGTTTTCTAATGACGACTATCCATTTACACTCGAGCCGAGGTGCATTATTAAAGACATTACAATGTTCTATATTATCAAATGACTGTTGTCCTTTACTCGAGCCTAGGTGTATTATTAATGACATACCGAAGTTTTATGTTTTCTATATGGTGTCTGACTTTTATACTCATGCCTATGGTATTTTATTACAGACTTTACAATGTTTTATGTTTTCTATCAATATAAGTATGAACAATCAAATGTGAAGTATACAATATGACAGTATATAATAAGAATTGAAAATCGGTTTTTAAACAAATAACTCTGCAAGTTAAAACAGTTTGTTAAAACGGTTTTCAATCCTTAAAAATGTACAAGTATAAAACCATTTAACTAAAATAATAAGTTTAAGTACAAGATATTCTTGTACTCTTGCTTGTATTCCCCCCTGAAAACATTGAAAAACCATTGAAAAAAGGTTAGGGGTATGAACTTACCGGACGCGGAAATGTGTCGAATGGGATGCTAAACGTCGAACCAAGGCTTGAATACGAGCGATGCTCCTATGTAATACTAAATAATACACAATATATATCTAATTAGATTTAAATAACTAATTAGATACACTTGAACATTTTAAGACGCAAAAACACTCCAAAATGAGTGTTTAAAGTGACCCGGGTGGCGTTTCAGGACATGAATGGCTAGGATATGGAGTTTACTCTCCAAGAGTAAACTCTAGGGAGTGTTTACGGCCCTAACACCACATCCCCATGAGTTTACGGCCATAAACTCATGGTGGGTGTTTTTATGAGCTAAATGGCCTTAAATCAAATAATGGGTGTTGCTAGGTTTGGTTTTTGAACAATTGAAAGGGACAAAATCATTATATAAATTAATAGAAGAGTTTAGGGCAGTAAACTAAGTGTTTACGGCCGTAAACTCTCACCCACATCCAACTTAATTATTTTGAAGGCCAAGGATTAATCACAAGTGATTCAACTAATTTTTACAAGGCGTAGGGTGAGTTTAGGGCTTCAAATGGCATCCATCTAGGAGTTTACGGCCCTGGAGCATATGCTCTGGCCGTAAACTCTCAATTAGAGTGTTTATGATATGTTTAAGGCCCCTAAATGATTTTTGGTTGGTTCCATAATTTATTCCAAAGCCTAAGGGGTGTGTAAGTTGCATTTTAACACCCAAAAAGGAGTTTACTCCCCATGAAATGGTGTTTATGGCCCAAGCTTGTTCTTGGGAAGTAAACTCATGTTTACTCCTTAAAAATGATATTCAAGGTGTTCCAAGTCCATTCCAATAATTCCTTTAGCCATATCTAAGCTCCTATGGTTATTTGGAAGGGTTTTATGGCTCAAAAACCCCAATTACATGTGTTCACGGCCTAAGGCTGATCCAGGGCCGTAAACACAGGTTTATGGTCCTAACACATGATTTAAACATGAAATTGAAAGCTAAGGATGTTATACTAGGAGCTAGGATGCTTACCTTGGTGTTTTAAGGCTTGAAATGGTTGATTTTGGGCTTAACAAGTTGGATTTGAGGAGAGAGGTTAGAGAGAGAGTGAAAAAGCTTCAAATGAGGCTTAATCCACTTTAAATATGGTTTGACTTGGATACACGGTGGAATTTTACCCGATACCGACGTTAACCGATGCTTTGGGTCGCACTCGATTAAGTTGTCGTTACCCGATATGGTCGAAACTATAATTTTTCAAATTACTAGTTCGGGATGTTTTCGCATGTTTCCAACATGTTTGGATACTTACCAAGTCAAAATAAAGGTTTTGACTTAATTAACCTAGTTCAGGACGAAATCGGAACAATTCGTTTAAGACGAGTTTTGACGGAACGGTTACGGCGAGGAAGCAAAGTTTCGGGTTGTTACATTATCCCCCCGTTAGAGGGAATTTCGTCCCGAAATTCAAGAATTTAGATACAAAATTATGGACAAGGGTGAGGATGTGTCTGCTGTATCGGGTCTTCGCGCTCCCATGCGAATTCAGGTTCTCGCTTGGAACCTTCACTAACGGGACGTGGCTCGGTTTCATACGCTTGATTACTTGGTCTATGATCTTAGTTTGCTCGTCCAGAGAGTTTGGGTATATCAAGGTTCTTGGTCACACTAGAATGGATTTCTATGGTTTTATCAGGCAGGTATTCATTATGGATAAAGGTGCAAGGTACAAGATGAACGCTGCTAATTACTGAAGGTATTTTGGAGCTGAAGACTAAGGAATCAATCCGAATTGGGATCTTAAAGGGTCTAATGTACCACAGACTAAGTTTTACATGCCTTATGAAGTTTACTATGGGTGTCTTTGGTGCTGAAAAATTCTCTATTGCTTCGATCTTAGGAGGATCTACGCGTGTGTCTTCATTGTCTACTACCTGACCGGAGGAAAATGGTTTGACCGAAGGGTATCGATGCGAACTCTTAGTGATCGTATCGAGTCTTGAATGCTGTCTTTGAAGCATCACTCTCACGAACTCGTAACTGATGATGTCTCGACCTAGGTTCTATCTTCGAGGAGTAGTTATCTCCTGAATTCAATCGAAGAAGTCATCTACTCAGAAAAGAGGATATTGGTTTTGGCAGTCAACTCATTAAGCCGATTGGATAACTCCTGCATTTCTGCTGGAGCAAAGCGATACGAAGGTTTGGCTATGGGGATAGATCCAGGGATTAAGTTGATACGGAACTCAAGTTGGCGTTCGGTAGGAATTCTCGGGATCTATTCGGAAAGATATCAGGAATATTATAGTCCTCGGAGACGCTCTAGAGGTCTTTAACTTCTTGTTTCTCGCTGATTACATGAACTAGGAATACCTGACACTCCTTTTTGCAGAAGTTTTTGAGCTTTGATACAGGAAATGATGCAAAGATTTGAGCTAAACTCGCCACCATGAATTATGAGGGTCTGATCAGAAGGGAGATTGAGACGAACAGCTTTCTATAATGAGGTGTATCAACACATTCGGGGCTCAATCGATACATAATAAGGATAACATCAAAGCTCTTACTAAAACTGACATCGGGTTAATGAGAAATGATTGATTACTCAAGGTAAGGACACAACGTAGAGATAAGTCGTTTATACACTCATTCTCACTGACAACTACCTTGACGGTAACTGTTTTTGGCTGTCAAACGAGGACCATGTTTAACAAGATAATTGAATGAATGACTAATTGAACTTTCTTGACACTAGATTCGAACAGGATGCGAGCATAAGGATAGTCGGAAAGAAATATACCCGCGACGTTAGTGGGATCGGTGGCTGCCTCCTCCTGCTTCAAAGCTAAGGCCATTCCGGCGTTGTTGACATTGTTGGGGGTTGTTGCTTTTGGGAAGTTTCGCTTAAAATGTCCAATTTCTCCACAACCATAGCAGGCTCGAAAAGTACTTGATCTGGGAGCTTGATTGATTAGATGAACTGGTGTTTTGCAGTTGTGAGCAGTGTGGCCCTTTTTGCCACATCTTCTGAAGATCTTCTTGAGACACGGGCCAGAGGTATAATGATGGTATGTGCACTTGTTTCACCAAAGGAGGTTACCCACATATCTAGAGGCAGGCGTTTGAGATGTAGATGCAACAACTGGAGTAGCGGCAACTTGAACTGCCACAATTTTACGCTTCTTGGAGGGTCCTTGGGAACTCTGACCCTTTCGCTTTTTCCAGAAAGCTTTCTTACTCTTATTACGCTCGTTCTGATGCTCCTGAACATTTTCATGGTTTTGGGGGTAGGGGTTATATCCTGGACCAATGGACTTGTTAGGGTTCAAGATCGTCATTGCAGTCGTCACTGCAGCAGAAACAGCCAGCTGGAACATCACAGGGTCGAAGCGAGATGAGGGTGGAGACGAAGGGTCGTTGTTCTTCATGCTAGGTTCTTTCCTTGGAGACATCTCGGTCTAAAAGTTTAGGAAAAGAGGATAATAAGTCCTCTAAATTGAATCAAGAGATATGAAACAAAGGATATCTCTTTATGACAGACATATAATTCTATTAAGCGAATAAGCAGGGATGAATTATCAAAGCATACATTTATCCCTAACGGAATGATCGAGGGGCAATGCTTGAATGAGGAATTTCTACTACAAGGTTGGATCCAAAAATACTCCCATAGTATTTCGCGATTCAACGCAACGACGATTCGTTGTTTGTGGTATTTGGGTAAGTTTTAGGTATGCCGCATTCCACAGTCACTCCCAAGCACATGTTGGCCGTGTCTCGAATGAATATAGTTGATCAGGCTATATTGATCCTAGACATGACTACATAACTGCCTAGGTTTAACTGCAGCATACAACACCCATTTACTTATGTTCTGTTCTACTTATATATACGATTCTTGACGGCTAGGATACTTGTATACTTTTTGAAAATACTTATATTTGAGATATACTTTTAGTTCAGAGCACTTAGGCCCCTTAGTTTTTATAGTCTTATACCATGTAAAGTTTGGTATACTTAGTTCACTATAAATAAGGGCTCTGATACCAATCTGTCACACCCCGAAACCGAAGGCGGAAACGTCTCGGGGCGGAGGTGACTTCATGTGAATCATAGCCAATCTACATAGTAAGCGAAGTAAAACACAAAACATTACATTACATAGATTTCATTACATCAGTTGAAAAGTAAAGTAGTACAAGTTTCATAGTTATATAGTTTAAACAAAAGAAAGACGATTCTTCTACGCACTCCGTCTTCAACAAAAGAGATCGTCGGGTACCTGTCTAAAGTGGACCTGAGAATACAAGCGGTTTGAAAATCAGCATAAAGCTGGTGAGTTCATAAGCGGTTTATTTAATGAAAAGAGCGGGTTCCTTTAGTTTCCTGAAAAAGTGATTAACCAAGAAAATCCCATATTTTCTTAAGTGTTAGATACCAAATTCAAATTGTAATGTAAAAGATGTACAATGAAAACATGATTGTTATTATGATTTGTAAAGTATAGTTATTTAACTTATTACACTTTTCTGGTTACAAACTACTGTTACTCAGGAAAATCCTATATTTTCCTATGTGTGAAAGTGTGAACTATTAATGATTCCGTGTGAGCTAACTGTTACTGATTCCGATTATGTTCATTATTATCCATAGGAAAACCCCATGTGTTCTTGAATGTGTGTGTGTGCTATTACCAATTCTGAGTATGCTAACTATTACCAGTTCTGATTATGTTCATTGTTATCCCTAGGAAAACCCCATGTTTTCCTGAAATGTGTGTATGTGTGTGCCTGTCACCCTTGAACATACATTAGCTTTACTACGTACATAAAGCTAGAAAATAAATCTAAAGCATTAATAATCTAGATTGCGAGTCCTTAACCATACTCAGAATAGATATGACTCAAGTCGTGGTCAGTATCCTTTTTATGACTTTTGTCACCCTTGAACCTTTCGGTTCGGTTCTAGCTAGCAGCCAGGTGCGGGATTGTCAGTCCCGTATAGATCTATACACTCAAGTCACGCTCTCCTACGATCGGAGATTCTGGTTATAGGGGTAGTCCTCCACTCTCGAGCCACGGGACGTGTTACAGAGGTCGTGTCTCCAATCTTTAAGATCACTCTTTACTCTTCGACTAGGAAAGTAGTATCTATGACTAACTAAGTTCTAACATACCTGTCCTTTACACTCGGGCCTAGGTGTTATTATTAAGGACATTACAAAAGTTCTACATTTTCTAATGACGACTATCCATTTAAACTCGAGCCGAGGTGCATTATTGAAGACATTACAATGTTCTATATTATCAAATGACCGTTGTCCTTTACTCGAGCCTAGGTGTATTATTAATGACATACCGAAGTTTTATGTTTTCTTTATGGTGTCTGACTTTTATACTCGTGCCTATGGTATTTTATTACAGACTTTACAATGTTTTATGTTTTCTATCAATATAAGTATGAACAATCAAATGTGAAGTATACAATATGACAGTATATAATAAGAATTGAAAATTGGTTTTTAAACAAATAACTCTGCAAGTTAAAACAGTTTGTTAAAAGGGTTTTCAATCCTTAAAAATGTACAAGTATGAAACCATTTAACTAAAATAATAAGTTTAAGTACAATATATTCTTGTACTCTTGCTTGTATTCCCTCCCTGAAAACATTGAAAAACCATTGAAAAAAGGGTAGGGGTATGAACTCACCGGACGCGAAAATTTGTCGAATGGGATGCTAAACGTCGAACCAAGGCTTGAATACGAGCGATGCTCCTATGTAATATTAAATAATACACAATATATATTTAATTAGATTTAAATAACTAATTACATACACTTGAACATTTTAAGACGCGAAAACACTCCAAAATGAGTGTTTAAAGTGACCCAGGTGGCGTTTCAGGACATGAATGGCTAGGATATGGAGTTTACTCTCCAAGAGTAAACTCTAGGGAGTGTTTACGGCCCTAACACCACATCCCCATGAGTTTACAGCTGTAAACTCATGGTGGGTGTTTTTATGAGCTAAATGGCCTTAAATCAAATAATGGGTGTTGCTAGGTTTGGTTTTTGAACAATTGAAAGGGACAAAATCATTATATAAATGATTTTTGGTTGGTTCCATAATTTATTCCAAAGCCTAAGGGGTGTGTAAGTTGCATTTTAACACCCAAAAAGGAGTTTACTCCCCATGAAATGGTGTTTATGGCCCAAGCTTGTTCTTGGGAAGTAAACTCATGTTTACTCCTTAAAAATGATATTCAAGGTGCTCCAAGTCCATTCCAATAATTCCTTTAGCCATATCTAAGCTCCTATGGTGATTTGGAAGGGTTTTATGGCTCAAAAACCCCAATTACATGTGTTCACGGCCTAAGGCTGATCCAGGGCCGTAAACACAGGTTTATGGTCCTAACACATGATTTAAACACGAAATTGAAAGCTAAGGATGTTATACTAGGAGCTAGGATGCTTACCTTGGTGTTTTAAGGCTTGAAATGGTTGATTTTGGGCTTAACAAGATGGATTTGAGGAGAGAGGTTAGAGAGAGAGTGAAAAAGCTTAAAATGAGGCTTAATCCACTTTAAATATGGTTTGACTTGGATACACGGTGGAATTTTACCCGATACCGACGTTAACCGATGCTTTGGGTCGCACTCGATTAAGTTGTCGTTACCCGATATGGTCGAAACTATAATTTTTCAAATTACTAGTTCGGGACGTTTTCGGATGTTTCCAACATGTTTGGATACTTACCAAGTCAAAATAAAGGTTTTGACTTAATTAACCTAGTTCAGGACGAAATCGGAACAATTCGTTTAAGACGAGTTTTGACGGAACGGTTACGGCGAGGAAGCAAAGTTTCGGGTTGTTACAATAATCGAAATTTTATGAACACACTATGTACCCTTGACTAAATTTACTAACATTCCACAACCTAAGCCTTTAGATTTGAAATGAAGCATAATATTCTCTCCCTTAATTATAGCAAAACAACTTTACAACACTTACGACTTTGCAAGGTACTGTTTTTCTATAATTAATATTGCTAACTTGCAATACTTTCCTTAATAATCATACAATCATAACATTTATGCTCCCAGTATCATTATGATTATTATAAAACATAACACTTTATGCTCCCACTAGCTTCGACATGTATTCAGGAACATCTTAACTTTCAGAAAATTAATACCTATTGAATTTCTTAAGTCCATGTTTCTAATACTTAATGCTTTGATAATCTTTTATCAAGGCTTCTTGAACTTATACACCCTTTTCTTAGATAGCTCATATGCGCGTCTAAACAATTCATACTAATTGTCAAACCTCACAATTCAAATCATGGAAAGGGATACCGTAACCATAATCGAATTCGAGAATACAATTTCACAGTTAGTATCCTTTTTTTTTTAAATCTTTCTTAGTGAAAGCATTTCCTCACAGTCATTTTCATGAAGGAGGGAATCTTATGACACTTAGATTTTAATGGTGTATGTGTTCCTATCCATGTGAATTTGTCAAAACCAAAGTTCACGACAAATTCAAACTCATATGGACCGAACTTTCTTAATCTTGATTTCTTGCCTTATGGTAGCACAGCTGCCCACCATGTCTTCCAAGTAGTTAAGCAGCTCACCTTTTCCTATCAATGTACCTTTCATTGATCAAGGTCCTTTCCTTTTATGCATTCAAATGAGAACTCATAGGACTCACATGCATAATTAACTTAACTGGAACAACACAGAAACAAAATAATGTCAACACGATAGGTTGTAAACCTCAACTTGTGTGCTAGTGATGATCGATAAGGTCTATTTTGATTTGTTCTTGAAACCTTTCAATACCATTAAGACTCCCACTGACTCCTTGACATATAAGATTCTCTTGTCAATAACCATTTCTTGACAAACAAATATTCAAGAGTTAGTGTAGCTTTTATCAAAACACTTCATAAATTGGTCCTAGTTGGTCTTTGTCTTATCCAAGACATCACAACTTTCCACATTTGATGAATGCTATAAACCTTCTTAATACTTTTCACTCAATGTCACAATCTTAACTCTAAGACTTGTTTTGGAACGAAGTATGATTGATTTCTTGATTTAACCATTTCTTCAATTCTTTATTCCTCTTCTTAGACATACAATTGTACTAAGACTCACTTAGAGGATCAATTGAGATATGGTTCTTAATCATTAAGACCTATCATAAAGCATAAAAAGTACTCTCCCTTCTTCTTACAATGGAGAAACTTTTATCTTTCTGCCTACTTGATTCTTCTTATTCGTTCTGCTATTGATTTAAAGTTTTTCAATCAATTCAGAATTACACTTAATCTTATAAGTATAATCATATTTACTAAACCTTTAGTAAATCATGACGAATATCTTTGTTACTCTTATGGTGGACTTCGATCAACACACAACTTTGTGTACTCGATCTCCTAGTCCTTCACTTGACACTTTGTCAATGAATTAGTCTAATTTCCAAATATGAAGTTTCTCATTCATCGTGCAACCAAGTTGCATGATTCCAAGTTTCTGTCCAACTGAAACTTGGGCGATGAGAAACTCTCCTAATTTTGGTAAATTTTTGATATTTCCATAATTAAGAATCAAATCCATTATTGCTAATAATAGAAACATTCAAACATCAATTTTTCATACACGCCATTGCAAGGATAAATAAACAATATAAAGTCAAAATTTATTTTACTGCGGAAAAAAATTTGTCCTTACAATGCAATTCCTTGAAAAACTATGCTAATGCATCTTTCTTAGCAATCTAATTCTAACTCTAAGTAGTAGCTAAAGAATCTAATCTTCAAGTAATGCGATCGAAATCCATTCCTTCGCGGTTAGATTCTTCTCATTTCTTCCCTTAAGCTTCCTCTCCTTTCTTCGATCCTACAAAACATCAATTGTAATCTTATCACATTATGTATTAAGAATCTAGAATAGGAGCTTAAAAGAGTTAGTCAATGGATTTTACCTAAAGCAGAGCCATACGTTTTGACTCTCCCATCTCTTAGATCTCTTAGGTAAATAGGGCAGCATCGTCTCTAATGCCCCTTCTCTTGGCAATAAAAGCAAATTGACTCTTTTGGAACAGGACATGGAACTAGTTCAGACATTGCCTTTCTCTTATGATCAAACTTTTTGATCATAGCATGTCTTTCGTTTCCATTGTCTATATCCATAGAGGTCTTGAAGGCAGATTCACCAATCAACTTTGCTATTCTATTGGGCCAAACCATTGCTGATTCAACAGCAATAAGCATATAGGCGAGATCTATAAGGGTCACGTCGCAGTTCATCATATAGTACTCTCTTACGAACTCACTATATGAGTTAGGAAGTGACTGAAGAATCCAATAAACAGCCATCTCCTCACAAACAACGGATCCCAAAATTCTTAACCTATCAATGTGTGACTTCATCCCTAGGACATGTGCACACACCGACTTTCCTTCTTTATGTTTACCTGCCAAAAGGGCTTAAGTGAGCTTGAACTTTTCAAGTCTTTGAACTTGTGGCTTAGGGAGAATGATTGGAGGAGGTGGAGGAAGTGAAGTATGATTTCTTGTTCCTCGATTGAATCGTGGAATACCATCTTCATGTGGAATACTTGTTCCACGGGATTTGGGAAGACCATAGTTGTCGAACTTTGACATCTACAAAACGGGAGAAAACGAATTCAAGTTAGTTGTTTGATTGAGTCCTTAGTAAATCACCCAAATGAGATACTAAGGCTAGGACCCAACACAATATTCTACAACTCGGGAGAGGGATGCCGTAACCCAAATTGCAGAACATTTGAAGGTAAGTGAATGACGATTCACTAATTTCCACCATGAAAAACGAAAAAAAAAATTTAAGTTTTAAATCTATGAAAACTCCTAGATCCTATGAGATTCATTTGAACATTTCAATGGCATGTTTAAATCTCGATATGCCCCTCTTGTTTGTGACTGGGATGCCGAGGATCATAAAGCGGGTGTGAATAACCATGCAAACATACATGGTGCCCTCACATGTTATAGTCACCAATTCGATGTGCCGGTAAACCACACATGCTCCATCGAACTATGAAAATCATTGAGTCACCCTTTGCTTAGACCCATTTAGTGTGCCGGTAAACCGCACACGCTTCACTAACGTCTTCGCAAGGGCACAAAGTGTAATTTCATGGAATTGCATCAATTCACTTTTGCCTAAGTAACTAAGATTGGGAATTTGTAAAACATTTAGTTACTTTTGTACTTCATTATACTTATAATGGAAGGTTTTGTCCTATCCTACTAGTTCGGCTAACGACCCTCCACTAGTGAAGAGTGCGGTGGGTAAGAGTGAATACCCATTCAATTGCCATTTTATAGGCAATTTCCTTAAACACCCCTTATAAACCAGCTTCATTAATGAGGCCTACTAACGGTAACACTGATTTTTACTCATACATATATATATATATATATATATATATATATATATATATATATATATATATAATGTTAGACTTTTAATGTTATGTGTAGTATAGGGTGTATTTTATACTTTTTAAAATACTAGGTGGTCTAATTTAACAATTATACTTTTAATTCAATTAAATTGTAAACCAAAACTTCTATGGATTTATTAAACCTCTTTTAATTATACACCTTAATTAATTAATAAAACCATAAGGGCGTGATTTGAACTTTTCAAAACAATATTAGGGTTTTAGAATTTAACATTCCTAAATTAAACTTTTTAATCAACTTTTAAATTCCAAAACTTGAGGGAAAGTTTTGAAACATTTCAAAACATTAAGGTTTAGAATTTAAATATACATCAAAATTAAACTTTTAATCAAAATTTAAATTCCAAAACTTGAGGGCAAGTTTTGAAACCTTTTCAAAACATTAGGGTTTCAACTTATTTAAATTTCAAAACAACAAAACTTATGAGGTCAAATTTAAACTATAAAACTTAAAGGGGAAAATATGAAACATTTCATAACACAAGGATCAAATAACAAATAATCTAAATTAACATTTAATCATATAATTATCCATATTTGATTTATTTAATGATTTCTTGCAAAACAATTTACCAATTTAATCAAAATAATTAATCAATTATCACATAAGGAAACAAATATTTTATTAATTGATAAATATCTTCAATTAGATCAAGAATATACTCATATATATCATAAAATCGGATTTATATTGATCTAATATGATAAAGGCAAGTATCTCAAAGATAAACATCAAGAAATCCCGAAAATAGCTCCATCTAACGCTCGAACTCGCCGAGTACCCCATGGACTCGCCGAGTACGGGGCAACTCGCCGAGTCCACAGTGGGAATCGCCGAGTCTATCATGCAGAACCACAAAAAACGAATTTTTTCAACATACAAGGCATCAATACAAAAGAAACCAATCTAGGCTCTGATACCACTAATGGGTTTTGGTTATAAGAACATCCTATGTGCTCATACAAACCTTAATGCTTGGATCTAGGTTTCTCTATTGTACATGCAAGTTATCCAAGACTATAAACCCTAGATCTAGAATATGATAATCAATATAACATATAATTAGGGTTTAGATCATACCTTGATTGTTATATAGCAATAACAATCCCAATTCCTCCTTGTATTGACTTTAGAAAGCTTAGAGTCACAAATGTCACTCCTTTAATGGTTCACAAACACCAAAAGCAAGAGGATGAAGAGGAGAGAGGGTGGAGGCTGCCCAAAACGTGTACTAACCCTAGAAGAGAAGTTCCCCACATTTTTGAGCCTTAAGGGCTCTATATATAGTGAGGCTATTAGGGTTATCTAACAAGGAAACCCTAATTTGGATGCTTAAACCCTAAGCAACCCATGGACCCTGTTCCTTAAGGCCTTGGACGATTTCTTATGGGTTTCCCAATAGAATTCGTCCAATCCTTAATATAAGGCAATCCATAGCCCAATTGCAATTATCTTATAATTACAATTCCAGTCCCTTAAGTTTAATTAATCTCTTTTAGTCACAAAATTAATTACCAATTAACTATTGACTAATATTAATTAAACAATATGATTTCTCCTTTAATATATTATTCTCATGATATATTAATAAATCATATTTAATCCTTTCTCTCCATAATTCATCCTATCAAGTTGCTTTGGTGAAGGCAACCCAAAAAGACCATGCACCATCGGGTCAAGTACATACCAAAATAGTTATGGACTTAGACACTAATCCAACATATATAATATATTAAAATTTTAATTTTATATAGTATGAGGGTATATTTTATACATTTAAAATACTAGCTGGTTTAATCTATTAATAAATTAGACTTTTAATTTAATTAAATTTAAACCATGTCATTATGGATTTATTAATTATCTCTTTTAATTAAACACTTAATTAATTTAATAAAACCATAAAGGTGTAATTTGAACTATTCAAAATATCAAGGTTTTAAATTTAATATTTCAAAATTAAATATATTTAATTGAATTTTAAATTACAAAACCAAGAGGTGCACTTTTGAAACTTTTCAAATTACTAGGGTTTAAAAATTTAATATTTCAAAATTAAAACTTTCAATCAAATTTTAAGTTCCAAAACTTGAGGGCAAATTTTGAAACTTTTCAAAACATTTAGATCGAATTTGAAAACAATTAAATTAATCATATAATTTGAATTTATCACATAATTTGACCTAATCCAATTGTATATGGTAAGATAATTTAAATCAAATTTCACAAATAACTAATATATCATATAATCTTGTAATTACCTTAAAATTTGACAATTATCCTTTAATTAGATGAGGATGTCAATTACCATATCATAAAATTCAAATTTTAACAGTTAAAACAACTTATGGTAATTATCCTAACCTAATTTTAACCAAAAATCCGAAAAATCTGCCATCAGAACCGAGTTCACATCGTGAGCACTATGCTCACGTCGTGAGAACCCAACACCTCGTGGTGACTTTTACCACCTTGTGGTCATCAGGCAGAAAGAAAAAACAAAAAATATCTAGCCTTGAACAATTCATATTAACATCACATTAATTGAAAAACGACCTAGGCTCTGATACCACTGATTGGTTTTGAGCACTACAACATTCCTATGGTCTACATGCAACCCTAATGCTTTAGATCTAGGTTTTTCTCAAGTTATACATGCAAATTCATAACCAAATCATAAACCCTAAGACTAGCATACATAATTTCGAAATTCATATGTAAACAAGGGTTTGATCATTACCTCACTTGTTATATTGTAATAACAAGAACACTCCTTGTTGATCTTGACTTCTGATAGCCTAGTGCCCTAAGTGTTGCACCTCTAATGGAGTCACAAACACTCTTGCAAACGATGAGGTAGGAGAGAAGAGAATTTCGACCACTCTAGGGTTTCTTAAGGTTAGGGACGAAGTCCTTGAGGCTAGAGGGTTTATATAGTTGAGGCCATTTGGGTTTTCAGGTGGAAACCCTAATTTCCTTGCTTAGGTCTCAAGCAGTCCATGGACCCCCATATGACAAGCCCTTGGACGAAAACTCTATGGGCTTTCCATAGATTTTCATCCACCCCATATCAATAAGGTCCATTAGCCCAAACTATAATTATTACTGATTTACATAATCAGTCCCTCCATTATTAATCAGTTCCTTTAATCCCAAAATTAATAGTAGATTAATTTATGATTAATTACTAATTAATAATATGATTTCCAAATAATATATTAATCATATAATATATCAATAAAATCATTTTGAGTACCCATTTATTATTCACATAATAAATCCTACTCTCTCTCTCTCCACTTGTCATCCTATTAAGTTGCATGAGTGAAGGCAACCCAAAAGGACCATGCTCATAATTAAGTCAAGAACATACCAAAAATAGTTATGCGCTTAGACACCTTATCCAACAACTTCTAACCAAATTTCTACTACTAGGTCAAATGTAAGATGTGTCTATATCAATGTGAAATCTAAGTACAGTATCCTTGGAGTTTCTAGTAGGTTATAACTTAGCTTCTAGTTACTAAGTCTAGTATGTTTCGTGCCTACATGTGCAACTAAGTTTAGTCAAGTCTAGAACCGACTCGAATTTTGACGGTTGTCACTAGTGACAACCCGATATTTCAACTCTATGTAATGACTTAAAAAGTCAAATATTGTAATGACTTTTAATATAATGAAATTAATTTCGAAAATAAAATGTCCAAAAGTCTCAAATTAATTACCTACTATGTTAGATGTCATTAAACTGTGATCGTACGTAAAAAGAACGCCCAAATCTGACTTCGTATAAGGAAGTTATGATTTTTCCATGTTTGGCTTAGCGACAGACAACTAAAAACTCGAAACAGAGATCGAGCGACTTTTAACCGGAATGACCTAAATGAGAAACGAAGGTCTCAACAATGGTTTTTCAACGGTAAAAAGTCTGGCAAAAATAGACGTCGGATAATGAAGTTATGAATTTCTAACGAAATTTTATTACCGCGAACTTTTAATAATAAATAATATCAATAATTTCAAAATTTGCCGACGGAGTTTAAACGAAAGTTGTAGAGCGTAGTCTCACCTACGCGTGAATATAAAGAACGTCGAAAACGGAGTTCGTATGAAGAAGATATGAATTTTTGAAGTTTATTAAATAATAAAAATATAAATTTTTATTCCAAAATTCGGTATTATCCGAAAGATGAGTCACCAGGCTAATCCGAGTTACGCCCAGCGTACTCGAGGACTAGGCCTCAAATCGTCCACGTCGCCCCTATGCGAGGCTATGCATTGCCCCATCCGAAGCTCCGAGGCAGTCGAGGATCCGGTCATGCATGACGCACGCGTACGCCCAGCGTACCGAGGCGGTTCCCAGCCCCTATAAAAGGGATGCGAGGGTTCCGAAGAAAAGGGCCAATTCCTCTCATCTTTCTTGCGTTTTTGCCTCGTTTTCCATGCACGTGATATCCCGAAGCCTCAGTTACCTTGCTCAAGTCCCGAAGGTCGTTTGTGCTCCCGAGATTCCCAAGAATCCGGATAAAATCCGATTTCTCGAGTCGAAGTCCTGCTCGCTTTTCATCTTGCCTTCTTCGATCTTTCAAGTGAGTTCATACCCCTATAATCCACACTTTTAAATGTTTTATAAATACTTTTATATGCTTGTAAGGGGGGGAATACATGTAAAACACATGATTATTATCGTGTGTTATATAAAGTTTCATTATACACTTTTTATCAATAGAATCATATGTGATTTATAACTATTATAAGGAAACTTTCATATGCAAAATATATCACGATAACATCTTGTATTTTGAAATGAAAAATGTTGTTATATATAGATATATATATATATATATATATATATATGTATATATATATATATATATATACATACATACATATATATATATATATATATATATATATATATATATATATATATAAGTCAAACACCCTGCTTGTACTGTATGTATATATGTCCATTTTTGGCACTACAAAAGTCATACTTACATAACAAGTGAGCATTTCACTAGGGTTTACTATACAAACGAGACACGCTTTTAGAAAACTATAATAGGTATAGTTTTACGAGAACATCACGAACTTTTATATACTAGAAACACTATTGCAAGGAGATACATGCATATACAATAACAAACGAACATTTTCGTACGTAAATCTGTTTTATACTAAATGTTTGTGAGACATTAAACTTCACGTACGTTTGAGTACACATTTCAAGTCCTGTATTATATACCAAAATCCCTTGAAGGGGGAGCATGGTGTTTGTGTATAGATCTATATGGGATTGACAACCCCGCGCCCTGACTGTTAGCTACAGTACACCATTTGGGTGACAAATGTCAGAACATTCCAACGCCTGAAGAACGTTGTGTATAGGCAAATTCAGTCAATAGCATGGTTATAAAACTCACATGGAGTATTAAAAATACATTGATTTACGGGGTTTTTCAAATGTCTTGGAGACATGACACATACATTTTTTAGGAACAAACGTTGTTCTCGATAGAAGGCTACATTTATACTAGTAGAAAATATGGGATTTTCTAGGAAGAAGCAAACAAAAACAAAACATTTTATTTTAGTTCATACAAACATTGTCATCTAAATACTTATGAAACTCACCAGCTTAAATGTTGATCTACTCTTTCAAAACTACTTGTATGTCCTAAGGATTCAGTAATTACAGGTAACAAACAACTTTTGCAAAAGGGATGCTGCGGCACCAGTTTAAATTCATATTTTGACATCATATTGTAATTGGTTTTGAACATGTATCTTTCAACAATGTAAACATTCAATTATACATATGATGGTTATGTTTCTTTCTTTACTATGTATTCAATTGCTACGGTACTACATGAAGTCATCCGCCCCCGAACGTTTCCGCCGTTCCGGTTTAGGGGTGTGACAGATTGGTATCAGAGCATTGTTTATAGTAAACTAAGTATATAGAACCACATAAGATATACAAACTATAAATTCTTAAGGGACTAATACCCTCTAACAAAACATTTTTTTGTTTTAAGTCTAAGCCGCGTTTCGTTTAACTAAAATTGTTAGTTCATTTAAGTACAAATACATGCATACAACGACTTATTTTCATGATTATAACTATACAAGAAGTATTTAGACAAGTTGGACACTACGATTAAGACTCGATATGTGTAATCCGATTTGGGCCAAATATAGCATGATCAACTATATTTGTTCGAGATCGGACCAATGTATATCGAGGAATGCTCGTAGTGAGCAACAAGTCAACACTTACCAAAACATCACAAGAATCAAACACACGAATTTAAATACTATAGGAGTATTTGGTACATAAAATAGTTTAACATACATGTTTAGTCTTACATGTTCCAAATTGTGTCTAATTCTTATAACCCTATTCTCGTATAGTCAAATGGCTGGGTTTCATGACCCTGGCGACCCCTACTATCCCAACCAAGGCAACGGGGGATGGATCGAAGACGATCCGAGGAGGAAGAAGAACCCATAGAATTGGATGAAGAGGAGGACTCCGATACCGACTCAGAGCCGGAAGTAATCAACCCACCACCCGCACAACCTCCCGTCTTCGTGAGAAACTTTCAAGGACCGACTCCTGTTTGGGGAAGTCACCTCCGCCATTGGAGCCAACAACAAAGTCTACACCCTCCCTACGGCATGTGTCGAGACTTCTACGATGTCCGCGACGGGGGTTCAACCGATCGAGCACTCCCAGTCATGGTGGTCAAACTAGCCAACCGGTCCTACCAATCTGGAGTTCAAGCTAGCCGGATTCGGGAAGTCAACGTGGAAGTACAGGTTCACACTTCCGACATCCTTAGGCTAGACAGAGGTCAGGACAATGCCCAACTTCAAACCGAAGCATTCCGAGCGCAAATGATTGCAACCCTCTCCGAATTGAGGGAACAACAAGCCGCCTTCGATAGGTGTCTTTTGGAATCAAAACAATCGGATGCGGAGTCAGGATCCAAGCACAATCTACGTCGCAAGTAGTGCTTGCCAAAATCCTAAATTTTTTTATAAGTTGCGACCTCAGATAAAAGTTTTATTTTTCTTAAACTTTGTAACCGGAGACCCTTATAGGGGTCAAATTTTTGTGATAATTGTATCAACTATTATATTAATATAATTGGCATGCTATGATTACTACACTGAGTATTTCATTCAATCCTTCAAATATTATGAAACCATATCCTTGTTCATATATTCGGATTTATGTATAACTTCCATTCTTCTATCTTTGAAACGCATACTATCAACTGTTGTTGATCTATAGCGATTTAGTTCATGAGGCACATTCATTTTCTATGATATGGAATTCTTATCTTTATCTTCTCAACCTGTAGTTGAAGGATGCCTCCGCGTAGAAACTCGAGACGAAACAATGGTGGGGAAGCACCAATACCACCACCGTCTCCACCTCCTCAATTTGATGCTGCCATGTTCCAAGCAGCGGTCACAGTAGCTGTGGCGGCTGCCATGTCACAAATCAATACCCCTGTTACTACTGGTTCGGGAATTGGCACACTTCCTTCCAACCATGGCGAGAGTCATGGGCAACCCCGAGAGTGCACCTATAAAGACTTTACGAATGCCAAACCCCGGATGTTTAATGGAACTGGAGGTGTGATGATTTTGAGGCAATGGTTCGAAAGGGCAGAATCAGTCTTTGAAATCTGCTCCTGTCCCGAGCATAGCAAATTCAAGTTTGAAACTTACACGCTTACTGATAGAGCTTTAACTTGGTGGAATGGCCATGTTAAGGTACTTACTCTGATAGTGGCGAATTCAATAAGTTGGGAGAGCTTAAAAATCATGTTGATGAGAGAGTACTGTCCACGAGGAGAGATTCAAAAACTCGAGCACGAACTTTGGACTCTTGGAATGATTGGTACCGACATAGCAACTTATACCAACAAATTCTGTGATCTGGCAATCCTTTGCCCGGATATGATTGCTCCTGAGAGTAAGAAAATAGAGAGATACATTTGGGGACTATAACCCCAAATTCAGTCAAGCGTGTTAGCTTCAAAACCTGACACTTTTGAAAGTGCCAAAGAGCTGGCATAATCTCTTATTGATCACGGAAGTCATCAGAACTCAACAATTCCTGCACCAGAACCACCAAAGGGAAACAACAGCAACAATAAAAAGAAGAGAGGATGGAATAAGGGGACGGGTGGGTCTTCCCAAGAATCCTCGAAGAAAAAACAACTAGTTACAGTGAATGTTGCTACTGTACCTACTACCGTTCCTACAAATGTCTACCCAACAAATCCTTATGCGGGTAACTTTCCAAAGTGCGCCAAATGCACTTACCACCACCATAGACCTTGTTGGGAAATGCAGAGCTCCAACTGCAACAGAAAGGGACACACTGTCCGTTTCCGCAAGTCCCCCACAAAGCTGATCACTCAAGTTCCCAACACCGGTGTAGGCCAAGCGTTCTACGGTTGTGGCGAGTTGGGCCACTACAAAAGGAACTGCCCGAAGGCAGCGAATACCGGCGGGGTGGGACAAGTTTAGGCTATAGGCCACGAAGAAGCCATAGCTGATCCTATAGTAGTTGCTGGTACGTTTCTTCTCGATAATTCGTATGCATGCATACTATTCGATAGTGGAGCAGAGAGAAGCTTCGTGAGCTAAAATTTTGTTCACTTACTTAAACATAAACCTAGCATGTTAGAAAAAATAATTCACTATAGAAATGGCAAACAGAAAAACAGAAAACACTAACTGCATCTACATGAGTTGTACATTAACTTTAGACGGTCATGCTTTCCGAATCAACCTCATGTCGGTCCAAATTAAAAGTTTCGACGTCATAGTTGGCATGGATTGGTTAAGTCTTCTTTGGCGCCGACATCATGTGCTTTAAAAAAGCAGTTCGTCTTAATCTCACTAACGATGAAACGTTAGTGATTTACGGCGACAAATCAAGTACAAACCTTCGCATCATTTCATGCATCCAAGCTCGAAAGTGTTTACGGAAGAATTATCATGCATTTCTTGCACACATCGTCGATACGAGTCAGGAAGTAAAGGACATTAAGGGCATTACAAAAGTACGCGACTTTCCTGATATCTTTCCGGAAGAACTAATAGGATTACCACCGCAACGTCAAGTCGAGTTTGGAATCGACTTAGTTCCAGGGGCTACCCCAGTAGAAAAATCGCCTTATCGTCTGGCACCAGCAGAGATGCAAGAACTTTCCAGTCAGCTTAACGAACTCCATCAAAAAGGATTCATTAGACCAAGCTTCTCACCTTGGGGAGCACCAATCTTGTTTGTAAAGAAGAAAGACGGATCATTTCGTATGTGCATTGACTACAGAGAACTGAACAAGCTTACCCTCAAAAATCGATACCCTCTGCCCCGCATTGACGAACTATTTGATCAGCTTCAAGGAGCAAACTACTTCTCGAAGATAGATCTATATTCCGGATATCACCAATTACAAGTACTAGAGGAGGATATTCCCAAGACAGCCTTCCGAACTCGTTATGGACACTACGAATTTGTAGTGATGTCATTCGGATTAACCAACGCACCAGCGGTATTCATGGACCTAATGAATAGGGTGTTTTGTCCTTACTTGGATCAGTTCGTCATCGTCTTCATCGATGATATACTTATCTACTCCCGAAGTAAGGAAGAGCATAGTCAGCACCTACAAAAAGTCATAGAAACATTACGATCGGAGAAGCTCTATGCGAAGTTCTCTAAATGCGAATTTTGGATTTGAAGAGTAGAATTTTTGGGCCACGCTGTTAGCAAAAAGGGGATACATGTGGACCCCTCCAAAATTAAGGCCATTGAGAACTGGTCGGCACCGAAGACACCTACAGAGATTCGCCAATTTCTAGGTCTCATTGGCTACTATCGCAGATTCATAAAGAACTTCTCTAGCATTGCGAAACCTCTTACTACATTAACCCAGAAAGGTGTGGCCTTTGACTGGGAAGCAAAACAAGAGAAGGCATTCCAAACACTAAAACATGCCTTGTGCACCGCACCGATACTATCCCTCCCCGAAGGGATAGAAGATTTCGTAGTGTATTGCGATGCGTCAAATCAAGGACTTGGTTGTGTTCTTATGCAAAGAGGGAAGGTTATTGCCTATGCCTCCCGTCAACTTAAAGTACACGAAGTAAACTATACAACACACGATCTTGAGTTAGGAGCAGTGGTATTTGCTCTGAAGATCTGGAGACACTACCAGTACGGAACAAAGAGTACCATTTTCACCGACCACAAGAGCCTTCAACACATTGTCGATCAAAAGGAGATCAACATGCGACAACGACGATGGGTCGAGCTACTCAATGATTATGAATTCGAAATTCGTTATCATCCTGGCAAGGCCAATGTAGTAGCGGACACCCTCAGTCGAAAAGAATACACTGGTCGGTGGGTCAAATCTCTGACTATGACTATCCATTCCCACTTATCCGCAAAAATTAAGGAGGCTCAACTGGAAGCTTTGCAACCTGGAAATGTGAAGGGTGAATCCCTGAGAGGAATGGAAAAGAATCTAGAAATCAAGGGTGGTGGAGCATATTATCTCATGGACCGTATCTGGACACCAAAACATGGTGGCTTCAGAGACGTGGTCATGACCGAAGCACACAACATGAGATATTCCGTTCACCCAGGTTCAGATAAAATGTATCTGGATCTTAAAAAACTGTACTTGTGGCCTAACATGAAAGCAGAAATTGCTACTTTCGTAAGTAAATGCCTTACTTGCGCTAAGGTTAAGGTTGAGTATCAGAAACCTTCAAGATTACTACAACAACCAGAGATACCAGAATGGAAATGGGAACAAATTACTATGGACTTTATAACCAAATTGCCCAAGACAACGGGTGGACTCGATACCATATGGGTCATCGTCGACAGATTGACCAAATCCACGCATTTTCTACCAATCAAGGAGACTGACAAGACGGAAAGGCTTACAAGAACTTACATAAGGGAAATAGTACGACTGCATGGTGTTCCAATATCAATTATCTCCGATAGAGATAGTAGATTCACTTCAAGGTTCTGGCAGTCACTGCAAAGTTCCCTGGGGACTAGGCTATACATGAGTACAACCTACCATCCACAAACAGATGGGCAAAGCGAGAGAACGATACAAACTTTGGAAGATATGCTGAGAGCCTGTGTCATTGACTTTGGAAAGGCATGGGACATCCATTTACCCCTTGTCGAATTTTCATACAACAATAGTTATCATACGAGCATAAAGGTTGCTCCTTTTGAAGCCCTCTATGGCCGTAAGTGCAGGTCCCCTCTATGCTGGGCTGAAGTTGGCGACACACAGTTAGCTAAAGGACGAGTTCCTAAAAGCACTCTCACCGGTCCAGAAATCATACGAGAAATGACAGAGAAGATCGTTCAGATTCTCTAGAGACCGATAGAAAAGCTACGCTGACCAAAGGAGGAAACCTTTGGAATTCCAGGTAGGAGACCGCGTTCTATTGAAGGTCTCACCATGGAAAGGCTTTATACTCTTTGGAAAGCGTGGAAAGGAATACCAAGATACGTAGGGCCTTTCGAGATTCTCGCCAGAATCGGCCCTGTAGCTTACAAACTCAATCTACCACGAGAACTTACTAACATAAATCCAACCTTCCACGTCTCGAACTTGAAAAAGTGTCTGTATGATGAGACTCTTGTTATCCCACTCGACGAGATCAAGATCAATGAGAGCCTCAACTTCGTGGAGGAGCCGGTGGAAATCATGGATCGAGAGGTCAAACAAACAAAACAAAGTTGCATGCCCATCGTGAAGCTTCGCAAGAACGCCAAGCAAGGACCTGAATTTACATGGGAGCGCGAAGATCAGATAAAACAAAAGTACCCACACCTTTTTCTCTGATTTCCAAGTATCTTTCTTACTTTAAATTTCGGGACGAAATTCCTTCTAACGGGGGGATGATGTGACAACCCGATATTTCAACTCTATGTAATGACCTAAAAAGTCAAATATTGTAACCACTTTTGATATAATGAAATTAACTTCGAAAATAAAATGTCTAAAAGTCTCTAATTAATTACCTACTATGTTAGATGTCATTAAACCGTGATCGTACGTAAAAAGAACGCCCAAATCTAACTTCATATAAGGAAGTTATGATTTTTCCAAGTTCGGCTTAGCGACAGACAACTAAAAACTCGAAACAGAGATCGAGCGACTTTTGACCGGAATGACCTAAATGAGAAATGAAGGTCTCAACAATTGTTTTTCAATGGTTAAAAGTCTGGCAAAAACAGACGTCGGATAATGAAGTTATGAATTTCTAACGAAATTTTCTTACCGCGACCTTTTAATAGCAAATAATAAAAATAATTTCAAAATTTGCCGACGGAGTCTAAACGAAAGTTGTAGAGCGTAGTCTCACCTATGCGTGAATATAAAGAATGTCAAAAACGGAGTTCGTATGAAGAAGATATGAATTTTTGAAGTTTATTAAATTATAAAATATAAATTTTTATTCCAAAATTTGGTATTATCCGAAGGAGGAGTCACCAGGCCAATCCGAGTTATGCCCAGGATACTCGAGGACTAGGCCTCGGATCGTCCACGTCACCCCTATGCGAGGCTATGTCCTGTCCCATCGAAGCTCCGAGGCAGTCGAGGATCTAGACATGCATGACGCACGCGTACGCCCAGCGTAACCGTGTATGCCCAACATACCGAGGCGGTTCCCAGCCCCTATAAAAGGGATGCGAGGGTTCCGAAGAAAAGGGCCAATTCGTCTCATATTTCTTGCGTTTTTGCCTCATTTTCCGTGCACGTGATATCCCAAAGCCCCGGTTACCTTGCTCAAGTCTCGAAGGTCGTTTGTACTCCCGAGATTCTCGAGAATCCCGAGAAAATCCGCTTTCTCGAGTCGAAGTTCTGCTCGGTTTTCATCTCGCCTTCTTCGATCTTTCAAGTGAGTTCATACCCCTATAATCCACACTTTTAAATGTTTTATAAATACTTTTATATGCTTTTAAGGGGGGGAATACAAGTAAAACACACGATTATTATCGTGTGTTATATAAAGTTTCATTATACACTTTTTATCAATAGAATCATATGTGATTTATAACTATTATAAGGAAACTTTCATATGCAAAATATATAACAATAAAATCCTGTCTTTCGAAATGAAAAATGTTGTTATATATATAAGTCAAACACCCTGCTTCTAATGTATGTATATATGTCCATTTTTGGCACTACAAAAGTCATACTTTCATAACAAGTGGGCATTTCACTAGGGTTTACTACACAAACGAGACACACTTTTAGAAAACTATAATAGGTATAGTTTTATGAGAACATCACAAACTTTTATATACTAGAAATACTATTTCTAGGAGATACATTCATATACAATAACAAACGAACATTTTCATACGTATATATGTTTTATACTAAATTTTTGTGAGACATTAAACTTCATGTACGTTCGAGTACACATTTCAAGTCCTATATTATATACCAAAATCCCTTGGAGGGGGAGCATGGTGTTTGTGTATAGATCTATACGGGATTGACAACGCCGCGCCCTGACTGTTAGCTACAGTACACCATTTGGGGTGACAAATGTCAGAACATTCCAACGCCTGAAGAACGTTGTGTATAGGAAAATTCAGTGAATAGCATGGTTATAAAACTCACATGGAGTATTAAAAACACATTGATTTATGGGGTTTTTCAGACGTCTTGGCGACTTTACACATACATTTTCTAGGAACAAACGTTGGTCTCGATAGAAGGTTACATTTATACTAGTAGAAAATATGGGATTTTCTAGGAAGAAACAAACAAAAACAAAACATTTCATTTTAGTTCATACAAACATTGTCATTTAAATACTTATGAAACTTACCAGCTTAAATGCTGATCTACTCTTTCAAACTACTTGTATGTCCCAGGGATTCAGTAATTACTGGTAACAAACAACTTTTGCAGAAGGGACGCTGCGACGCCAGTTTAAATTCATATTTTGACATCATATTGTAATTGGTTTTGAACATGTGTCTTTCAACAATATAAACATTCAATTATATATATGATGGTTATGTTGCTTTCTTTACTATGTATTCAATTGTTACGGTACTACATGAAGTCATCCGCCCCCGAACGTTTCCGCCGTTCCGGTTTGGGGGTGTGACATCACTCCACGTGAGTTGGGACTGCCCGAGGAGTGCTCTGATTTATTCTTATTGCAATTAGACTGGCCATCAAAAGGCCAATTGTCTGAGATTGTTAGGAGGGCCAGTGGCGGCACCGAAACCAACCACATTGAGGATTAGTAATGGCCACCAGGCCAAGGTGGATGCACCTGTGGTGAGGAGCAGGGCTTTTCCACTAACCATCGATGAGGCCCGCGCAACACCGAATGTGGTTACTGGTATGTGACTTACTATTTCCCTTTTTCTTTCCTTATTTATACTTATGATTATATCTAATTTTGTATAGGGATCTTTTTTTTAATGGTTGACTGTATATTTTTTGTTTGATTCGGGGGCTACCCGATCCTTTGTATCACTTGCGCTTAGCAAGAAGCTTCACGATGCTCCCGAGACATTGGATTATCCATTGGAGGTTGAGATTACTGATGATCGTTCGGTGAGTGCTTTGAGGGTTGATTGTGGAGGTGTCTTGAACCTATTCAACGAGAAGTACTCTATTGACTTGGTGTCGATTCCTCTCCGAGGGCCGAAGGTGGGATGGACTGGTTGGGTCCCAATGGGGTTATGATTGGTTGTGAGTGTCACTTGGTGAGAGTTTGAACCCCAAGTGGGGAAGAACTCGTTATTCCTGGCGAGAGAAACCCGCATGGGCCAGCCCTCTGTTCAGCTGTGAGAGCCAAGAGATAACTTCAGCAAGGTTGTTCTTGGTTTCTAGCATATGTGGTGGATACGCGGGTTGAGGGCATGACGGTTTTGGGTATAGTGTTTTTTGTTTGGGATTTCGCCGATGTGTTTCCTAAGGCTTTACTACAAGTTTCTCTTGAGAGGCAGATTGAGTTCCAGATTGATCTAGTTCCTAGTGTGACTCTGATAGCCAAAGCACCGTACCGCTTAGCACCACCAGAGATGCAGGAGTTGTCTATGCAGCTTCAGGAGCTGCAAGACAAGGGGTTTATACGGCCGAGTAGCTTAGCTTGGGGAGCACTGATCCTGTTTGTTAAGAAGAAGGATGGTTCTCACAGGATGTGTATTGGCTATCGGGAGTTGAGTAAGTTAATAGTGAAGAATCGTTACCCACTCCCAAGGATTGATGATTTATTTGACCAACTTCATCGTGCATCTTGGTTTTCCAAGATTGATTTGTGTTCTGGATACCATCGAATCAGGGACAGGGACGATGATGTGCAGAAGACAACTTGCAGAACTCGTTATGGTCATTACGAGTTCGTGGTGATGCCATTCAGGCTCACCAATGTATCGGCAACGTTCCTAGATCTGATGAACCAGGTTGGTAGGCTGATACTGGACCGGTCGGTGATTGTACTCATAGATGATATGCCAAATTCTCCAAATGTTGGATACTTTAAGGAGAGATAGGCTGTATGCCAAATTCTCCAAATGTGAGTTCTGGTTGCGTGAGGTGGAGATCTTGGGGCACATCATTAGCCAGAGAGGTATATTGGCTGACTCGACCAAGACCGAGGTCGTGATGCGATGGGAGGTTCAGAGGAACCAATTTGAGATTCGTAGCTTCTTGAGTATCACGGCTTACTATCGGAGATTTACTCAAGATTTCTCCAAGATTGCAGTGACATTGACCCTCTTAACATAGAAGAATGTCACTTTTCAATGGGGATCCGAGCAACAGTTAGCTTTTGAAACACTAAGACAAAGATTATGCGAGGCTCTGATTCTTGCGCTTTTCGGGGGAATGGACGATTTTGTGGTTTACTGTGACGCTTTTATATCGCATTTGGGAGTTGTTCTCATGTAGAGAGGCCCCATGATTGCTTACGATTCAAGGCAGTTGTAACAACCCGAAATTTCATATCACTTCTTGTATCACAACTTGTAATCCGATCCGATCAACCAAACGTCATTTTCAATTTCGTTTCAAATTTCACCAATTTATTAAAGTCATTAGTTTATATTGACCTAAAATGACTTAATGGGTGTCTTAATACATTAGAAATCACTTTAAACACCCAACTTTAGTGATCATAATATTTCTAGAAATTACTATGTCAGGTTAAGATAACTCAATCGGGTTCGACCAAAAACCTCAATTAACGTCGGTATCGGGTAGAATTCTATCGTGTCCATTTCCCGAACATTATATAAACATGTTTAAGACTCCATTTGAAGCCTTTGGCCAAATTCACACTAAACTCTTACAACCTCTCTCCTCCAAGCTAGAATTAAGGTCCAAATCACAAGTTTAAGGCTTCAAATCTTTAAGGTAACCTCTATAACATTTTATTCATCATCTTTAGCCTTCAAATTGATAAATTAACTGAGTTTTAGGGTCAAGAACAAGAGTTTACAGCCAAGGAGCAATCTTGGGCCGTAAACTCCATTTTATGGGGTTTTAAGCTCTTAAACTCCTTCCTAAACTCAATTGAACTTTAGATATGGCTAAGGGACTTTAAGATATGGACTTTAAACAATTAAAACATGAACTTTGTGAAGTTTTAAGGAGTTTACAGCCAAGGAACATTCTTGGGCCGTAAACTCAATAATCTAGGGTTTTTATGCCTTTAAACCCTTCCAAATCCCTTCTATGGCTTAGGTATGAATTATAGGACCTTGGATATACCAATTGGACACTTGAAACATAACTTTTGAAGGACTTATATGAGTTTACGGCCAAGGGGAGTGCTTGGGCCGTAAACTCCCTAAATCAAGGCATAAAATCAATTTTCAAGTGTTAGAAAGCCATCTAACACCACCAAAAGCCTTGGAATAAATCAAGGGACCAACCAAAAATAGTTTAAGGGACTTAAACACAACATTTGTGGGTTTTCTAAGAGTTTACGGCCAAGGCATTGTTCTTGGGCCGTAAACTCCAAAAATTTTGGTGTTAGAATGCAAACTAAACACCCCTAAAGCCTTTAGATGAATTTTAGAAGCCCTTTTATGCAAGTTATAGACCTTGAAACACATTATATCACTCTATATTAGAGTTTACGGCCATGAAGAGGGTCTCATGGGCCGTAAACTCCATAACTCCCCTCATATGTCCCATAAAACTCATACTAGGCCTTGTAATAATCCTATTAATCACATGTGATTTGCTTTAACAACATTTGGCATCATTTTCTTAAGGAATAAGGAGTTTACGGCCAGGAGCCTATGCTAGGCCGTAAACTCCCTTAAATTAATCATTTTGATAATTTTAATTCATTCCATGCATTTAGATCAAAGCCTAGAATCAATTCCCATGTCCAAGTAAGCCATTTAAGCAATTTAAACACCCAAAACCTCACCCACATGAGTTTACGGCCGTAAACTCATGTATGTGTGTGTTTTGTGGTTGTAAACTAATTTAAATGTTTACTTATGGAGAGTAAACTCAAGTCCCTAGTCCCTAGTGCCTTTACAAGTCCTTAAACGCCACCCGGGTCACTCAAAACGCTCATTTTAAGGTGTTTAACCTCATTGGAGTGTAATGCTCCATATGATTAGTGAATGTATCCCTAATTGTATATATATGGACATTATTTCATTTTACATAGGGTCATCGCGAGTAATCAAACCCCGAACCAACGTCTAGCATTCAAAACCGATACGTTTCCGAGTCCGGTGAGTTCATACCCCTACCCTTTTTCACTGTTTTCATTGTTTTCAGGGGGGGGGGGGAACACAAGAAAAGTACAAGGGATTACTTGTACTCAAAAACATGTTTTCAAATGTGTGTTTCACATTTTATATGCTTTTAACACTGATTACTACAACTGATAACCGTTTGAACATGCAGACCACGTAAATCTATATTTGTGAAATGGGTTTTAAACTGTTATGTTTTACATATATTTCACAAATGGCTTTCCACATTTTATCAGTTAAAAGCATGACATTAGACATTTGAACATAATACCTGTACATAGTTTTGTCCTCGGTAACACTCCACATATATACACGAGTGGAGGACTATCATATTATTACTAGTAAATTTGTTAATCCTGTATGATTGGAGACACGTCCTCGGCGAACACTCCACAGAGATACGCGAGTGGAGGACTACACCCATAACCAGAATCTCTGGTATTTAGAGAGCGTGACTTGAGTGTATAGATCTATACGAGGCTGACTACCCCACACCTGGCTGCTAGCTACAGCCGAACCGAAATGGTTCAAGGGTGACGAAAGTCATAAGAATTGAGGACTACTTATTGTTACAAAGTTGTGGACTACTTATTGCCACAGGTTCAGTCCTTAGTATGGTTATGGAACTCGCAATTAGGATAACAGAGATTTACTTACAGTAATAATGGACCATATACTACATTTTACAGATAACCAGGAATCAGTTTACATCTTTTACATCTTTTACATCTTTTACATCTTTTACAAACAATAACCAACATTTAGGAAGGTATGGGACCTTCCTGGGGAAAACTTTGTACATAACCAGGTTTGATAGAATACATCATTTACATTGAAAACCAACATACAGGAAAGCATGGGGCATTCCTGGGTAACATTCACATAACCAGAAAAGTGTAACCAATTGTATATCATTACATCTTTTACAATAACTATCTATTCAGGAAAGTATGGGACTTTCCTGGGAATACACTGATGCATTTTCGGAAACAAAAAGGAAACATAAACATTTTCACAAAACAAAACTACTTATGAACTCACCAGCTTTATGCTGATTTTCAAACCGCTTGTGTTCTCAGGTCAGCGTTAGAACAGGTACCCGGAGATTTCTTTTGATCAGAAGATGGAGTACATGAAGATCCGTTTCATTTTGTCTATATATACTATGTATCACAACTGTACAAATTTTACTTTTGAAACAACTGTAAAACTTTATTATGTAATGTAATGGTTGTTCTACTTTACTTACTATGTGCATTGGATTTGATACTCAACGTGGAGTCAACCCCGGAAATGTTTCCGCCTTCGGTTTTTGGGGTGTGACAGATTGGTATCAGAGCCCTTGTTTATAGTGAATAAAGTATACCAAACCTTACATGGTATAAGACTATAAACACTAAAGGGCCTAAGTGCTCTGAAATAAAAGTATCTTCAGACTATAAGTATTTTCAAAAATATACAAGTATACCGAACCGTCGAGATTCGTATCTATAAGTAGAACAAAACATAAGTAAATGGGTGTTGTGTATTGCAGTTAAACCTGGACAGTTATGTAGTCGTGTCTAGGGTCAATATAGCCTGGCCAACTATATTCATTCGAGACACGGCCAACATGTGCCTGGGAGTGATTGTGGTACGTGGCATGCCTAAAACTTACCCAATATCCCAAACAACAAATCGTCGCTGCAGCGAACCATGAAATACTATGGGAGTATTTCTCGAGCCGATCCTTTGTGGAAATTCTCGTATACGTGTTATTCCTTGATCATTCCTCTAGCGATAAAATGTTCTATCTTGATAACTCCTTTCTTCTTTATTGCTTTGTATGATGCTATATTTGCCTTGATGAGATATCTCCTGTCCCATATCTTTTGATTTGATTCAGAGGACTTATGATCCTCTCTTTCCTGATCTTTTTAGATCAAGATGCCTCCAAGAAAGAGACCCAGCTCAACGAACAACAGCAATCCTCCTCCGCCACCACCTCCTATTCAGATCGATTTGGAAACACTTCAGGCAACCATTTCCGCTACCATATCAGCTCTCTTACCTCAACTGAACTCTAGGGGTTCGGGAGGTGAAACCCAAAACCCAGATGGTAGTCAGGGGCACCAAAGAGGAAATTCTTATAAGGATTTCATGAACGTGAAACCAACATCCTTTAATGGCACTGGAGGTGTCATTTCCTTATCCCGATGGTTCGAGAAAATCGAATCCATCTTCGAAATCTGTGCTTGTGCAGAGTCTGATAAAGTTAAGTTTGCGGCTTGTACCTTCGAAGATAAAGCCTTGACTTGGTGGAATGGCCGAGTCAAATCTCTGACCTTACCTATAGCCAATGCCATGGGCTGGGAGGCCATGAAAGAACTTCTCCTTGCTGAGTACTGCCCCCGTGGCGAAATGCAAAAATTAGAGCACGAGCTTTGGAATTTGAAGATGAAAGGTTCTGACATTGCTGCGTATACTTCCCGATTCGATGATCTCGCACTTCTCTGCCCGGGATTAGTCACTCCTGAAAACAAAAAGATTGAAAGGTTCGTTTGGGGATTATCTCAACCGACAAAGAGTCATGTTTTGGCTGCTCGTCCGAATACTTACGATAGTGCCAAGACTTTAGCTCAAATTCTGATTGATCACAGCGACGACATTAAGGAAATCACTACCACTTCTGAGCCGACTCAAAGAAGTGGTGAAAAGAGGAAATTCTGGAAGAAAAAGAAGGGTCAATCTTCTCAAGGATCTTCCAAGAAACAACAGACGGTAGCAGTTCATGCTGCTACTGTTACTCCTGTTACTGCAGTTTCTGTCATGGGATCCACAGCCTCAACTCCTACCAGCCGATATGTTGGTAACCTCCCTCTCTGTGAAAAATGCAAGTATCACCACAACCCTGGTCCCTGTCGAGAACTATCTTGTACCAATTGTGGTAAAAAGGGACACACTGTTCGATACTGCAAAGCTCCGAATCATTCAGCAAATCAATCCTCTGGAACAGGCGTTGGTCAAGCCTGTTATAATTGTGGTGAAGCCGGGCACTTTAAAAGGAACTGCCCCAAGAAGACTACTGCTGGCAACACAGGAAGAGTTCTTACTATGGGGCGAGAAGAAGCAGTTGCCAAATCCCAATGTTGTCTCGGGTACGTTTCTTCTCGACAACTTGTATGCTAATATTCTTTTCGATTCGGGCGCTGAAAGAAGTTTTATTAGTCATGCATTCAAACATAACCTAAAACATAATTCCCAACCACTAACTGAAATGTTTACCGTTGAGATGGCAAACGGAGAGAAAGAAAGTGCGAGTGAGGTATTCGTAGATTGCATTCTTACTTTAAACGACCATTCGTTCCCTGTCGATCTTATGCCAGTATCCACAAAGAGCTTTGATGTCATTATTGGCATGGATTGGTTGAGCCCCAATCATGCAGATATCCTTTGCTTCGAAAAAGCCATCCGTCTTAACCTTCCTTCTGGTAAAACTCTAGTGATCTATGGCGACAAACTCGGTTCCAACCTTCGTATCATCTCCTGCATCAAAGCTCAGAAACTCCTGCGTAAGGAGTGTGTTGCATTCTTGGCTCACGTAATCAACGAAAATCAAGAAGTTAAAAACCTCGCGAGCATCCCCGAGGTCTGCAATTTTCCTGATGTGTTTCCCGAAGAGCTTCCAGGAATCCCTCCTGAGCGTCAGGTCGAGTTTCGTATTGACCTAATTCCTGGGGCTACTCCTGTAGCGAAGTCTCCGTATCGCTTAGCTCCAGCAGAGATGCAGGAGCTATCCAGTCAACTTAACGAGTTGCTTAGCAAGGGATTCATCAGACCGAGTTCCTCACCCTGGGGAGCCCCGGTTTTGTTTGTCAAGAAGAAGGATGGATCCTTTCGAATGTGTATAGATTATCGTGAATTAAACAAGTTGACTGTTAAGAACCGATATCCTCTTCCACGTATAGATGACCTCTTCGATCAACTTCAGGGAGCCAGTTACTTCTCTAAGATAGACCTTAGATCAGGGTACCATCAGTTGCGAGTTCATGAAAGTGATGTGCCCAAAACAGCCTTCAGGACTCGATATGGACACTACGAGTTCGTAGTGATGCCCTTCGGTTTAACCAACGCACCGGCAATGTTCATGGACCTTATGAACCGGGTGTGCCGTCCCTTCTTAGACAAATTCGTCATCGTGTTCATTGACGACATCCTCGTTTACTGCCGAAGCGAAGAAGACCACAAACAACACTTGAGGCTAGTATTGGAAACCCTTAGATCCGAAAAGCTATACGCAAAGTTTTCAAAATGTGAGTTTTGGATACGGAAGGTAACTTTCCTTGGTCATGTGATAAGTGAGGAGGGTATTCATGTTGATCCTTCCAAGATTAAGGCAATAGAGAATTGGTCAGCACCGAAGACACCCACAGAAATCCGACAATTCTTGGGTCTCGCTGGCTATTATCGAAGGTTCATCCAAAACTTTTCCCGAATCGCCAAACCTCTAACCACTCTAACACAGAAAGGTGTACCCTTTTGTTGGGGTGATAAGCAAGAGACCGCATTTCAGACGTTGAAGAAAGCTCTGTGCAGCGCGCCTGTCTTATCCTTACCCGAAGGAACAGAGGACTTTGTTGTCTACTGCGATGCGTCTACTCAAGGTTTAGGTTGTGTGCTTATGCAGAGAGGAAAAGTGATTGCTTATGCCTCTAGGCAGTTGAAAATACACGAGGTCAACTATACCACACACGACTTGGAGCTTGGAGCCGTAGTTTTTGCATTGAAGATTTGGAGACATTACCTTTACGGAACTAAGTGCACGATCTTTACTGATCATAAGAGCCTACAACATATCTTTGATCAAAAAGACCTGAACATGAGACAAAGGCGATGGGTAGAGCTACTCAGTGATTATGAGTGTGAAATCCGCTACCATCCCGGCAAGGCCAATGTGGTAGCAGATGCCCTTAGCCGAAAGGAGAATACCAGTATCAAAGTGAAGAGTCAGTCGATAACCATCCATTCTAATCTACCCATGCAAATCCGAGAAGCTCAACTTGAAGCCCTGAAATCGGAGAACATGATAATTGAAGCTTTGAGAGGGATGGAAAAGAAACTTGAGGTCAGAAGTGACGGAGTCCAGTGTTTTATGGATCGAATCTGGATTCCCAAGTTTGGAGGATTAAGAGAGTTAGTCATGGAGGAAGCACATAGAACCAAATACTCTGTTCACCCGGGCTCTGACAAGATGTACTTAGATCTCAAGAAACAATATTGGTGGCCAAACATGAAAGCTGAGATAGCCACATTCGTAGGCAAGTGCTTGACTTGCGCCAAAGTCAAAGTTGAACATTAGAAACCTTCAGGTCTGCTTCAACAACCCGAGATTCCTGAGTGGAAATGGGAGATGATTACCATGGACTTCATCACCAAACTACCCAAGTGCTTGAATGGGAATAATACCATTTGGGTGATTGTTGATCGTTTGACAAAATCCGCTCACTTCATTCCAATTAAAGAATCATTCAAAATGGAAAGACTTGCGCGAATCTACATCCAAGAGGTAGTACGTCTACACGGTGTACCTGTATCCATTATCTCTGATCGAGATAGCAGGTTTACTTCTAGATTCTGGCAATCCCTTCAGAAAGCCCTTGGAACCCAACTAGACATGAGCACAGCATACCATCCTCAAACTGACAGTCAAAGCGAGAGAACAATCCAAACTCTGGAGGACATGCTTAGGGCATGTGTCATTGATTTTGGAAAGTCGTGGGACGCACATCTACCATTGATCGAATTCTCATACAACAACAGTTACCACACCAGCATTAGGGCTGCCCCGTTCGAAGCCCTATACGGTCGCAAGTGCAGATCCCCTCTGTGCTGGGCCGAGGTAGGAGATACACAATTAGCAAAGAGTCGAGTCCCCGACAGTGCACTTACCGGTCCTGAAATCATCTGTGAAACCACTGAGAAAATTATCCAAATCCGTGAACGACTAAAGGCCTCGCGCGATCGTCAAAAGAGTTACGCTGATAATCGTCGGAAACCACTAGAATTCCAGGTTGGGGACCGTGTTCTGTTGAAAGTCTCACCCTGGAAAGGCGCTGTATGTTTCGGTAAACGTGGGAAACTCAATCCGAGGTACATTGGACCTTTTGAAATCATCGCCAGAGTTGGTCCGGTAGCCTATAAGCTTCATTTACCTCACGAACTCAGTAACATTCATCCTGTCTTTCATGTTTCAAACCTCAAGAAGTGCCTATCCGATGAAACCCTAGTGATTCCGTTAGACGAGATTGAGGTCGATGAAAACCTTAACTTTGTGGAGGAACCAATCAAAATCATGGATCGAGAAGTCAAACGTACGAAACAGAGTCGCATCCCGTTGGTGAAGGTTCGCTGGAATGCCAAGCGAGGACCGGAGTTCACTTGGGAGCGAGAAGACTCGATGAAACAAAAATATCCACAACTCTTTTCTAATCCATGATTTGTACCTTGTCTTGTGTTTTAAACTTTGAATTTCGGGACGAAATTCCCTTTAACGGGGGAATAATGTAACAACCCGAAATTTCATATCACTTCTTGTATCACAACTTGTAATCCGATCCGATCAACCAAACGTCATTTTCAATTTCGTTTCAAATTTCACCAATTTATTAAAGTAATTAGTTTATATTGACCTAAAATGACTTAATGGGTGTCTTAATACATTAGAAATCACTTTAAACACCCAACTTTAGTGATCAGAATATTTCTAGAAATTACTATGTCGGGTTAAGATAACTCAATCGGGTTCGACCAAAAACCTCAATTAACGTCGGTATCGGGTAGAATTCTATCGTGTCCATTTCCCGAACATTATATAAACATGTTTAAGACTCCATTTGAAGCCTTTGGCCAAATTCACACTAAACTCTTACAACCTCTCTCCTCCAAGCTAGAATTAAGGTCCAAATCACAAGTTTAAGGCTTCAAATCTTTAAGGTAACCTCTATAACATGTTATTCATCATCTTTAGCCTTCAAATTGATAAATTAATTGAGTTTTAGGGTCAAGAACAAGAGTTTACGGCCAAGGAGCAATCTTGGGCCGTAAACTCCATTTTATGGGGTTTTAAGCTCTTAAACTCCTTCCTAAACTCAATTGAACTTTAGATATGGCTAAGGGACTTTAAGATATGGACTTTAAACAATTAAAACATGAACTTTGTGAAGTTTGAAGGAGTTTACGGCCAAGGAACATTTTTGGGCCGTAAACTCAATAATCTAGGGTTTTTATGCCTTTAAACCCTTCCAAATCCCTTCCATGGCTTAGGTATGAATTATAGGACCTTGGATATACCAATTGGACACTTGAAACATAACTTTTGAAGGACTTATATGAGTTTACGGCCAAGGGGAGTGCTTGGGCCGTAAACTCCCTAAATCAAGGCATAAAATCAATTTTAAAGTGTTAGAAAGCCATCTAACACCACCAAAAGCCTTGGAATAAATCAAGGGACCAACCAAAAATAGTTTAAGGGACTTAAACACAACATTTGTGGGTTTTCTAAGAGTTTACGGCCAAGGCATTGTTCTTGGGCCGTAAACTCCAAAATTTTTGGTGTTAGAATGCAAACTAAACACCCCTAAAGCCTTTAGATGAATTTTAGAAGCCCTTCTATGCAAGTTATAGACCTTGAAACACATTATGTCACTCTATATTAGAGTTTACGGCCATGAAGAGGGTCTCATGGGCTGTAAACTCCATAACTCCCCTCATATGTCCCATAAAACTCATACTAGGCCTTGTAATAATCCTATTAATCACATGTGATTTGCTTTAACAACATTTGGGATCATTTTCTTAAGGAATAAGGAGTTTACGGCCAGGAGCCTATGCTAGGCCGTAAACTCCCTTAAATTAATCATTTTCATAATTTTAATTCATTCCATGCATTTAGATCAAAGCCTAGAATCAATTCCCATGTCCAAGTAAGCCATTTAAGCAATTTAAACACCCAAAACCTCACCCACATGAGTTTACGGCCGTAAACTCATGTATGTGTGTGTTTTGTGGATGTAAACTAATTTAAATGTTTACTTATGGAGAGTAAACTCAAGTCCCTAGTCCTTAGTGCCTTTACAAGTCCTTAAACGCCACCCGGGTCACTCCAAACGCTCATTTTAAGGTGTTTAACCTCATTGGAGTGTAATGCTCCATATGATTAGTGAATGTATCCCTAATTGTATATATATGGACATTATTTCATTTTACATAGGGTCATCGCGAGTAATCAAACCCCGAACCAACGTCTAGCATTCAAAACCGATACGTTTCCGAGTCCGGTGAGTTCATACCCCTACCCTTTTTCACTGTTTTCATTGTTTTCAGGGGGGGAACACAAGCAAAGTACAAGGGATTACTTGTACTCAAAAACATGTTTTCAAATGTGTGTTTCACATTTTATATGCTTTTAACACTGATTACTACAACTGATAACCGTTTGAACATGCAGACCACGTAAATCTATATTTGTGAAATGGATTTTAAACTGTTATGTTTTACATATATTTCACAAATGGCTTTCCACATTTTATCAGTTAAAAGCATGACATTAGACATTTGAACATACTACCTGTACACAGTTTTGTCCTCGGTAACACTCCACATATATACACGAGTGGAAGACTATCATATTATTACTAGTAAATTTGTTAATCCTGTATGATTGGAGACACGTCCTCGGTGAACACTCCACAGAGATACGCGAGTGGAGGACTACACCCATAACCAGAATCTCTGGTATTTAGAGAGCGTGACTTGAGTGTATAGATCTATACGGGGCTGACTACCCCACACCTGGCTGCTAGCTATAGCCGAACCGAAATGGTTCAAGGGTGACGAAAGTCATAAGAATTGAGGACTACTTATTGTTACAAAGTTGTGGACTACTTATTGCCACAGGTTCAGTCCTTAGTATGGTTATGGAACTCGCAATTAGGATAACAGAGATTTACTTACAGTAATAATGGACCATATACTACATTTTACAGATAACCAGGATTCAGTTTACATTTTTTACATCTTTTACATCTTTTACATCTTTTACAAACAATAACCAACATTTAGGAAGGTATGGGACCTTCCTGGGGAAAACTTTGTACATAACCAGGTTTGATAGAATACATCATTTACATTGAAAACCAACATACAGGAAAGCATGGGGCATTCCTGGGTAACATTCACATAACCAGAAAAGTGTAACCAATTGTATATCATTACATCTTTTACAATAACTGTCTATTCAGGAAAGTATGGGACTTTCCTGGGAATACACTGATGCATTTTCGGAAACAGAAAGGAAACATAAACATTTTCACAAAACAAAACTACTTATGAATTTACCAGCTTTATGCTGATTTTCAAACCGCTTGTGTTCTCAGGTCAGCGTTAGAACAGGTACCCGAAGATTTCTTTTGATCAGAAGATGGAGTACATGAAGATCCGTTTCATTTTGTCTATATATACTATGTATCACAACTGTACAAATTTTACTTTTGAAACAACTGTAAAACTTTATTATGTAATGTAATGGTTGTTCTACTTTACTTACTGTGTGCATTGGATTTGATACTCAACGTGGAGTCAACCCCGGAAATGTTTCCGCCTTCGGTTTTCGGGGTGTGACAGCAGTTGAAGCCTCATGAGGCGAATTACCCTACGCAAGATCTGGAGTTGGGCGTGGTGGTTTTCATCCTCAAGATATGGAGGCATTATCTGTATGGGGTTAGGTGTACTATCTACACTGACCACAAGAGTTTGAGGTACTTTATGGATCAGTCGAATTTAAACATGTGGCAGCGAAGATGGTTGGATGTGGTGAAGGATTATAATTATGAGATCATGTACCATCCTTGGAAGGATAATATAGTGGATGATGCCTTAAGCCACAAGGCAATGAGTACACTTATGAGGGATATGTGTCCGAGGATGGTTATCATTTCATCTTTGATGGATTTGATCAAGAAGGCCCAAGTGGAGGGGTTAAAAAAGAAGAATTGGAAGGCAGAGCAAATCAGGGGACTTATTCCTTTAATTTCCAGAGACAATCGAGGGTTGCTGACTCAATGTGGTGGAGTTTGGGTTCCAACTACTGGCGGGGTGAGACAGACGGTTTTCGAAGAGGCTCATAAGTCCAAGTTCCCAATCCACCCTGGGGCCACAAAGATGTATCGAGATCTGAGGTTGAGTTACTGGTGGCCCTGTATGAAAATGGAGATAACATGGTTTGGTGAAAAGTGCTTGAATTGCAGGAAAGTCAAGGTCGAACACTAGAGGCCCCATAGCAAGTTGCAACCATTACTCATTCCCATGTGGAAATGGGAATAGATCACCATGGACTTCATTACCAAGCTGCCAAGGACGATGCATGGAGTTGATTCTAATTGGTTCATTGTGGATAGACTGACCAAGAGCGCCCATTTCATACCTATTTCCAAGAGTATATCTCCTGAGAAGTTGGCATACATCTATATTCAGGAGGTGGTGGTTTGGCACGGGGTGCCAGTTTTCAGTGGTTTCGGGTCGTGATGTTCGTTTTACTTCCAGGTTCTGGAAAACGTTTCATGAGGAGTTGGGTACTCAACTGCTCTTCGGTACAACATATCACCCCAGACCGATGGATAGTGTAAGCGGACAATTCAGATGTCACAACTAGAAATTTTGTGTCATGTAATCTATACACTCAAGTTAATGTGAATCAAAAACTTAAGAGCATGTGTGATACCTATTATTATGACATCAAAAATGATGAGATTAAAAACTTTAATCTATGAAGATCGATTAGATCTTAAACAGGTAATTAATTATAAAAACAGTAAGAACACGAAAATAAGAACGAGACAAGAGTGAATCAAACGTGTCGAATGATTAAACAAAATCCTCAGAAGAGCTCGATTAAGAACATCAACTGTAGAGGATTGGTAGGTTACAAGAACGATTAAAGAAACCTGTAATGCTATCGTTAAGCTCTAGAATAATCGCTAAAAATCGTTAACCTAATATGCATGCAAGCATATACTTATATATTAAACATAATGGGCTCACGGTTAGACAGGCCCAAACCGGAGTATAAATAAAATAACTAAACAGCCGAGCCCAAAAGACGCAATCATCAAAATAAACTTCAGCCCAACAATATCCCCCTTTGCGTCAATTTGGAGCGAGACCTTCACTTGTTACTTGGGCCAGCAGCTGAAGCAGGTACCTTCTTCTTCACAGTGTTAAACAGACATTTGGTGAGCGAGAGAATCTTCTGTCTAAACCGGATGTACCATTGGATCATATCGTTGAAGTACTTGATGTCATCAGCTGAATTCTCTTTACACCTCTTGATGATTGATAACACGTGCTCTAGACAAGCAGTGGTGTAAATGTGTTTGTCAGCTAAAGCAAAGAGACATTTCTGTCCTTCTGCTCTAGTGAACATAACCGAGTTGCGTCTCGGGTCGATCTTGCCCATTTGCATTTGGTTGAGATCACTGGCCGATCCCACAGGAGCGATCTTCGGTTTCTTCTTGAAGACTGTGGCAACCTCCTGATCCATTAGGGCAACCTCCATGATGTAGCAGGCTAACATCCTTTTGATATGGTCTATAATGGGACCATATTCGGCTTCATTAGTCAAAAGGATATTATACAGGACAATCCAATCATGAGGATTTAAGTTCGGTAGATCCGCTAGGGAGATATGATGTGCAGTTCTTGCAGATCCCCGAATCACCTTGAACCGAATGTTTATAAAACGACCTTCGGTGTAAGGCTCCAGTACCCGAACGTTCACAATCTTCTGGGCGCTCCAAGTAAGGTATTGAGGACGAGCAGCCGCCAGATAGAAGTCTATGAGCTCCCTGTCAAGCTCAGCGTTCGGATGAGGAACTTCAAATATATTTGAGAAGGCGTGGAAGATAAACGCCTTTCGAGTCAGCAGCATGTCGAACTGCGAGTTGACAGTATTATTGCAGTCGAACGAGGTAATCGGCTCGAGCCATAAGATGCTGGGAGTATCTATGGCCTCTTTGATCATTCGCTCCCGAGTCCATGCAGGGAAGAGAGTCTTCCTGCTCTCAAGGAGATCGTGGGCTTCCTTTTGCTTGCGTTCGGCCTCTTCAGCCTCTCGCGCCACACGACTGGCATCATCATCAGCATTGCGACTGTTCTTTCGTTTTAACAGGTCAGCAATGGTCTCCTTGTCTTCATCTTCATCTTCTTCCTCAGCTATGGTTTTGCCTTTGTCCTTCACACCCGAACCCGAAGCTTGACCAGTCGGAGGTTGTTCGGTTGTGTGAGTAGCTTTGGAGGAAGGAGGTGGTTTCGATCCGGTCTTCATCTCATCTCCCCCTTGTTTCGGAATGGACACGAAACTAGGTAGGCCTTTGATTTTGCTGAGAAGGTCCATGGCCGGAGAGAGCTTTTCAGCAAGGGTTCATATCACCGAATGGTTGAGAATGGGATCATGTGCTTCTAGGATGTTGGATAAGGCAGCGTGTACATCCGAAACACATGTCTTGATGACCTCCCTTTCGGATCGAAGAGTTTCCAGCTGTTGTTGAGAGTTGGATTGTGGTTTTGGTAGGTTTAGGTTGAGTGGGTGTGGGGTTAGTTTCGGGTGGTGGTTGAGTTTGGGTAGGTTCGGTTGTATGGGTTTCGGTTTGTGGTGGTTCGGTTACGGGTGGGGTTTCGGTAACTGGTGGTGTTTCGGTTGTAGTTGTGAAAATAGGTGGTGGTATAGGGAAAGAGGTTGGTGGAATAGTGGTGTTGGGGTTTATGGTCGGAATGGAAGTAGGAATGGTTGGAGGAGGTGAAGGAACTGGGGAATTATGAAGTTCCATTTCTGGGGTAGGTGACCGAGGTGGTGTGTCGCCTCGTTGAGGGGTTTCGCCTCCTTGAGAGCCGTCCGAACCGGAACTTGCGCCCTCAGAATCACTTGAAGAAGAGGGAATAACGAGCTTGCGCTTCGGTTGTGTCTTCCTCCTCTTCGGCTGTGGGGACTGTGCAGCCTTTGTCTGTTTCCTCTTCTTGGGAGAAGGACCCTTTGGAGCTTTGGTCGCTTGTTTCCTTTGTCATCCTTTTGCCCCTGTTCACTGGTTTGTCTGCATCGTGGATAGACCTGAGCATATCCGGTGTCAGTTCCCTAGGACCAGTTGGCCTGAATTCCTTGATCGTCCGAATCAACCTGCTGTCAGAGGGCACGTCGCCATACATTGTCTCCGGGATGGAGCCAATGAACGAAAATTTAGATGCATCTGAGACGATGATCTTCTTGGTATGAAACGTACCAACAGAAGACATCGATGCACCGGCAGCAGTGGGAATGTCGAACTTGTCCATCGCCCATTTTGTAATCAAAATCCAGAACCGGGCCAACGACACCTTAGAGTGTTGTGATGATGAAGAAAGGCTCTGGATGAGCTGTTGCCATAGGACCAACCCATAGTCCAGGTTAATCCCGTTGTAGACCGCGTACATGATCGACAGGAAGAGGCGACTGGCACAGTCAGATCCTGAGCTCCGTTCCGAAAAGCCCTTGAAGAGGACTGTAAACAAGTCGTTCCACTGTGGCGGCAGGCAGGACTTTTTGAACTTAGCGACGGAGGTGAGGACCTCCGTGTACCCCATGTTGTAAAACATGTTAAACAGATGCCCAACCGGAATGCTCTCTGGGTTTATTCTCGATGGGTCAACAGCCAACCCAAGCATGGTGCAGAAGCGTTGTCGAGAAACTGATGTCTTGTGGTCCGCAATTTCGAAGAACACCCGTTCGAATGCCTTGTCGTAATAGGCAGTCGCATAAACCTGCGATAGGGCCACCATTGGCACAGATTCAATCCTTGAGAGAGCTGGAGCTAGTTGGGAGTACTTCAAGCATTCAATAATCAGCGACATGTAGGAGTCGTACGCCTGAGGGTTAAGGTCAATCACCAGACATTGTTGCAGACGGATGGGTAGGATTTGTGAAGTAGCATGGACGGAAGAGGATTCTGTCATTGTTGAAGGTATGAAGAAGATGATGAACAGGAAAACTGTTTGGGAGTATTTGTTCTTTGGAAATTTCGGAGGCAGTAAAGAGGTAAAAGGTGGTGTAGAGGGCCTTTTATAGTGGGTGATAGGAGAGAGAAAAATCGTTTCAAATCCTCTATGGAAATACGAAAAGGTTTCCTGAGTGACAGATGGATGACAGTTGAGGCGTGCGATGACCACGTAGGAGAGAGAGTGTTAGATTCCTAGGATCACGCCGTCCAACAAGCGCCGTTTCAGAGAGAAAACCGTTTCAATTCCTCACGCGCCTTTAATTGCCAGAGTGATGACGCTTGGATTTCGCACACGCGTCCACAATGTCAGTAAATGCATGGCCGTTTCAAATTCACACGCGCCCCCTTTTTTACCGTCGTTTGAATTTCAATCCTTTAAACTCCCGCCGAGTTAGCAACCTTGCATCTTATCCTTTTATACGGCATCTTTTGAATTAAATGCCCACGTGGATTGTTTTTGACCACAACTCCATAATTAACCACCAAAGTAATAATACAGCCTGTAAATAATTAGTAACGGAATTTTGGAAAATCAAAGATTTTCGTGCAAAGAGTGTAAAAGAAAATAGAAATAAAGCAACTCTTTGAAGGATTTTCTGTGATGCCAATAATGACACGAAACTGATGATCCCGGGCACGAATCTCTTCCTTCAAGGTCAAGAGAGACCTTAAAGTGTTAGTGTGGATTCCCGTTGAATTACGATCAAACACTTATTAATAAATGTTGAAAGGCTTCTTTTAATTAGGCTAATTAAGGGTGGCTTTTGCTTTGTTTCAGCAATTCTATTCTTGAAATAAGAAAGAAAGTGAACAAAGTACTTGTGAGACCGGTGTAGTCTGTTGAACAAGTAGGTAGGAATTTATTTTAAATTGGCTTGGATAAAAAAATATAAAATCTCAGATAAAAAAAATTTAAAATTGGATCCCAAGGGAAGAAATGTTATGGTGTTTAACAATTTCATAGGAATCACACAAAAGAAAATTTGAGATTTCATTAGGGTACATTCGTCAATTCTTTGGTGAAAACTTGAGCAATTTAATTGTTCACCGTCAATTCATTAGGTGTTGAATTTTGGGTTTCACTCAGCTCGTAGTGACACGAAACTAAGATCATAAACACAGACGTTGTGTAACCATAAATCACAGTGGTAATATCTGAGAGTCTCAAGGGTTACGATGATGAAACGAATGTGATGGAGAAGTGTAATAGAGATGGTGTAAGAAAACATAGTACCTCTGCTGCGAAAATAAGGACCAAGCAGGAAACTCTTAACTCATGTGAGATGAGGGTGAGGTAGCTCACGATTAGAATAAATGTGTTAGCCTTATTGGGAAGACAAGGTTTGTGTATACCAGGTCATGAAGGCTATTATTCAAAATCTTATGAGGCTTGGGACACATACAGCAGCATGCTTCTAGGGACACTTAAGTAATTCATCAAATATATCCCCATAAACGAACGAACACACAAGAGAAAAATATTTTTGGTGCTTTTGAGATTTTATAAAAAATTAAAAAAAATGAGTTAAAAAAAAAATAAGTAAGAAAAAAGAATAAGACTTAAAAAAATTGGAAAAAATATGAAAAACCGAACCCGAATGTTCGGTTGGTTTCGGTTGGGAAAAAGTTGAAAAACCGAATCCGAGCGTTCGGTTGGTTTCGGTTCAAGAAAATTTTGAAAAACCGAACCCGAGCATTCGGTTGGTTTCGGTTCAGCAAAATTTTGAAAAACCGAACCCGAACCTTCGGTTGGTTTCGGTTCAACAAAATTTTGAAAAACCGAACCCGAACCTTCGGTAGGTTTCGGTTTTGGAAAATTTTGAGAAACCAAGGAATTTAGACATGCAATTGGAAAATACTTTTAACACAAAGAAACACAATTTTGTACAAGAAATATACAACCAAGAAAAACTACCTTTGAAGTGATGAGCGAGTCAGATGGTTTAACCGAACCCGAACGTTCGGTTGGTTTCGCTTCTTACGTTTGAGGTTGAGAGGTAGTATGAGGTACTGACTCTGATTCCATCATACCTAGCCCTTGCAGTATTTTGTTGAATGATGCTTCAGGAAGAGCTTTGGTAAAGACATCAGCCAGTTGATCAGTGGTTCTTACGAAGTGAACTTCGACGTTTCCATCTTCCACGTGATCTTTGATGAAGTGATACCTCAGTGCTATGTGTTTGGTTTTAGAGTGTTGCACTGGGTTATGACAGATCCTAATTGCACTTTCAGAGTCACAATATAGTGGGATCTTCTTCATATTGAGTCCATAGTCTCGAAGTTGACTACGGATCCAAATCACTTGTGATGTGCAGGATGCAGTGGCAATGTATTCCGCTTCGACAGTAGACAATGACACACACGTTTGTTTCTTGGATTGCTAGCTGACCAACTTCCCGTCAAGGAATTGACAGCCACCAGTTGTGCTTTTTCTGTCGAGTCCACATCCTCCAAGGTCAGCATCAGAATAGGCTTGAACAAAGAAGCCTGAGTTGGAAGGATACCAAAGACCTAAGGAGGTGGTTCGCTTGAGATAGCGTAAGATGTTCTTCACTGCAAGCATGTGAGGTTCTCGTGGGTTTGCCTGAAATCGAGCACAATAACACACAGAAAACATGATATCAGGCCTGCTAGCAGTAAGATACATGAGTGAGCCTATCATTTGACGATAGAGCGTGATATCGACAGCCGGTTTGTCTAGGGATGGAGTTAGCTTAGTGCCGAATGCAATTGGGACTTTGACTTTGGAGTCTCCCATCATGCCAAACTTTGCTAGGAGAGTCTTCGTGTAAGCTTCCTGATTGATAAAGATGCCTTCGGGTCCCTGTCTTATATTTAAACCAAGGAAAAAGTTAATAGGACCCATTGAGCTCATTTCAAACTTAGTCTCCATCAACTTTCTGAATTCAGCTGTTAAGCTGGGATTCGTAGAGCCAAAGATGATGTCATCGACATAAATTTGAACTATCATAAGGTGGTTACCTTCCTTTTTGCGAAAGAAGGTTGGGTCAACCGAACCTTGTTTGAATTTAGACATCTTTAAAAATTTAGTTAGCGTTTCATACCAGGCTCTCGGAGCTTGTTTAAGGCCATACACAGCTTTATCCAGAATGTAGCAATGATTTGGATATTTTTCATTCACGAACCCAGGAGGTTGCTCCACATACACGGTTTCTTCGAGTTCTCCATTGAGAAATGCACACTTGACGTCCATTTGGTAAACTTCAAATTTTTTGTGAGCAGCATAAGCCAGAAATATTCTAACAGATTCTAGCCTTGCTACAAGAGCGAAAGTCTCTTCATAATCTATCCCTTCCTCCTGACAGTATCCCTTTACCACCAGACGAGCCTTGTTCCTTATAACATTACCTTCCTTGTCCATTTTGTTCCTAAAGACCCATTTGAGACCAACAACCGAAGCATCTGGTGGAGTTGGAATAAGGCGCCAGACTTTGTTCCTTTCAAATTCGTTCAGTTCGTCTTGCATTGTTTGCACCCAATCAGAGTGATCGAGGGCAGTGTTAACTGTCTTCGGTTCAACTTTTGATATGAATGAGTTAAACATACAAAATTCAACTTTTGAAAATAAGGATGTCTGTTTTGCCTTCAGTTGTGATCGGGTCATAACTTTTTCAGATACATCACCAACTACTTGAGAGATAGGATGATCTCTGGTCCATTTGGTAAGAGGAGGGTAATTCGGATCAAAGGTTTGGTCTAGTTCAGCATTGATCATTTCTTCTGGCTCAGATTGGCAATCGTAATCAAGCGTCATATCATCATGCTCCCCCTCAATTGATGAGTTTTGAGAAACTTGAGGTTCAGGGGTTTCTTGTGGTGCTGGACTTTCAGGCGTTGAAGCGCCTTCGGTTGGAGAGGCACCTTCGGTTGGAGAAGCACCTTTGGTTGCATTTGTAGAGCTTGGCTCCCCCTCGACATTTGAGCTTGGCTCCCCCTCGACTGAAGCATTGTTAGATGGAGGGTCGTCAGTAGTCGATCCTCCTTCATGCATTCTCCTTGCAGCATCTTCGACAATTCGCTTCATGTGATCAACCTTGTTGTCTGCTGCACCTGCTTCTGAGAGAGAAGCTTTCTCTGGTTCGTCAAAGAGCTCCAGAAATTTATCGTATAAGTTAGCGATCGAGACTGTGACTTGGCCAGTTTGAGGAAAGATTTCCCCAGCCGTATCTTCTTTGGCCTGTAGCTTTTTGACATAGCTATCGTCAAAGGTCACATAGTGTGTCTCTTCAATTTTTCTCGAACGCTTGTTTAGGACCCTGTACGCCTTGGATGTGAGAGAGTAGCCCAGAAAGATTCCCTCGTCGGCTTTGACATCGAACTTGTTGCGGTGTTCTTTAGAATTAAAGATCAAACACCGTGAGCCGAACACGTGGAAAAATTTCACATTGGGCTTTCTGTTATTGAGAATCTCATATGGTGTGATCGTGAATCGCTTGTTGAGATAAGACATGTTCTGTGTAAAACAAGCAGCAGAAATAGCGTCAGCCCAAAAATAAAGAGGTAAGGAAGCGAAACTTAGCATAGTTCGGGCAGCTTCACACAAAGATCGTTTTCGTCTTTCGACAATTCCGTTCTGTTGTGGTGTGTAGGGAGCTGAGAAGTTGTGACTAATTCCCTTTTCTGCAAGAAACTCTTCAAACTCCCTGTTCTTGAATTCCAGACCATTGTCGCTTCTTATGTTTCGAACGACCTTCTTGAGCTGTACTTCAATCTGCTTGATGAACATTTTCAGCTTATGAGTCGCTTCATATTTGAGCTTTAGAAAGAACACCCATGTAAATCGTGAAAAGTCATCAACAATAACAAGAATATACTTGCTACCACCGATGCTTTTGATAGATGAAGGACCACACAAATCGATATGAAGTAATTCGAGTGGTTCAACAACTTTTGTGTTAATTACAGATGGGTGACTTTGACGACTCTGCTTCCCCATTTCGCATGCAGCACACAAATGATCTCTGTCGAACTTGAGCAATGGAAGACCCCTAACATGACCTCCAGTGACAAGTCGGTTGATATCTTTAAAATTGAGATGAGAGAGTCTTCGGTGCCACAACCAGCTTTCGTCAGATTGAGCTTTTGATAACAGGCATATAGCTGGGTTTCCTTTGATGGGTTTCATATTTAGAGGAAACATTTCACCCTTTCGCACCGACTTGAGAATTACCTTCTTTGTCTTTTTCTCAATAATTTCAGAACCTTCATCATCGAATGAGACTTTGAGACCTGTACCTCCAACAAGCTGAGATACACTGATGAGGTTGTGTTGGAGTCCTTCTACATAAGCCACCTTCCTTATAGTAAAGTCACCATTTGTTATCATCCCGTATCCCTTTATGGTGCCGAAGGAATTATTTCCAAACTTGACATTGCCACCATTTGCAAGAGATTTGTATTCCCTGAGCTCCTCTTTCCTCCCTGTCATGTGACGTGAGCAGCCACTATCGATGTACCATTCTTCGTCGAACTGCTCGTCACTTATAACCTGCAAAAATTAAGCAGATTTAGGAACCCAAAGTTTCTTGGGTCCACGTGAGCTTTTCATGGGAACAGGAACAGTAAGAGAGATGTCAACTAGATATGTTCGTTTTATAAGCGTTGTTTCATCTTTCTTTTTAATGGTAAATACTTTTATCTTATTAGGATTGGGTTCGTTCGGTTTGAACTCTGGTTTGGATTCATTGACCTTCTGTTTGCCCTTTTGTTCAGCTGATGGATGAGAATGAACAAAATTAGCTTTCGAGCAAGATGGAGATGAGTTGGTGGAAGTGGAAGAATTAGAAGAAGTAGAAGAAGTGGGTTTAGATGGAGAGGACTTCTTGGCTGGAGACTCTAGGTGACCCTTTTGCTTTTGATCATTGGAGGGACTGACCTTGGAGTTTTGTTCTCTTTTGACTTTAGAACCGAACCTTTCCTTTCGGTAGGAATCGTCTTGTGAACCGAACTTTGGCTTTCGGTTGTTGTGATTCTCAGGCTTTCCGACAGGATTGTTTTCATACTTCAGATTTTTGTCTTGATGTGAGAAGTATGCATTCTGGGATTGCCAGAATTGTCTCCTTTCAGAGAGATTCTTCCTGTATCTTTGGTTCCTTTCTCGCTTCTTATTCCTCATCTGCTTTGGTTGATGATGAACATTAGCTTTCTGTTTTGGTTTCTCCTTGGCTTGTTCGTTTTGAACTGAAGGAGTTTCGCTTTGAGCTGAGGGAGTAGATGGAACGTCTTCTTTTTTCGAACTTTCATCCTCCTTAGGAGTGTCTTTCGTACCACTGGTGCTTGGTTCATCGAAATTATCTGGCTTATTCAAGGGTTCAGGAATGTATCTTCCTTTACTCATCCAGGAGGTCCTTTCAGATAATCCAACCGTTTCGTTTGCATTATCTATTGGAGCTGACCAGAAGTACTCATCACAGCCATCAGCATTGTCTTCGTTTACAATAGCTGTGAGTTCAGCCGTCTGATGTTCGGTTACTCCAGTCACCTTGTATACTTGATTCGGAGTGGTCCTGACCTTTTGATACACAACTGCTTTCTCTGCTAATATCAGGGACTTTTGTTGGGACAATCGAGCGAACTCCACAGAATTTTCAGAAATAAGATTCTTGTGGTTTTCAGGTTTGCTTTTAACAAATTCTGAGCAGTCAACCGTGTCCTCTACAGAAATTTCACTCATGTTATCGTCCTCGTTAATCTTAGATGCATTTTCAACATCAATTTTGTTTTCTGAGCTTACGTTGGCATTTAAAGAGTCGAATTTTTGTATGGTTTCGGTTCTCAGTTTAAGTCTATCATTTTCGTCCAAAAGATTTTTAAGCATGTCCTTGTGGTCCTTGGATTTAATGAAGGACTCAATTTTGTCCAGTCCATACATGTAGGTCGGATTGACATCATCAGACGATATCACACTCTCACAATTGTAGGCTTCGGCATCGATTTCATCCTCCTTAAACTCAAGGAAGGGAAAAATCATGCGATGGATCTTTTGGCCTATTTCACAGTCCAAGTGAAGCTGAGTAATATTAGAATATAGACGTTTTGCAATTAAACAAAAAACATTACACTGTTTTAACAACTTTAAATTATCTCTTTGTAAATAAATGTTTTCATCTTTAATTTTAACTATCTCAAACTCCTTCAACTCGATCCACATACGCCGCTCCTCACTCTTCGACGCCGCCCTGCTTAATTGATTAGTTAGGTTAGAATTGGTGACTCGAGTTTGAGTTAGGCTACTATCTAGATGAGAAATTCTTGTATTAACATTTTTAAGTTCTTTCTCATATGAGGATTGTGGTACTTTAAATGAAACAAAAACCGATTGTACCTTCTTTATTAGTTCATCAAGCTCATTGAACTGCTGGCTGAGTGGTTTGGCCGTAAAGCACATGTCCTCCTGCACCTTCGGTTCATTGCTTCCACTATCAGTCACCATGAAGCATCTACCTCCACTGCTCTCCTCCTTTGCCACATAAGCCTTTCCATGAGTAGGCTTCCTTACTTCATCGTCTTCTGAGTCGGTAGACCAAACTTCCGTGCTACCGAACTCGTCATCAGCAACCGAACCCTGCACAATAAGAGCATTAATTGAAGGGTTAGCGGTAGACTTCTTCTTTCTCAACTCATCCAGCCGTTTCTGCAACACAGCTTCTTCATCCTTTCCATCATCCATTTCAGCCATCTTCTTAAGCACACAGTCTTTAGCATAGTGGTTTTTCCCACCACAGTAGTAACAGCTTACTCCAGAATCGCCATCCACCTTCGGTTCCTTCTTGGCCTCTTCAACCTTCGGTTCATTGTTAACCTTTTCTGAACTGTAACTCCCCTGCCAGTTTCGGTTTTTATTGCTGGGGAATCTCTTCTTTATGAACCTCTTGGGGTTAGACACCATCATAGCATAATCCTCAGACGTGAGGTCATACTCCTCCAAGTTAAGGTCTTCTTCCTCCATCACAGCTTTACTCTTTGATAGGAGGGCCAACGAACCAAGGCTTGAAACAACGTTCTTCTCCTGCATCACAATCTTCTCTTGGGATTTGAGAATACCCACCAGTTTCGCCAAAGAGTATGATTTAAACTGCTCATGGGCTTTGACTGTAGAAACTACTGTTCTCCATTCAGATCTCATACCATTTAAGAAAGTAACCTTCTGCTCGATAAGCTTCCTTTCAATATCGTGTTTGATCATCTTGCTGAGAAGATGATTGAAGCGATCGAACGTCTGGGTCACCGTTTCCTCGGCTCCTTGCCTGAACTCTCCAAACTCAGATAAAAGCAGGGTTTGGATAGAATGTTCAAGATCTTCGTCTGTAGAGTACAGTTCGCGAAGTCTATCCCAAACTTCCTTCGCCGTCGTGCATGAGCTGACCAACCTAAAGGTGTCGGACTAAAGGGCGAATCTGATTAACCTTAACGCCTTGATATTACACTGGAATTTGTCCTTTTCGTCTTGTGCAATATCCTTAACATCCTTCAGCAGATCATTGTACTCCTTTTGTGTCTTTATAATTCTGGACGTTGCAGAATGAGAAAACGGTCCATTAATGATGGCTTCCCATATGAGGTACCCATTATCCTCAGATCCAATCACGTAGTCTTCGAAGTGATGCGCCCATACTTCATAGTCATGCGTATATAGGATTGGAATCTTTGTCGTCGAACCGATGCTGTTGGAAATATTAATAGGATTTGATTGCGACTCGTCCATTATGATCGAAAAACCTGTTCAAAGATCAGACTTGTAATAAAGTAGATTAGGGCAAAACAATAAATATCAAGATACGTCAATTATGAGATGACGGCTCAATAAATATCGATAGTTGCGGAAAAACCCTAATTGAAATCTTTTTCACAGAAAAGATGTGTATTGATTACACAGCCTCCTGCTCTGATACCAATTGATGAGATTAAAAACTTTAATCTATGAAGATCGATTAGATCTTAAACAGGTAATTAATTATAAAAACAGTAAGAACACGAAAATAAGAACGAGACATGAGTGAATCAAACGTGTCGAATGATTAAACAAAATCCTCAGAAGAGCTCGATTAAGAACATCAACTGTAGAGTATTGGTAGGTTACAAGAACGGTTAAAGAAACCTGTAATGCTATCGTTAAGCTCTAGAATAATCGCTAAAAATCATTAACCTAATATGCATGCAAGCATATACTTATATATTAAACATAATGGGCTCACGGTTAGACAGGCCCAAACCGAAGTATAAATAAAATAACTAAACAGCCGAGCCCAAAAGACGTAATCATCAAAATAAACTTCAGCCCAACAAAAAACTTCAATTAAATACATCATACAAGTACTACAAATGGTCATCAAACAATTGGAAACCCTAGAAGTTCCTGTTTAGGTCCATTTTGGACTAGGACTTCCTTATTGGACCCAAATGGACCAATAAGCTTCCAATTTGACTATCATGGGCTTAGAACCCTAATTGGGCTCTAATTGGACCCACAACCATTTATTTCAACATTTTGGGCCTAAAATGAAATGAATTAAAAGCTTTGATCCATGATTAACCTAATCTAGCTTAATAAAGCAAAAAAATCACAATTTTATTTTATAAGGCCAATGATCACCCAAACTAACTCTAATATTGGGCTTAGGGGCAAAAAGCCCAAAAATCCTTTCTTCCCTCTCCACTCTCGGCCCAAGCCCAAGGAAAAAGGGAGAGTTGACTTTGGATTCCCACCTCACTTTTATTTGTTGGGTCTCCATGCATACAACTCATATTTCCAAGCAAGTATCACTTCAAAGATCACTTCTTCTTTCCTCTCTCTCACTCTCGGCCGAAACACACACACACATACACAAATATCTCACAAACTCTCTCAAGAACACTCAAGAACACATCCTTCCTCTCCACTCAAAAATCTCGAAAATTAGGAGGCTTTCAAGAGGATATTTCCACAAACTCTTCATCTAAGGTAAGCTTATACTTGGATCTATGACTTAGATTCTTTTCTTTATCAAGATCTCTTCCTAATCCATGCAAAAATCGTGATCTTGCATCCTAGAACCACCTCAAACTCGAGACCTTCAAGAAAAGGGTGCTAAGGCCAAAAATCACCAAGCTTTCTTCCATCTTTTCTTCAAAAACCGAAACCACACTCTAAGGTGAGCTTCATACCCCCTATTTTTCTGTTTTATGAGTTTTGTGGGGGGGGGGGGAATACAAGTGAAAGTGTAGATCTATATGTGTTTTGTATGCCTTGTATCATTTCTATGCTTATATGGGTGTTTTTGTGTGTTTATGATGTTGGATCTAGCCATAAACCCCTAAAAACCGTGATATAATTTATGTTAAAGGATACTAGCATCAAATATATTTCTACATACAAAGTGTTCCAAGAAAAATAGCTAAATGGCTTAATAACATTTTCTTTGGGCTAAAAACTCAATTTTTGGACATAAAATGTTAAAAATATAAAGTTAAAGGGCCCAAAATGAAATGTTTCAAATTCTGATGGGTGAGATGAGTCAAAACAGTTTCCATAATGTATTTTCTGAAAATATACTTTTTGGAGGATTAAAAACATAAATTTCAAGCTTAATGGGCTAAAAATGGCATTTTCGGCCCAATAGGGCCCAATATGGGAAATTTTCTGTTTTGGAGGGCCAAAACTGTGTTTTTCTGTAAAACAGTGGATTACTAGAGTTCCAAGTACTTTTCTAAGGTTTAAAATGCTTTTCAAATTTAAAAAGGACCAAAGTTGCAAAAATTTTCCAATTTGGGCCAAAATTTTAAAAACTACGAAAAAGAGGGGTTATAACCGAGAAAACTATATTTTCAGGGACTCAAACTGTTTTCAATGAAAAATATGCTGAAAAATATCAATTTCAATAATTTTTGGTGTTATAATGTCAAGAAAAATGGTTTAAGGACCAAACCGGAAAGTTATTTAAATAGAGGGTTGAAAAAGTAAATTTACAAACAAAAAGGGGCTGAAAACAGAAAATTTTCAAGGCTAATTCAATACACTCAACTTGATCAAATATTGGCACCGCGACTACCGACAAGATACAATACACAACAATACCAAAAATCGTTGTTAAACGAATTGGTTCGGTCTCGAACCAATAAAAACCCCAAACTACTAACGCGACGATACCTCGATTCACGCAAGTAACATTTGGGAATTTAATACACACGTGAGAGTGCACAGACGTCGACGCACCACCTTTGGGCCCCAAAGTGTAAAATCTTGTTTGTTGGGCCTAGCTAGCCCAATGACCTGATCTTAAGGCCCGAAGACTTCTACCTTACGAGTTGTTGGGTCTTACATGATCTAACACGGCGTAAAAGGACTTTCAATGGCTTTTATACTATTGGTCCCCAAGGATCCTTTGGTACTTCTAGTAAAGTCGGTTATTTTAATGCGAGGCGGGTCAAGGGCCCCTCGTACTCTTTTTTTTATCCCCAACCAGCTAATGGAGTTATCGAGGTCTTCGTGCCCTCTTTCTCTTCGGATGTGGGATTACCTGAAGTCAGGGCGGTTGGATAACGTGATTAGTACGGACGACGCCTACGGGATCGTTAGTATAGTTATAAACTGGTCGTTTGTGTAACGCGTGTTTATAGCAATTCATCATGCGCAAAAAAATCCGACGTCGCCTGGAATTAATGACTTCACACGCCGCGATGGTTTTATTTTCAACTTCATGGAATTTAAAGAATTAGGAAAACATCGGGTTTTCCTAGGGTTTTACAATACATACAGTTTCGAAATGTATACGAGTTTAATGAACATTTTTTTACAACTATAGAAACAAACAAGCATACTTATGGATCTTCACAAACGTTTTCAAAAACTCTTTTCAGAAAATATCGGATTTTCTGGTGATTTTCAAAATAATACAAAACGTTGCTTTTCAAATACCGCTTATGAACTCACCAACATTTCATATGTTGACGTTTTTCAAAATAGTTGTATTCTCAGGTAACAAGTGAACCAAAGGAAAATGTACTCAGTGATGGCTTGCAGTTTATTTATTTATGAATCGAACAATTTATTTTTGGGAATGTAATGTTTAAACAATGTACTCTATGTAAACTTTATCGGTTGTACTATATTAATGCATGGTGACGAATGTTGTTACGTTTCATATATATTCAATGTTATGGTATTCAATTAAGTCACGACAGCCCTCGGTCGTTTCCGCCGTCTGGTTCGCGGGTGTGACAGGTTGGTATCAGAGCTTTGTTTATAGTGAACTAGCATGTCTAGCCGCACATTGATATGCAACTATAAACCAAAAAGAGGGACTAACATAACTCTGAACAAAACAAGTAAATAAAACACCCTTGCTTGCATTAGGAATAGGAACATAACGCCGAACCAAACACAATAATGCTAGTATCTCGGTTAATTCGGGACTGTTCTTAGTGATACCACGGAGTGGATGTAGCCTGATCAACTACATTCTCTCCAAAGTAAAACCAACACACGTCCTGATGAGATCGGGATAGCTAGGGAACCTAAAACTATACCCTTTATCACTAAAAAGAGAACGCTTGCTTAGTCCGTGCAATAGTCATAGCATCCTAGGAATAATGTTAGCATATTTACATACTCGCGCAGACAGCATGGCTGGTTTTCATCACCCTGGAGACCCCTATTTCCCTAATCAGGGAAACAACGGATGGCTAGAGGAGGAGGAGCCTGAGGAAGACCCCGAAGAGGAATCTGACGGGGAACCGGAGGCAGAAGTCGAGGGCGAGCCTGCCGAACCCGAAGAAGACGAAGAGAATTTCGAAGAGGAACTCGATGACAGCGAAGGGGGTGATTTAGACGCAGAGTCCGAGGTCATCAACCCCCCTTACCCGATCAGGGTGCCTGCTTACCGTGTGGGCCCCACTGGTCCTACCCCTCCTTAGGGATTGATCTTTGGAGATGGAGCAGACATCAGGGACAGCGACCCCCGTTCGGCATGTCACGTGAGTACTTTGACCTGAGGGACGGAAGACCGGCCGACCGAGCCCTACCGGTCATGGTGAGACGATTACGGGACACCGGCGACCTTGCTCAGGGCACTGCTAATCAGGTACACCAGCTGTGGACTAGGGTCGAGCGTGCGGAACAGGAGACGCGTGACGTTCTTCAGGAGTTTCACATGAGGCAGGTAAGGTGGGAGTCTCGACTTCAGGACGCAGAACGCTTGGTGGCTCGTCTTCAGGGAGCATCCACATCCTCGGCACCACCTCCGGATGCAGCTCATCACGGTTAGGGATAGACTTGTCTTAGTAGGTCATTAGGAACTATGCTATGTACTCCGACTCTATGTTTAAGTGACTACACTACTCATAGAGCCGTTATGCTGTCGAATTAGTGTCACTCCTGTATGCTCTTACGAGCAAAATTTTCTTGTATTAAATGCGGATAATATTAATGAACTATTATGTGATTTGCTATGATATTACAAATTGCTATGTGTTGAGAAGTTATGATTGTATGTCCGATGGTAGTAATGTCTAAGTTCGTACCATGCACCTAGTTAGTAGGATCACAACCTCACAGAAACCACAAACACTCAACATCTTTCCGTTTCGTGACAGAAAGATGCCTCTCCGGCCTACTCGCGGAAACCCAGGACCAACTCCACCCGAGGTTGACTCCACTGCATTCTAGGCAGCCGTGTCTGCTACGGTCACCGCAGCTATGGCACAACTCCATCTGGGGAATAATGGAGGAGGCAACGGGCAAGAGGCAGGAAGTTCGAACAACGGGATGAAACAAGGACCTACCAAAACATGTACCTACAAGGACTTCACAAACGCCAAACCACGAACTTTTAACAGCACTGGAGGGGTGATCACTCTGAAGCGATGGATCGAGAAGGTGGAGTCGGTATTCGAGATATGCGATTGCCCTGAACAGATGAAGGTGAAGTTCGCGGCTTGCACTTTTGTGGACCAAGCACTCACTTGGTGGAACGGACACGTAGAAGCCATGACACTCCCTGTAGCCAACTCTATGTCGTGGGCAGAGATGAAAGAAATGTTAATGGCTGAGTACTGCCCACGAGGCGAAATACAGAAGATGGAGCAAGAGCTATGGAACCTCACTGTGCAGAATGCGAATATCGATGCCTATATATAGAGATTTAGTGAACTATCTCTGCTGTGCCCGAGTATGATCACATCGGAAGGAAAGAAGATTGAGCGATTCATCTGGGGACTAACATCACCCATTCAAGGGAATGTGATAGCTGCGAACCCTGAAACGTTTGATAGTGCAAAAAGATTGACAAAGAGGCTGTATGACCATAACAACAAGAAGGGCGAGAAGCCAGTGGAGGCTGAGAAGAAAAAGGAAGGTGATGGCAAGAAAGGGAAGAACAACAAGAGGAAGGGACGTCAGGGCCTCGAGACCTCTAAAAAGCAGCAGACAGTGGCAGTTAACGCTGTCACCGCACTGGTTCCAGCCGCACCACATGCTCCAGCCTCAGCTGCTCCAAATGCTTCAAGACCCTATTCTGATAATCTTCCCAAATGCAATAAGTGCGGTCTCCATCATAACGGAGAATGCAGGGATTTTTAGTGCACCAGTTGCAACCGAAGGGGACACACTGCAAGGTACTGCAGGACTTATCCTCCCCAGAACAAAAATCAGGGAAACAACAACAACAACCATCGCAATAACAACAACACCAATGCCGGCGGCAATAATGCAGGGCCTAGCCACACCTGCTTCGTGTGTGGAAGGACGGGGCATTTCCGCCGAGACTGCCCTAACAACAACAATTCAGGAAACAGAGGAACAGGAAGGATGCTGACCATGGGTCAGGGTGAGGCTACTCAGGACCCCGTAGTTGTGACCGGTACGTTTCTCCTAAACCACACTTATGCATGCATCTTATTTGACACCGGAGCAGAGCGAAGTTTCGTAAGCAAGAAGTTTAAACAATTATTAAAACAACAACCCCAAAAGCTAAATGAAACCTATACGGTGGAAATGGCCAATGGGAAAACCGAATCCACTGGGGAAATCTACATCGGATGTACCCTAACCCTTAACCAACACGTCTTTCGAATAGACCTAATGCCAGTATCAATTAGGAGTTTCGATGTGATTATCGGCATGGATTGGTTAAGCCCCCACCATGCTGAGATTATGTGCCACGAGAAGGCCGTTCGCCTTCGTCTCCCAAATCACGAAACCCTAGTAATTTACGGAGACAAACCTAGCATGAATCTTCGCCTCATCTCGTGCGTCAAGGCACAAAAACATCTACGAAAGAACAACTTGGCGTTCTTGGCTCACATAGTGGATAAGACCAAGTAGGAAACTAACATCCAAGATATTCCGGTAGCGTGCGAATTTCCAGACGTATTTCCTGAAGATCTTCCGGGAGTACCCCCAGAGAGACAGGTTGAGTTCCGAATCGACCTCGTTCCAGGAGCAACTCCTCTCGCTAAATCACCCTATCGGTTGGCTCCTGCTGAAATGTAGGAATTGTCCAAAAAACTCAGTGAGCTTCTGGACAAGGGATTTATCCGACCTAGCTACTCGCCATGGGGAGCTCCAGTGCTCTTTGTCAAAAAGAAGGACGGATCTTTCAGAATGTGCATCGATTATAGAGAGTTAAATAAACTCACAGTCAAGAACCGCTACCTACTCCCACGAATCGATGATCTATTTGACCAGCTCCAAGGAGCTAGTTATTTTCTAAAATAGATCTACGGTCCGGATACCACCAACTCAAAGTCCGGGAAGAGGATATTCCTAAAACCGCTTTCCGAACCTGCTACGGACAATATGAATTCGTCGTAATGCCTTTCGGTCTAACAAATGCACCTGCCGCATTTATGGACCTAATGAATCGAATCTGTCGACCGTTCCTCGACAACTTCGTCATTGTGTTTATCGATGACATCCTCGTCTATTCTCGAAGAAAAGAAGAGCATGGCCAATATCTCCGACAAGTCCTAGAAACTCTGCGATCGGAAAAGCTTTACGCCAAACTCTCCAAGTGTGAGTTCTGGCTCCGAAGTGTGAACTTCCTAGGTCACGTAGTTAGCCAAGATGGAATTCATGTGGATCCCTCTAAGGTCAAAGCCGTGGAAGGATGGGCAACTCCGACCACGCCCACTGAAATTCGTCAATTATTGGGTCTAGCAGGCTACTATAGGAGATTCATTCAAAACTTCTCTAAGATCGCCAAGCCACTTACCTCGCTTACGCAAAAGGGCGTACCATTCAAATGGACAGACAAACAAGAGATTGCGTTTCGGACCTTGAAGCAAGCTCTTTGTACTGCTCCCGTACTATATCTACCTGAAGGAACGGAAGATTTTGTAGTCTACTGTGACGCGTCAAATCAGGGCTTAGGTTGCGTTCTCATGCAGCGTGGAAGAGTGATAGCATACGCATCCCGCCAATTAAATACGCACGAAGTAAATTATATGACCCATGACCTAGAATTGGGAGCCGTGGTCTTCGCTCTGAAAATTCGGAGGCACTACCTGTACGGTGCGAAGTGCACCATCTTCACGGACCACAAGAGTCTCCAGCACATCTTGGACCAGAAGGAGCTGAACATGAGACAACGAAGATGGGTTGAATTGCTAAACGACTACGAGTGTGAGATCAACTACCACCCAGGCAAGGCCAACGTGGTAGCTGATGCGTTAAGTCGGAGGGAGTACTCTAATCGCCGCGCGAAAACTCTCTCGATAACCATTCAATCTCATCTGGCCACTCAAATTGCATCAGTCCAGTCGGAGGCCATGAGGACGGAAAATAGAGCTAGCGAGGCATTACGCGGGATGGAGAAGAATCTAGAAGCAAGGGAGAATGGAGTATACTACTTCATGAACCATATTTGGGTCCCAAAAATCAAAGGATTTAGGGAGGTTGTTATGAAGGAAGCCCACAAGACACGATACTCCATTCATCCTGGTTCAGAAAAGATGTATTTGGACATTAAACAACACTATTGGTGGCCTAACATGAAGGCGGAAATCGCGACCTACGTTAGTAATTGCCTTACGTGCGCCAAGGTAAAGGTGGAGTACCAGAAACCTCAGGATTGTTACAGCAACCAGTAATCCCTGAGTGGAAATGGGAGGGAATTTCTATGGATTTCGTGACCAAGCTACCCAAGACGTCGGACGGACTGGACACCATATGGGTAATAGTCGACCGACTGACGAAGTCTGCCCATTTCCTGCCTATAAAAGAATCCTACAAGATGGAAAGATTGACGCGTTTGTACCTACGAGAAATCGTGAAACTCCACGGAGTACCAGTGTCTATTATCTCGGATAGGGACAGTAGATTCACTTCGCGCTTTTGGCAATCTCTCCATAAGGCACTAGGAACTCATCTCGACATGAGCACCGCGTATCACCCACAAACGGACGGTCAAAGCGAACGAACCATTCAAACGCTTGAAGACATGCTTCGCGCATGCGTGATAGACTTTGGGAAGTCTTGGGATACCCACCTACCTTTGATCGAGTTCTCATATAACAATAGTTATCATTCGAGCATCAAGGTGGCTCCTTTCGAAGCACTGTACGGGCGTAAATGTAGATCACCGTTATGTTGGGCTGAAGTAGGTGACACCCAGCTAGCAAAAACATATACGTCGGACAAGGCACTAACGGGACCGGAAATCATTCGCGAAACCACGGAAAAGATCGTTCAAAGCAGAGCCCGATTGCAAGCATCGCGTGACCGACAAAAGAGCTACGCCGATAAACAGCGAAAGCCCTTAGAATTTCAGGTCGGTGATCGAGTACTGTTGAAAGTCTCACCATGGAAAGGGGTTATACGTTTCGGAAAATGGGGAAAGCTGAACCCACGATACATTGGACCTTTCAAAATCGTCACCCGAATAGGTCTGGTAGCATACATACTGCAACTACCCGCAGAGCTAAACGGTGTACACCCCGTGTTTCATGTCTCTAATCTGAAGAAGTGCCTATCAGATGAAACCCTTGTCATTCCTCTTGACGAAATCAAAATCAATGAGAATCTCTTGTTCGTTGAAGAACCAATCGAAATCATGGACAAGGAGGTGAAGCGTACTAAGCAAAGTCGCATCCCGATCGTGAAAGTACGGTGGAACGCAAAGCGTGGGCCAGAATTCATGTGGGAACGCGAAGACCAAATGAAGCAAAAGTACCCTCACCTATTCTAGCATTCTCAAATCTAGCTTTCAAACAGAATTTCGGGACGAAATTCCCTCTAACGGGGGGATGATGTCACAACTAGAAATTTTGTGTCATGTAATCTATACACTCACGTTAATGTGAATCAAAAACTTAAGAGCATGTGTGATACCTATTATTATGACATCAAAAACTTCAATTAAATACATCATACAAGTACTACAAATGGTCATCAAACAATTGGAAACCCTAGAAGTTCTTGTTTAGGTCCATTTTGGACTAGGACTTCCTTATTGGACCCAAATGGACCAATAAGCTTCCAATTTGACTATCATGGGCTTAGAACCCTAATTGGGCTCTAATTGGACCCACAACCATTTATTTCAACATTTTGGGCCTAAAATGAAATGAATTAAAAGCTTTGATCCATGATTAACCTAATCTAGCTTAATAAAGCAAAAAAATCACAATTTTATTTTATAAGGCCAATGATCACCCAAACTAACTCTAATATTGGGCTTAGGGGCAAAAAGCCCAAAAATCCTTTCTTCCCTCTCCACTCTCGGCCCAAGCCCAAGGAAAAAGGGAGAGTTGACTTTGGATTCCCACCTCACTTTTATTTGTTGGGTCTCCATGCATACAACTCATATTTCCAAGCAAGTATCACTTCAAAGATCACTTCTTCTTTCCTCTCTCTCACTCTCGGTCGAAACACACACACACATACACAAATATCTCACAAACTCTCTCAAGAACACTCAAGAACACATCCTTCCTCTCCACTCAAAAATCTCGAAAATTAGGAGGCTTTCAAGAGGATATTTCCACAAACTCTTCATCTAAGGTAAGCTTATACTTGGATCTATGACTTAGATTCTTTTCTTTATCAAGATCTCTTCCTAATCCATGCAAAAATCGTGATCTTGCATCCTAGAACCACCTCAAACTCGAGACCTTCAAGAAAAGGGTGCTAAGGCCAAAAATCACCAAGCTTTCTTCCATCTTTTCTTCAAAAACCGAAACCACACTCTAAGGTGAGCTTCATACCCCCTATTTTTCTGTTTTATGAGTTTTGTGGGGGGGGGGGGAATACAAGTGAAAGTGTAGATCTATATGTGTTTTGTATGCCTTGTATGATTTCTATGCTTATATGGGTGTTTTTGTGTGTTTATGATGTTGGATCTAGCCATAAACCCCTAAAAATCGTGATATACTTTATGTTAAAGGATACTAGCACCAAATATATTTCTACATACAAAGTGTTCCAAGAAAAATAGCTAAATGGCTTAATAACATTTTCTTTGGGCTAAAAACTCAATTTTTGGACATAAAATATTAAAAATATAAAGTTAAAGGGCCCAAAATGAAATGTTTCAAATTCTGATGGGTGAGATGAGTCAAAACAGTTTCCATAATGTATTTTCTGAAAATATACTTTTTGGAGGATTAAAAACATAAATTTCAAGCTTAATGGGCTAAAAATGGCATTTTCGGCCCAATAGGATCCAATATGGGAAATTTTCTGTTTTGGAGGGCCAAAACTGTGTTTTTCTGTAAAACAGTGGATTACTAGAGTTCCAAGTACTTTTCTAAGGTTTAAAATGCTTTTCAAATTTAAAAAGGACCAAAGTTGCAAAAATTTTCCAATTTGGGCCAAAATTTTAAAAACTGCGAAAAAAGGGGTTATAACCGAGAAAAATGTATTTTCAGGGACTCAAACTGTTTTCAATGAAAAATATGCTGAAAAATATCAATTTCAATAATTTTTGGTGTTATAATGTCAAGAAAAATGGTTTAAGGACCAAACCGGAAAGTTATTTAAATAGAGGGTTGAAAAAGTAAATTTACAAACAAAGAGGGGCTGAAAACAGAAAATTTCAAGGCTAATTCAATACACTCAACTTGATCAAATATTGGCACCGCGACTACCGACAAAATACAATACACAACAATACCAAAAATCGTTGTTAAACGAATTGGTTCGGTCTCGAACCAATAAAAACCCGAAACTACTAACGCGACGATACCTCGATTCACGCAAGTAACATTTGGGAATTTAATACACACGTGAGAGTGCACAGACGTCGACGCACCATCTTTGGGCCCCAAAGTGTAAAATCTTGTTTGTTGGGCCTAGCTAGCCCAATGACCTGATCTTAAGGCCCGAAGACTTCTACCTTACGAGTTGTTGGGTCTTACATGATCTAACACGGCGTAAAAGGACTTTCAATGGCTTTTATACTATTGGTCCCCAAGGATCCTTTGGTACTTCTAGTAAAGTCGGTTATTTTAATGCGAGGCGGGTCAAGGGCCCCTCGTACTCTTTTTTTTATCCCCAACCAGCTAATGGAGTTATCGAGGTCTTCGTGCCCTCTTTCTCTTCGGATGTGGGATTACCTGAAGTCAGGGCGGTTGGATAACGTGATTAGTACGGACGACGCCTACGGGATCGTTAGTATAGTTATAAACTGGTCGTTTGTGTAACGCGTGTTTATAGCAATTCATCATGCGCAAAAAAATCCGACGTCGCCTGGAATTAATGACTTCACACGCCGCGATGGTTTTATTTTCAACTTCATGGAATTTAAAGAATTAGGAAAACATCGGGTTTTCCTAGGGTTTTACAATACATACAGTTTCGAAATGTATACGAGTTTAATGAACATTTTTTTACAACTATAGAAACAAACAAGCATACTTATGGATCTTCACAAACGTTTTCAAAAACTCTTTTCAGAAAATATAAGATTTTCTGGTGATTTTCAAAATAATACAAAACGTTGCTTTTCAAATACCGCTTATGAACTCACCAACATTTCATATGTTGACGTTTTTCAAAATAGTTGTATTCTCAGGTAACAAGTGAACCAAAGGAAAATGTACTCAGTGATGGCTTGCAGTTTATTTATTTATGAATCGAACAATTTATTTTTGGGAATGTAATGTTTAAACAATGTACTCCATGTAAACTTTATCGGTTGTACTATATTAATGCATGGTGACGAATGTTGTTACGTTTCATATATATTCAATGTTATGGTATTCAATTAAGTCACGACAGCCCTCGGACGTTTCCGCCGTCTGGTTCGGGGGTGTGACATCAGACGCTCAAGGATATGCTCAGGCATGTGTATTGGATTTTGGAGGGAGTTGGGATACTTACCTTCCACTGGACGAGTTCTCCTACAACAATAGTTATCATGCTAGTATTGATCGACCACCATTTGGGATGTTGTATGAGAGGAGGTGTAGGACCGTGGTTTGTTGGAGCGAGGTTGCTCATCGGGTCATAAGGACCATCGATGTGGTGCTTAAGACCACATAGTTGATTCAGCAGGTGCGCAACAGGTTGCGGGTCCGGCAAAGCCGGTATAAGGGTGATGTTGATCGAAGAAATTCAAACCTTGAGTTCCTGCTAAGGGACTTGGTGCTGCTGAAGGTGTCACCTTGGAAAGCTGTCATCTGGTTTCGGAAGCGGGGCAAGTTGGGCCCCCGATTTATTGGTCCTTTCAGGCTTACTACCCAGGTGAGCAGGGTTGCATACCGAATGGATTTTCCAGATGAGCTCAGCCAGATCCATAACACATTCCACGTGTCTTATTTGCGGAAGTGTGCAGCCGATGATTCGGCAGTGATTTCATTAGATGATATTCAAGTGGATGAGCGCCTGAATTACGTGGAGAGGCTGATTGTGATTCTCGTCGGTACAACCAAGATTATGCATAATATGGTGGTGAATCTGGTGAAGGTGCAATGACAACACTGAAAGGGCTCTGAGTAGATGTAGGAGCCGGAGGGCAAGATGAGGGAGAACTACCCAAACTTATTTGAAGCAGCGGACTTCGAGGATGAAGTCTAATTCAAGTGGGCAATATTTGAAACATTCAGTCTAGGTGCAAACCATTTCTCTCCTTGTTCCTTAATTCTTTTGAGGGTGAACATGACGTGTTGTGGCGTCAACATGTCGTGGTGTGTCATTTTGTATCGTGGGACTTAATTGACCCAAGATGACGTGTTCTTGAGGCAACACGGCGTGGTGGGTGCAATTAGTGAAAACCCTAATTTTCAGGCCTTGGACCCTATTTAAGGAATATTAAGGCTACGGTTTTAGCCTCCATCCTTCATACAACCTCAAAAAACCTAACCTTAGCCTACATTGAAGTTGTGAGATCATTTTTGTGCACTTTTAGTGATTTTAGAAGGTGAAGGAAGCAGTTGGTGAGGTGATTTCGTGGAAGGTCGTGTTTCTTCAGCTTAACTCATCTCTTGGACCTTCGTGAGTGCCCAAGACTCAAGCTTTTCTTATTTTGCTGATAGATCTCTTGCTTTTGTCTCATTTTCCCATGATTTGGTTGGATTTAGGTGATAAGATCTCATAAAGTTTGTATCTTTATGAATCCCCAAGTCAAGGTGGTCTAGTAGTGTTTTGGATCTGGACTATAATCAAGTTTTGATGTCATGCATAAAGAATTAGGTCATAAAACCTCTTTTTAACCTAATACTGCTTCAAGACGTGCATTGGACATGCATGACTATAAAGGCAACTTTTAGGTTAGTTTTGATGTTTGAATTATTTCTGGAAAAGATAGACTTCAAAAATTATGAAATAAGGGCTAATTGATTAAGTCCTTGCATTTCTAAGCCGTATGGGAGTTAGAGATTGGATTTTGGACCTTTTGGGAGGTCCCATTGGATAAAGTCAGAAACTTTATCCTTCTAGATCACATTTTGGACTAGACCTGAGTTTTAGAGTGCTTGGAGTCAAAGAAAATAGTTTAATGTATTAAGCTATTGGAACCTCGGCAAACACGACATGACCAATGGGAAACAAAGAATGTTGGGTGAGGTTTTTCCCAACTATTTGGTTGTTTATGGGACACGACGTGTCCAAGGGGCAACATAGGCATGGTGGAGTCAACCTTGATCATTGACTTTGACTTTTGGATCTTGACCTAAGTTTGACCTATGGGTATTTTGGGTAATTTGAATTATAGACTGAATTTTGGTCACTGTTATTTGTAAAAGTGAACAGTAGAGTCGGTTTTCTGAGCAACTTGTTGATTCAAATTTTCATCTGCCTATGAGGTAGGTTTTCTCACTGTATCAATGGGTCGAATGCACTATGGCTGACCCATTATTTGTGATATGTGATACTAGCTATATTTGTGATATATGTATGAAAGACTAGGATTTGGCCCCTGGAAATAGTATGAAAGACCAGGATGTGGCATCTGACATCTATATGAAAGACCAGGGATTTGGCCCTTGGCATTGCAAGGAAGACCATGATTTGGCCCGTGGTAGGAATTGCTCTAAAGACTTTCATTTGGTCCATAACATTAACTTATTTATGTAGGGTATGTGGTACTCTGGAGAAACTCACTAAGATTTTTCTTACCGTTTATATTTTTGGTTTTAGGTACTTCCGGTACTAAGGGGAAGGGCCCGACATGATGTCACAACATTCTCCCTCACGATTTTTTGCACTTTTTGATATTGGTACTCTGATGATTTGACATTTGTACTATGTGATGGTTTTGGGACATTCTGATGATTGTAAGTCTTGTTTAAAAATGAAAAATTTTATCATGGTTTTTGGGTCATTACACAAATCAATGAAGGTCGTCACTGTTTTATCTACACAGTGACCAAAAAAAAGTTGTCAATGTCTTATCCGATTAGTACCCATAGAAAGTCGTCACTGGTTTATCCAATTAGTGACTATAACAGGTCGTCACTAATTTATCCTATTAGACAAAAAAGGGGGTGAAAAATTATAGAATTATTGAAATATTAAATGTCATTTTTAGTATGAATTATAACAATATCCAATTATACAAAAGAAAAGACAAATACTATAAATCTTTACAATACAACAACAATAACCAAATAAATCTTCACATTTAAAATATGAAATATTAAATATCATTTTAAAAAAAAAAAACAAAATCCATACATTTTATCCAATTTTTCAAAAAACAAACATATAAGATCAGTATGCATTAGAAGTAAATTCCATTGATCATTGTAATTGAGATAAACGTGAAAACTCACTCATCATAAATTCCATTTTCTTATTTTGTTCCTCTAGATATTTGATTTGCTCATCTTGAAATTGTAGTTGCTCTTCTTTAATTACCCAAATTTCCAATATCCTTTGTAAACCTAAAAATGTAGACTTGTAAGGTTACATACTAATTTCCCTAAAGACAACATCAATAAGGACATAGAGACACGAAATTAAGAGAAATGTTTGACTTAGATGTGACATTAATGATTGATAACTGAGAACAATCAACACTTTCCGCTTCTTCAATTTCATTGATTGCGCTAAAACTATCAGAATTATCATCGATATCAGCAAAATTGGATTGAGATTCAAGTTTCGAATGCTCAGTTATTTTCAAAATCTTGATTTGTTCACTTTTTGTCAAACTTTCATTCACATTCTCAACAAGTTCATCAGCATTTAGAAATTCATCTATCCTAACAATACAATAAGCAAATCTATCATCAAACACTTTGTTAAAATCTGCTACGGTTTTCTCACAATCATATGACAATACATTGACTTTTTCTCTCTCAAAAACAAGAAAATGTAGTAACTTTCGATGTTGTTCTTTACTAATTTCACACGAATGATGTAAATTTGTCGATTTTGTGTACAATCTTTTCGCAGAATTACAGTAAATGTTATGTTGTGCTAGTAACATACGAACATCACTGTCTAAGTTTTCTGTATAATTATTAACATTTTTCAGTTATAGCTCTAGAAACTCTACTCTGCTACGTTTCGAGTCAAGTAACTTTTGTGTCTCTAGCAGTTGATTGTTTAATTTCTTTGCCTCATTACTAGCAGACACAACAATAGCATCAAAATAAGCAACAGTATCATCAAACACAATTATCTCAGAGTCGCATTCTTGTAAAGGAATGTTAAAAGATTCAAGAATAGAACGTACCTTAGTTGTCATCGATGATTTGTCTCCTGACTTGGTCATGAAGCATCGACCAGTCACCATCTCTTCTTCTTCTTCATCCTCATACTTCGCAAACATGGCGCCATGAGTAGGATTTCTCATTTCTTCATCATCGGATCCAGAAGACCAGATATGATAAGTGTCTTCTTCCTCAGTTTCACGTCTAGCCACAAGTGACATGCCCTTTGCCTTCGCACAAACTTCTTCTAACCTTTCAACATAGTGAGCTTTGTCCTTTACATGATTCTTTTTCTCCTCTTTCTTACGAAGCATGCAGTCATTTGCAAGATGATTTGCTCCGTTATAGTAGTGACAGTCTACTCCTAAATCTCCTTTCAGCTTCTTTTCGTTCTTTGACTCTTTTTCCTTGTCATCATTCTTCTCAAACTTTTTCTTCTCTTCAACTCCTAAATTTCCCACAAAACTTCCCTTAGCTTCACTCTGCTTCCCTTTAGGATTAAACGACTTCTTAAATAAATTTTTAACTCGGTTGTTCGAGTAAAAAGCTATAGCCTAATCACCAGAGTTCATGAGAAATCCTTCTTCATCCAAATCCTCTTTCTCAACATCCTCCACTTTAGAAACTTTCAAAACCAGAGCCAATGGACCCCCAAGCTCTGTTTCGACTCTTCTACCATCTCAGCCACTTCACTTTCGTGTGTTTTGATTAAATTGTACAAATCATTCAGAGACAAATTGTCTAAACTTTGTTGATTCTTTATCATCATACTCACACTCCTCCACTCTTTACGAAGTCCCATCACAAAAGTGAGGTTGAACTCCATACTAGACCTTGTAATCCCATAGCGATTACATCTGTAAATCAACTCATTAAGACGATCATAGTATATTTCAACTGTTTCATTCTCCTTCTGTCTGAACTCCTTCAGCTCAACCAAACATTGCTTTACAGAGTTGATCTACGTTTTCTTACTCCCCTGATATTTCTCTTTGAGAGTATTCCATATATCTTTTGTTGTTTTACAACCACGGATGTAATTATAAACAACAGGTGGCAAAGCACCTCTCAGCTCTCTCATACAATGTTTATCGTTGTTTTTCAGTCTTGTTGATTGTTCTTCAACTACTGAAGTTGATCCAAATGATCCTATGTTCTGAGCATTTGGTGGAGGTTGAACAGTTCCTTTGATGCAATTCAATAACTCTTCATCTAGTCCATTGAGAAAGTCTTCCATACGATGCACCCATTGATCGTAGTACTCTGGAATCAGCATCGGGATTTTTGTTGATGATCCAAACAGATGAGAGTATGAAGTCATCGTATTCTTGTTAAAGTTCGCCATTGTTGTACAGATGAGAAATTTTTTGAAAACTTGATGAATTTGAGAATTCACAAGATTAACTGATCAGAAACTTGAATTCCAGAACTCGATTATACAATTCGAACATAGAATCTAAACAAAGCAATAGATCTAAGATGATTTTCAGAATCGTATTGTGCGGAAACTTTTTAGACTGACTTATGACTCAAAAACAACGATTCAAATGAAAAATCAGATCATTGCAGTTTGAATTGTGCCCTGATACCAATTATAGAAGAATTGTAACGAGTAATCGAAAGTAAATTAGAGTAATTCAAGTAAAGATCAAAGAAATGAACAAATGATGTATATATGATCTGGTTTTAGCTTTATTACTTGCAATGAACTAAGTACAAAATTAGGTAATAGAAGTGGGAAAACTCTACTTCCTATGCTCAAGTTCTGACCCTATTTATAGGATCCTGAAAGTACAAAAAATACTAAGTCAAGGTCTCCAAAGAAGAAGATAGAGAAGGTTGTTGAAAAAAAAAGAAAAAGAAAAAGAAATTGACGAATCAAAGAAGGAGTCCATCCCTTCTAAGTTTGGGATTTTAAAACATTTGAAGAAGATGTCTAAAAAACGAACTACGTCTGAGGATTCGTCTCCGATGGTACGAAAGGCTCAGTTGAACAGAAAGGGAGTCAAAGTTCATGAGATTCCTGCACCCGTTTCTCCGTCTTCAAAGAAGCGAAGAGCTCACAAAGTTGCACAACATATATCCTAAAAGACAAAAAAGAGAAAGCTTGTTGTTCGAGATGACTCATCTGATAACGAAATTGTACCTGACACACCTCTGGGTTCGACTTCACCATTGGTAAATTCATCTGTTGTTATTTCGTTAATTTCACCTACTATTACAATTGAACCTTCAGTATCAATTCCACTCAAAATTATGGTAACAAAGTCAGTTTCTGAGGAGGTTCCAATTTCAAACATCACTGCAAACGTATCTGATATGGGTGCACATGTTAACATGAGTGTCGACTTTATTCAACCTATTCCAATCATAGCTTCTTTACCACTTACTTCATCTATAGTCAACTCGACTGTAGACACTTCTCTACCACCAACAACTTCATTAATTTCACTTCCTTCATATATTCACCCTGTATCTACAATCATAACATCACCCACTTTTGAACAAGTGTTAAAACAACCATTCACCACATTATTCCAATCTCAATCTACTAAACCACCAAAGCATAATTCCAATGATGAAACGGATGGAGGAGGTTTCGGAGGAACTTTCGAAGATATTCATTTTGATTCAAAAGAAGAGGAAATTCCTGATCATATGTTGATGTCGGGGAAGCAGTTCAAAATATTGAATCGGAAGCTAAACTCAATTTTGCAATCTCAATCCGATTCGGGAGCCAAGCATTCGGTTTCTGACATCGAAGTTGATGTGATGATTAAGGATGTTGAGCTTCGCTTACAAAGGTCACTATATTTGAATGATAAAAATAATGAGCTTAGGGTGAAAGCTCAAGGTGAATTATTCTCTTCGGCGGTTAAAGAATTGCGAAACACTACAAGAAAAAAGGCCTTTTACGACGCTCATTGCGCGTCGTAAATGGCTCAGACGACGCGCAAATGCGTGTCAAGGAAGGCCATGTCATAAAGATAGACGACGCGCATTTGCGCGTCGTCTAGAGACGACGCGCATTTACGACGCGCATTTACGACACGCATTTACGATGCACGGTTACGACACGCAATGCGTATCAAGGAAGGCCCTGTCATAAAGGAAGACGACACGCATTCGCGTGTCGTAACCTTACGACGCGCGTGTTAATGACACGCAATGCGTATCAAGAAAGCCCCTGTCAAGAAAGGCCATGTCATAAATGAAGATGACACACATTTTTGCGTATCGTAATTTTAAATTTAAAAAAAAAAATTATTTATGGATTTACTTATTTTCATATTAAATTTGCATTTTATGTCACATAATGGAAAATAAAATACCATATACAAATAATACAATGCATTGCACAAAAGTTAATGTTATACAAATAATCATTCGAATAGTAGACAAATGTAATACTACAAATAATCATTCTAATAGTAGACAAATGTAAGATTTCAACATTTTTTATATAATTAACTAAATTATTAGCCAAATTTCCTAAAATACCAACATACTTTTCTATGAAGAGCATTAACACTATTCTTTTCCATCAAAAACTTCAAAACCTGCATAATTCACTACTAGAAAAACAGCCTTTTCCACACCAATAGCAAATGGCAAAGTGGAAGGGTAAACTTATATCTCTATTCCATGATAAAAAGAAACAGCCACATGAAAATCTGAAAAAAGATAAAACCATAAATAAAAATAAACCCAATCAGGCACAAGACTTTTGGAGCAGTAGCACATATGAAATGGACAACAATGATACAAAAAAAAAAAAAAAAAAAAAAAAAAAAAAAAAAAAAAACGAGTTTTGGTGTTGGGTTGAAAAAGTATGAAGTTCTTCTAGACGATAAACCAAAAGAATTCACTAAATAAACTTCTATATAATAAAAGAAGTAAAATTAATTATACCCTGTCATTTGGAGCTGCTGCATACCCATAATGAAGAATGGAGGAGTGCAACAACTAGAAGAAGAAGAAGAAAAGAAATAGCTCTTATTCATGAAAAAAAACATTTGTACCCTTTGGTATCTTTTAGAAATCAGCAGAAGAGTGCAACAACACTTACAATAAGAAATCAGCAACAATTGCAGGAATCAGATTACACTGTAATGCTTGATTCCATTCCCTCTTTGATTACTGCATACCAAACACACTACCTTATTTAAAGTAACTATGACAGACTCATCACTTCACTCGGTAAAAATTGTACACAAAACCAAAAAGCTCTCTTACTTCATCTGAACTGTCTTCTAAATCAGACGCATCACTTCACTTGGCTTTCTTGGTGGCTGCAGCAGCACCATTCTTGGCAACAGCAGCTGGCTTTTTTGGCGCCTCCTAAATTACATAGAAGAATACTTAGAAAAGTGGAGAACAACATGTATCATGTAGAGAATGCTGCTAAAAAGTGACAAAATTAATGTGAAATTAGACAAACTGTATCCAAGTGCCAAGAGATTTACACTCTGACTCACTTCTTCATCTGATGAATCACTATCATCCGATGATTCAGATTCAAATTCAGATTCATCTGAACTACTTACAGGTTTACTAACAGTTTTTTTATTCGATCCAATTTTAGCTGTAGGAGCGGACTGTTTCTTAGGTTTAGGTTCCTGCAACATGTTAAAAAGGCTTGTAGAAGGGTGAAGAATAAAATAAACGAATTTTTTACAACATGTGATAATGACTTCATATTCAACTTCCCTTAGCTGATCAATGACCTCTGAGATCTCTTCTTTTAAGTTCTAATTCAGACAAACATAATAGGAGAGAAAATAGACAACATTAAAAAAAATCTAAAAAAGTTAAAATTTTTAATAAAAACCTACCATTTATCACCCCAAGTTATGTTGTTGAACCAATTTAGAAACAAACATGCAGTTGTTAAAAATAAGTAACAATTAAATATTGTTGTTTCTCAAATGTAATGCATTACTAGGATTGAATTGTGAAGAAGTAATTAAGAAACTTATATGGATTACTTAGCTAGCTAGGTCCATAAACCTGAAGCTAGCCCTTTTAAGTTTTACATATTTTAGTTGATCCCTTGAGGATGTTTCGATTTATGATAGTTTATCTAGATGTTTATAGAACCATTTGCAGGTTCAGGTAGTTTGGTATATATGAAAATGTCAGAAAAAAAAAGAAAAATGAGAAGAGAAGAGAATGTAAATGTAGTCGTGAATTCATGGAGGTCCCATTTGTGCTGGAGACTTGAGCAACTTCTTTAAAGAGTTAACAATGCTATTAAAAGTTGGGCGTTGAGCAGGATCACTGTGAAACACATGGAAAATTAATTAACCAGTTTAGAAAAAGTACAAGAGGAGCTGAGATAAAAAGATTGATAGATAGATAAATAGATGGCAAGTGTTTGTTAAATCTTACTCGGCCCAACATGATTCCATGAGTGAAGTTAATGCCGGAGGGGTGTTGATGGGTATCGTTAGTTTCCTGTTCTGGAAAGCCACTGCTCCAACAACCTGAATATAATTTAAGTAATTTAAAAAAGATTTTTTCCCTTATATGATAAATAAAAGGATTATTTTAATTTATTTATGATTAAGCTGACCTGGGCAGGGCTGAGTCCGTTCCATGGCTGCTGCATGGTGACGAGCTCCCACAAGATGACACCGAAATTGTAAACATCAGATTTTTCATTCGAGGGCTCACCACGCAGGAATTCAGGGGCCATCCATTCAGGCTGTCATCATTACATATATAGATATATATATAAATAAAAAAAGAAATAGTTAATTACTTATACTAGTATATTATAATTACATGTGCATATATGGTATATTTCAGACAGGACAAGAAACGACTAACAAACTGTAATTACAGAAGCTTACTGTTCCTGCAACAGATTTTGATGATATGAAAGTATTTGCTTTAAATCTGGATAACCCAAAATCACAAACCTACAAATACGTACATTTATATATAACATGTGGGTTAAATACAGAAAACGGTTAGTTACAAATTAAGTACGTGTTGGATTAATGTAAGTACCTTGACAGTCCAGTTTTTATCGACCAATAAGTTTGGAGATTTGAGATCCCAGTGAACGATTGGAGGATTAAGACAATGAAGATAATTGATACCCTTTGCCTGCAACAACAAATAATAATTATTTTAATTATTGTTGAAATTCAAGATTCATAATAATAAAAATTTAGTGTAATTAACCAACCACATCCAAAGCCATGCGTATACGTCGCCTTTGATCCATAATTTCACCAGCTGTTGGTCGATGTATAAGACGAAATAGACTACCCCTGTAATTAATGTTTCATCATCAGTTATATATAACAAAAAGCAACTTTCCATGCATGATAATGATATTGATTGAGTTATACTGTATATAAAATGAAAAGGGAGGTTAGGCTACCTAGGTAAGTACTCTGTCACTATTGAAAAATGTGGGCGAACAGTCACTGCACCCATGAACAGAACCACATTCGGATGCCACACTCGTTTCATAATTGAAACCTTACAACAAACCAATATTCAACACCAAATTTAGAATACAATTTTTTATATAAAAACATACATTATAAATATAGAAATAATGTTTGTTATAGTTATACTATATATATACCTCCCTCAGAAACTCCTTCAACTGATCATCTTGGAAGTCCTGGACAGTTAATACCTTAACTGCCACATCCTACACATACGTACAATAAAAAACAAAAGAGTTAAATTAATTAGATTCTGAAAATAATAGTATATAATCAATGATGCATTGTGTTTTGGTTATAGAAAAAGACCAACCGATCCATGCCACTCTGCTCGATGCACTGTCCCAAAAGAGCCTGAAACAACCAACATTACCCATGTATGTTAATGCTATATTTTATTAATTAAGTAGTTATAGTATATAATATAAATGATTTGGAGTTTGGAGTAGTAATTAAGGTAATGGTTAATGGCGAATGGTTACCAGCACCAATACGCTCCTTGATATGCAAGTCATCCCAAGCTATCTCCAGCCAGTCCATTGCAAGAGATGGCTCAAGGGTCAAGTACCTTGGAGCAGTCACAGGAAAACTATTGCTTCTAATTGTACTCTTGCCTTGATCAATATCTGATAACTGCTCACTACTACTGTATTTCACTGCTTTTGGCGTTTCAATCATCTCACAAACTCTATAGTTTCTATCAATTGGGACTGGGACTGGGACCGGGACACATCTCATTTCCTTTGATTCTACTACACTGCTTTCTTCCTCACATACTCCCCCTCCTCCTTCAATGCCTGCATGCATTCATTTAATTACCACATTAATTCATCATATACATTATTTAGGGGGCCGGGACAGTTTTATGTATGTATGTATGTATATTAATTAACGATTAATAACCACGTACTCTTCACTTGAGAAATGGATGCTCGGTCCACATAAACTTGTTCAACTTCTTTCAAATGAGAGCTTTGAAATGGTGAAGGCACCGAAGAAAGTATATCTCCATTTATTGATGAATCCGGATTATACATGTTTCCTGGTTGCCCAATTAGATCCATTACATACTCCCTACATATAATTAAACAAAACATACATTAAAAAAAATAAAATAAACAATGAAATTAGATATAAGAATTTGACCTTGTGGATTTATCGTTTTGAATTTTGACAAGGCATGAGGATCTATGATCTTCAACACAATACTTGCAGCCTCGAGCTATGCGACAAGGTAGCCCCACATAGTCTGCCAGTTTCTGCATATGCATCCATATATATTAATTTCCATCAATATATATAAGTAGCCAGCTCCATCATATAATATATATTGAATTTAAATCATATATATGTAGAAGTAGAATAGAAAAGAAACAAAGAAGAGGCGAGGAGAGGAGATGACCTAAAATCAGAATCTGCAATTGAAAAAGCATGACGAGAGGCGCTTGTTGTTCAGAACATGTTCATAGTTATAAACTCTGTAATGGAACTATAAATGGTGAAATGAGATCGAGAGGCACTTGTTCGGCCTTAAGATGTCAAGGATATCAGTTGCCTTCTCTAAGAAGTTGTTCCAAATCCACTCGTACCTCCTCCTCCGAGTTCTGTACCAGAATATACACACAGGCCATTGACTTGAAATTAGGTTTTTGCTCCCGTCGACAGTCATAGAGCGCCGGAATCTGATTGTCGTCGGAATGTTATATAAGGATTTCGCAAGGTTTAATAGTGAAGATGGGGTGAGAGAGCTACAAATGGTAATGGTGGATGAAGTGTTGGTCGATAAGGCATGTACATCGTCGGCGTGCGATGCCTAAAGATTCTGTGTGGGTTGGAGGTGGGTATGAGGCGGGGTTTTAGGGATTCGTTTAATCGAAGAGGATTTTAAGAATTTCAAAAATATGAAAATATCGATTGAGGTCAAAAATAAGATTTTAGGAACCTCACAACTAAAAATCGCATATCAGAATCCACACAATCTTTTGGGAAGTGAATGTGATGTTGTAGTGGTCTGTTAGAGATAGACAGAAAGGAGGGACATGGATGGAGGAAAAGGGTGGCCTGGTGGTTCTAGGCCAAAAAACCTTTGATCAATTTCATGGCCTGGTGACCAAAAAACCTTCGATTTCACTAAGAACCGGAACCCTAGTTCCAACAATAGTCGATTTTTGGTATTTGATTGAGAGAGAGAGAGAGAAGAACGATTGAAAGAAGGTAGAGGAGAGCTTGGCGGTGTTTTTAATTTTTTCAGAATTTCATTTCCCCCTTTCCCCCACTATTAAAGGATGGAACGCGCGTTCCATTAAAAAATATAAAGCGACATCCTTAGACGACGCGCATTTTATTATAGGTGCCCTCCATGTTTTTTTAGACACTAATTTAAGGGCGCGCAATAATGCGTGTCTTCTATCCTAAAATTTTTTGAAGAGATGACATTTTTCTAATGTCACTCTCCTTTGCGTAACATAGATCAATGAGCGTCGTATTTTGCGCGTCGTAAAAGGCCTTTTTTCTTGTAGTGAAACGTTGCAAAAGAACGTCATGTTCTATTTGTGCAAGATGTAAAAAAGGTCAGGGAGGATGAAAACTTAAAGCTTGAGGAGATGAAAAAGGAAGTTTCGAAAGCAATTCTTGAAGTGAATAATCATTATACTTCAATTCAAGAGAAGGTGGATATCATTGTTGGAGCAGTAATGAAGTTTATCCAAACTTTTCAAGCCACTGTTCCTACAGTCGAAGCCAAGGCTACTGATGATAAAGCACAGTTCGCTGAGTTGAAAGAGTTGATTAGTGAACTTAAGAATGTTGTTTTGAAGCCTACTCAACACTCATTTTTAACTCCTGAGATTCTTACTCAGAAGTTAAATATCCTGGATCAAGCTATTCAGAAGGTTGTGGCTCCTATCAGCAAATTTGCTCAGATGTTACCATCGAACGCCCCACCTGTTGTCACAGGGGTGCAAAGAGGAGAAAAGAAAGTGAGCAAAAGTTCGAAAGATGTGAAAAGGGGAGAAGGGATAACAAAATCAAATGAAGATGCGAAAGTTGTGGGAAAGGTGTTAACTTTGCAAATTCCAATTTCATTACCACTCAAGACTGATCTAGTTACAACAACAATTGTAACAACAAAACCAATAGCAAGACCTGTTGTAAAAGGGATTGTTATTGGTTCATCAACAGAAGGAGGAAGTTCAAGCTCTTCAAAACCAAAGCCTTCTGCTGATGGTAAAGGAAAGGGGGTTGTTATCGAAAAATCCAAAGAGGAAAAGAAGGCTGAGATCGAAGCAGAAATTGGAAAACAAAGGCAGATCCAAATCATAATGAGGCTAAGAGAAAGTTATCCACCTAGTTTGGACAAGGGAGACCTGAAGAAACTGTATAGCTATGAAAGCATTGAGTCAAGGGTAGCTTTTAACCACATGTATGCATTTTAGAAGAAACCGAAGAAAAGTTACTCAATTGCTAACACTAACATGAGCCAGCTCGATTTTCCGATAAACGAAATGATGTTCATAACAGCTCAGTACAAGATCAGTGAGAAGTTCGAAAATCAAGATGACTACACTCACATGAAAATCAGGTTTCATGCAGTTCTTGGTAAAGAGTCTGATGATGTATGGTCACTTGTAAAGATAAAGAAGGTGGTTGCGATAAAGAAGGATGTGTTGTTCGAAAACATGATTCAAAATGTTGTTCATGCGAACAATCAAAGTGTTGATTTCTCTATTTCTGATTTCCCATTGATGAACTTTATTAACTTAATTCAAGTTGCATTAATTTTGAAGGATATGGAGGCTTCGCAACTTAAAGGAACAGATAAAGATGTTTTCAGGCTTGGTCTTGCTCATATAAAAATCTTATAGACAATTATTACGATTTTCTGGCATTAACCGATGAGGAATTGTCTTCGGCAATGGGAAGAAAGATTACAGTTGCTATGGAAACTTCGAAATCACAAGCTGAGTTGAAGAAGTATGCAGACGGAGAAATTTGCTTAAAGCCCTTTGGTTTGGTATTTTCTGGGAAAGATACGAAGGGGAAGGCAAAGAGATTTTTGTTCCAAGTCTCTGAGATCGAAAGATATACAACTTCACATTATACGAATTTTATAGTTTGTATGAATAATTGTAGCAAGAACAATGAAGGAGACAAGACTGAATTGAGGAAGGTCTTGACATGGTATTCTAAAATCCGAAGGATGATGCACTTCGCTGCTCAGATTCTCACGAATTGAGTAGTTCAAATTTTTTACAAAGGGGGAGATTGTTAAGATCGAATTTGTTGTAAAGATTCGAAGTGTCTATTTTGTAATTTCGTATGTATTTACTAAGGCATTGTATGTTCGAAACTTAATGTTTAGTCCTTAGTATTTTTTTTACTTTCAGGATCCAATAAATAGGGTTAGAACTTGAGCATTGGAAGTAGAGTTTTCCCACTTCTATTACCTGATTTTGTACTCAGTTCATTAAAAGTAATAACGCTAAAACCAGATCATATTTACATCGTTTCTTTATTTCTTTGATCTTTACTTGAATTACTCTGATTTACTTTCGATTACTCATTACAATTCTTCTACAATGCTTAATAAGAAAGAGCAATTGTGTAAAACAATGAATTGGATGTATAATCTAAACAAATAAACAAAAGTACATTGCTATTTCTTGCATTTGTCCAAATTGTAAATATTATGGCTGATAAGTCTATTTTATGAATGTACTAAAATGTTGTAATTCTGTTGAATCGATGTATAGTTGTCCAAGAATGACACTACTTTGATGAGTTGTTGAACTTCATATGCAGGTAAATACTTAGTGCTAAAGTGGGTGAAACCCGCAAGAAAAACGAGCAAAAGGGAGCTAACAAGCATGGGAGACGAAATGCTAAAGGAATGAAGAAAAATGGTGCTGAGAAATTTGAACACTATTCAATGTTTTGATCATATCTCAAGATCTAGAGCTCCGATTGAGATGAATAAAGAATTTTCGAAAACCAGACAAAATTTCACACAACTTTTATGTTTTGTGTTTTTACTAATATTAACGTTTTCATCACCAAAAGAGCCACCAAAGATGAAAGACGTCCTAGAACGCATCTAAGACGGTCCCCAGGATGCCGACCTGTTTTAAGCCATTTTTACATGAAAATCAAGGACAACAGAAGGAATGTAAAATGCCACGAAGGACGCCCATACGTCCTACCTAACGTCTAGGACGCCGACGCGAAAAAGACCCCAAAATCAGTTTTTTAGCACCTATTTAAGGGAGATTAAACCCTAATCGACTTGGGACTTCTTCCCTGTGATTTTCCCCAGTTTTGGAAGCTTCCAAACACATTAAAACCTTATCCAAACACCATCCTAATCATCAATTTCCGAGTCTAACACGAGAAATCATCAAATTCATTATCATTCACGTTTGAAGATCGTTCAACCGACGGATCTACATCAATTCCATCTAGCTCTAGATTCAATTACTTTTTCCCCAAGGTTTATTTGTTCTATACTTTGATAATCATTAGGCTACATTTTTTTGATGATTCTAAGTCTGTTTATGGATTTTATTAGTCATTTCATTTATTTGATTCAAGTTATTGTTTTTATGAACTCAATGGAAGGCTAAACCATTAGGGTTACTTCTAGGGATGTTTAGGACTTTTGGATGAACACTTGATTATTACTTGATTCTAGTTAATTTGAATTGTTGTTTTATGTTACATGTGAAGAAATTTGATAATGATAATTGAAATTGGATTGTATGAATTTGTTTGATGTCATAATTAAGATAGTTTATTGTCAATTCATCATTTGATCCAAGTTCAATTAGTTTCGAATAAAGACAAGTGATTGAATCAACATATATGATTCCAACTTATGATATTGAAACTTAAATATGGTAATACATAGTTTTAAGACACTTTATTGCTAGTTCACTAATTGTTCCAAATCCATTTAGACATAGGGAGTAAGATAACTAGTTAAATGAACATATCGTGTGCCCAAAATTATGTGTTACAAGATAATAAACCCCAATTGCATCTAAGTAATTGAATCAGGATTTTAGGAAAGAAAGTGTGTGTGAATCTAAATTGTCCATAACTGAACCGGGAGTACTCTAGTTTTCTCATCGAGATTTTCATTTAAATTAATAAATTTCCTAGCTTTTTGTTTGATTTTTGCTTTAATATTTTTGTGACAATTGCTAGTAGTAGTTTTTCGTTGACTATTTTAACACAAAGTTTGACCACAAACTCCTCGTGGATTCGACCTTTACTCACCCTAGTTATCTAGTGTGTGTGATGTTTATTTTTTACTGAGACAACGACCTCGATCAATGGCTAAATATATTTGTACACTATAAGTTTATAACATCCTACTTTCTTTTTTTTCTATTACGACATTGTACTTTCAATTGTTTCTAATTAAGGCATCATAGTTTGATTCTTTAAAAAAATATATACATAATAATACCAATGTTAACCAAATACAAAGCAAACTTTTATTAGAAGAAATAGATGCTATAATAAAGAAAGTAAAAAATGTAGATATCTATTTCTTACTTGTTAAAGAAACTAAACTTTACCATTGTTTTATCAGATAGTTGATATGTTGATGAATATTGTATAGATTTTTATTAGGTGTAAATTTAATAGCATATTGAAACAAGGTTAAATAAACAAGATTTTTTTTTACTGAAATCATCATTTTGTGGCAAATAATTAGGCATCTCATAATGGAATGGTAATCCAACAGGTGGGAGGTTTGCATTTATCCATAATATGTTATAAATTTTTTCAAACTAGCATACAAATTTCATATACTAATTCTTCTAAAATAACCATATGAGAGATGTTGTGTGGGAAAATGTAAATTATTTTGTATTTATTATAGGAAAGATGGTAGCTAATTATAATCTTAATTGTAGGTAATCCCTATAATCAAGGGATTCCATAGAATAGTTTCCTTTTCTTGAGTTGCCTTGTGTATTTGTTCTGTACACTTCTCAATCAATAGATACAGAAAAACCCTATATCTGTTATGGTATCAGAGCATAAGCTTGGGAAACCTTTTTAGCCTTCTTTTTTTTTTGCCTTCATTTCCTCTTCCCTTTGATTATTCGGCCTTTATCACCAAGAATTTATAACTTAGTACCAAAAGAATGACAGGAACCAAGTCAGAATCTGAGGCTCAATCTACAACCCATGCTTCTCAACCAGGAGATTTACAGCACATCCATGCATCATACCGATTGTATGGAAAAAACTATCTCAAATGGTCCCAACTGATTCGAACCATCCTGAAAGGGAAGGGAAAAATCAGCCATCTCACTGGGACAGGACCAAAGCGAGAAGACCCCAAGTTTGAAGCATGGGATGAAGAAGATTCCATGATCATGGCATGGTTATGGAGTTCTATGGTCCCTGAGATAAGTGATACAATGATGTTCATGGCTAACGCCATGGATATCTAGGATGCAATACATCAAACTTACTCCAAAGCCAGAAGACTCCAAGTGATACAATGATACAATGATACAATGATGTTCATGGCTAACGCCATGGATATCTAGCTGGCTACTATCGCAGGTTCATTCAGAACTTCTCCAGCATAGCGAAACCTCTTACAACCCTGACCCAGAAAGGCATGGCCTTTGACTGGGAAGAGAAACAGGAAAGAGCGTTCCAGACGCTCGAACGAGCCTTGTGCACCGCCCCGATACTATCCCTTGCCGAAGGGATAAAAGACTTCATTGTCTATTGCGATGCATCCAATCAACGACTCGGATGTGTTCTGATGCAGCGAGGTAAAGTCATAGCCTATGCCTCGAGACAACGGAAGACACATGAGGTTAACTACACAACCCATGATCTGGAACTAGGAACAGTTGTGTTTGCTCTGAAGATCTGGCGACATTACCTATATGGTACAAAAAGCACGATCTTTACAGACCATAAGAGTCTACAACACATATTCGACTAGAAAGAGCTCAACATGAGACAACGACGGTGGGTCGAGCTACTTAGTGATTACGAGTGCGAAATTCGTTATCATCCGGGTAAAGCCAATGTAGTAGCCGACGCCCTAAGTCGGAAAGAATATACTGGTCGTAGAGTCAAATCTTTGACGCTAACTATCCATTCACACTTGTCCACGCAAATAAAGGAGGCTCAGCTCGGCGCTTTGAAACCTGAAAACGTGGCGGGTGAATCCCTTAGAGGGATGGATAAGAACTTGGAAGTCAAGGGTGGCAGAGCCTTATACCTCATGGATCGGATCTGGGCACCGAAACACGGTGGCTTCAGAGACTTGGTCATGACCGAAGCTCACAACACTCGTTATTCCGTCCACCCGGGTTCAGATAAGATGTATCTGGATCTTAAAATGGTATACTGGTGGCCTAACATGAAAGCAGATATTGCTACCTTCGTGAGTAAATGCCTTACTTGCGCAAAGGTCAAGGTCGAATACCAGAAACCCTCCGGTCTCTTTCAACAACCGGAGATACCAGAATGGAAGTGGGAGCGGATCACTATGGATTTCATAACCAAGTTGCCCAAGACGACGGGTGGACTTGATTCCATATGGGTCATCGTCGATAGACTGACCAAGTCTGCACACTTCCTACCGATCAAAGAAACGGACAAGATGGAGAAACTCACCAGAGCTTACATTAGGGAGATTGTAAGGCTACACGGTGTTCCTTTATCTATCATCTCAGACCGAGATAGTAGATTCACTTCGAGGTTCTGGCAGTCATTACAAAGTTCCCTAGGAACTAGGCTGGACATGAGTACAGCCTACCATCCACAGACCGACGGGCAAAGTGAGAGAACTATCCAAACCTTAGAAGATATGTTGCGCGCCTGTGTGATTGACTTTGGAAAAGCTTGGGATACTCATTTACCCCTTGTTGAATTTTCCTACAACAACAGTTATCACACGAGCATAAAGGCAGCTCCATTCGAGGCCCTCTATGGCCGAAAGTGTAGATCCCCTCTGTGCTGGGCTGAAGTGTAGCACTCTCACAGGTCCGGAAATCATTCGGGAAACGATAGAGAAGATCGTTCAAATTCGTGAACGATTGAAAGCCTCTAGAGACCGACAGAAAAGCTACGCTGACAAGCGTAGGAAACCATTGGAATTCGAGGTGGGCGACCGAGTCCTACTGAAGGTCTCACCCTGGAAGGGCTTGATACGCTTTGGAAAGCGTGGGAAGCTCAATCCAAGATACATAGGGCCTTTCGAGATTCTTGCGAGAATCAGCCCTGTGGCTTAAAAACTCAATCTACCGCACGAACTCAGTAACGTACAGCCTACCTTCCACGTGTCAAACTTGAAAAAGTGTCTATCCGACGAGACTCTTGTTATTCCACTCGACGAGATCGAGATCAACGAGAGTCTCAACTTCGTGGAGGAACCAGTAGAGATCATGGACCGAGAGGTCAAGCAAACAAAGAAGATCCGTATCCCGATAGTGAAGGTGCGCTGGAACGCAAAGCGTGGACCGGAATTCACTTGGGAACGTGAGGATCAGATGAAACTGAAATACCCTCACCTTTTCACTTAGTTATTTGAAATTTCTTATTTGCTTAAATTCTAATTTCGGGACGAAATTCCTTCTAACGGGGGGATGATGTGACAACCCGAAATTTCCATTCTGTACAAACTATATCACTTCAATAGAAGTTGTAGCGGTCACAGTTAATTTTCAGACTTTTTGCGTAAGTTTGAGTAATTCAGGGTTTACACTTTAGGAAATATTAGGAGAGTGGGTGCACTAGGGTTTTGTGCAACACTGTTATTCCAACACTCTATTATATTAGAGATCATTTCAGGAATAAAAATATTTTCTGCAAAAAATATCTCAGGACTATAAATAGATTTCTGAACCAAATTTATTCATTATTCACATTTCCAACTAGAGAAAAGCCATTTTCTCTCTGACGGATCTTCGGGTTTTTATCCCAAATTGTGAGTACCCTTTTCTAGTAGTGTTAGAATGCTTATTATGTGTTTATAACATGATTTTGAAGGCTAAATCACTAGATCTAGGAGTTTACTCCCCAAGGTGTTCTTGAGCGGTAAACTCCCGAAACAAAGCCAAAACCGACCCTATTGTTATGCAACTTCTTTAGACTCTTATGTATGAGTGTTAGGGACAAGAAAACATCCATAAATCACCCAAGTTTGGGAGTTCACGGCCCAAGAGTTGCATAGGCCGTAAACTCCCTTTTCAAAATCAAAATGGTGTTTTTAGGCCACTAAAGCTTTAAGACTTTTACCAAGACTAGTTCCCATTTAATCTAAGGCCTTAAACACATCAAAGAACACAAACAAATGAGAGTTTACAACCCAAGTGTATCTTAGGCCGTAAACTCCATTGAAATGGACAAAAGGGTGTTTTATGACACCTAAAGCCCTAGACCTTTACAAGAAATTGTTACCCACTTAATTGAGGGACCAAAGCACATCAAAATCACATTGCAAAGTGAGTTTATGGCCATGATATGGTTCATGGGCCGTAAACTCATTAAAGGGGCACCAAAGTGTGTCAATGGTGTTCATATGCTTGGAATAAAAGTCTAGAACCTATACCACAAGTGCAAGAGACTTGAAAGCATCAAAAACACACCATACTTAGAGTTTACGGCCGTAAACTCTAAGGGGAATGGCCTTAGGGCCGTAAACTCCTAAATGGAGTGTTTCTAGACCTTAAACCCTTCCAAGGACTTGGCCACCAAGTTGGAATAATTCTAGGAATCATTAGGGACTTCAAAACTCACAAAACCCCCATGGTTGGGAGTTTACGGCCGTAAACTCAAGAGTTTACAACCGTAAACTCCATGTGTGATGGTATATGGGGAGTAAACTCACATATAGGGTCCTTTGGAACCCTAAACACAAGTACCTTGTCCCACAATAGCTTAGATGCAATCCTTAAGGCTTAAAACACTTATATAAAGTGCTTATTATGTCTAGGATGTCTTAACTTTATCAATTAGTGATTTAAGACTAATTAAATTCATATATGTGTGATTATATGTTCATTAGAATCGTAGTGTGTGTACAAGTCCTCGCTTGACACCTAGCAATCCTATACCGTTCGGTTCATCCCAATCACCAACTACAGGTGAGTTCATACCCCTAATCAATATTTTAATTGATTTTAAATGCTTTAATGGTGGGGGGAATACAAGTAGAAACAAACATGTTATTGAATCATTGATATGTATTTTATAACTGTGTTTGTCATTTAACAGATTTCACATGCTACAAAATGTGATGCATGAAATGGTTTTACATCTTAAAAACACATTGTTACCAAATGTTTTACCTTTGAAATGTTTATTAAAATGACATCAAGTCATTGTTAATTATTGTTCAAAACCCATAAGATGTCTTACAAAACCATTTTACATTCTTGAACTAAACTATGCATATACACTTATATTCTTATATATGTATTGATGTTATAGTTTACATCTTTCATCTAGTTTCCCACACCCTTGAGTAGTAAGAGTGTAAAAACCTACATGATCAACCAGTTATATTACAGTAAATTACCATAGGGATAATTTGAAGATATCAAACATTACTTCTATTACAAGGAATCACACAAGAGTCAGTTCATTCATGAGTCTATACTAGTACATTACCTGATACATGAGTACTTACAGATGTTTACCTGATACATGAATATGTTTACATGTACTTACCTGTTACATGGACACACATACATGAATACCATAGAGGAACACTTTTACATAGGTGCATTATCCTGTATTCACTTACCTGGATACTTGTACTTAGGACTATGAGGATGAGTTATTACTACTTACTGTGTAAATTATCTTTCCTACCTCGGTTCAATGGGATAGCTCGGCGGGACTTACCATTCCGAACCCCACTGATTAGCACCAGTGGTCGATGACCATCTACGGAGGTCTAAGGTTACTACTTATATTAGGTAGATCGATTGGGACAACCCTTCCACCCACCTGCTGCTGCTATAGAGGACAATTGGACAATCTTCACATGTTCATTAGGTTATACCTTTCGCTTATTGCGATGATTGTGTTACTCCTAGTACCCAACGATGACACTTACATTAATACTTGTTTTGGACAATATTCGGATGTTCATTAGGTTACATATTTCGCTTAATGTGATGTTGTGTTAGTCCTAGTACCCAGTGACAACACTTACAGTAGTACATTTTCCTGTTTACTTTATTTTGTGATACATTCACATAAACGATGAGTTAGACTAAGCACTTTTAGTACTAGTCAATACAAAGGGAAAACTATCATTTTACAAACAAAACATTCGGGTCTTGGTAGAAGACTACATCTCAAACTGATAGAAAATAAGGGATTTTCTAGGGTTTTTCATACGTACATCAACATTTTCATTTAACGATTTACATGGCCTTCATAACAGATTTTCACAAACAAGGCAATGACACTTATATACTTATGAATTCACTAGCTTTAAAGCTGATACTCGCTTTCAAAATAACTTGTATTCTCAGGTCATCAGTAGACAGGTACGGAGGCCAGGTTTCGAGAAGACGGAGCAGACAAGTCTCGTCTTTTATTTTGATCGTATATTTTTGGTGTCTTACTACAATGAAAGAACACATATGTATTAAAACTTTACTTATAATGCAATGGATGATGTTGTTGCTTTTTTATTATATTACACGGTTGTGATACTGTACATGACGTCCTCCACCCCTGAACGTTTCCGCCGTTCGTGGTTTTGGGGTGTGACAGATTGGTATCAGAGCATTGTTTATAGTGAATAAAGTATATCAACCCATAAAAGATATACTAACTATAAATACATCGGGATTAAAACACTATGTCTAAGAGCTATACTTTTAAATAATAAAATATTCAACAAAGTATACGTGCCTGCATTCATACTAAAATCAGTGTCACAACGACAAGAACAAAAGTATTACGATTGTTGAATATCGCAAGTAAGCCTGGGGATATATGGTCAGTCTTGGGAATGGCATAGCCTGATCAACTATGCTTGTCCGAGGAGTGATTAGAATATGCCCAAGAATGGTTGTGATATGGCAACAAGTCTACAAAAAACTTACCAACACAACCATAAAGAAATACCATAGGAGTATTTGGTCTTACTGTAATTATCTTAGTCAGTTCGTCTATTTAGCTATTTCTTACATCCCTTTTCTCGCGTAGATTAAAATGGCTGGATTTCACCACGGCGACCCATACTTCCCGAACCAAGGCAATGCTGGTTGGCTAGAGGCAGAACCAGAAGATGATCACCCAATCCCTTTGGATGATCACCATGCTGAGCGTTTTTCCGATAGTTCTGACTCGGAGCCAGAAGTCAACAACCTACCCCCAGCTGCTCAAAACCCAAACCTGAACCCCCATCCTGCATTTCAAGGACCCACACCCTTTTGGGCCATTAACTTGACTGAATGGAGTCAGGAACAAGGTCAGCCCATTCCCTACAATGGAGACCGAAGTTTCTACAACCTCACTGAAGGAGGTTCTGCTGATAGAGTCCTACCAATCATGGTGCGTAGGATTTCTCGAAACACGATAATGGCTCAGGCGACTATCAATCAAGTTTTGGAAGTTGACGCCAACTCTGGTGTTAACACTGTCCATATTCGCCAACTAGAGTCTGCTCATGAAAGGACTCTGGTCCGCAATGCAAATCTACAGAGGGAACTTGCTGAAACCCAAGCTGAAGTTAGAGAACTTCGAGCTCAGCAAGCAAGGTCGGACAGGCGTATAAGGGACATTGAACGTCTACTGTCGGGATCAAGGACTCACGCTAGCAGTTCTCGTCGCCGATAGAATCTCGTCGACTCATCTTTTGGATATAACCTAGTTTATGTAAAACTTTGGTCTAATTTCCTATCTGTATAAATCTTAGACCTGTTAGGTCTTGATCTAGTCTTAATTTTGTCAAAATTTTCCATCTTGGTTGATGTAAGGCCTACTTCTAGGCCATTTTTCCCGAACTTGTTACATCTGTAATTCCAGTATTATTGTCAGATATCTAATCTTATGGAAATTATTATCCAAATGCTATCTTCTTCATTTAGTAATACTATTCCTTCTGTTGTTGGACTATGGGGATTTAGTCCATGAGACACATTCACTTATCATGTATTCTTATCCATGTCGTCATCTTTTAAACTACAGTTAAAGATGCTGCCACGCAGGAATCCAAGGCGAAACCCAAACAACGAAGCACCAATACCACCACCTCCACCACCACCTATACCTCTTCAACCACCAAATCCTTTCGATTCCAACATGTTCCAGGCAGCTTTCACAGCAGCAGTTGCAGCTGCTGTGTCAGCAATCAATGCTCCTGTCCCTAGTGGATCAGGAACAGGTGCACCACCCTCGAACCACGGCGAAAGCCACGGACACCCTCGGGAATGCACCTACAAGGACTTCACTAACGCCAAACCCCGCAGCTTCAATGGAACTGGGGGTGTTATGGTGTGGAGACAATGGATTGAAAAGATGGAGTCTGTCTTTGAAATCTGTGATTTCCAGGAGGGCAACAAGGTCAAGTTTGCAGCTTGTACCTTCTCTGACAGAGCACTAACGTGGTGGAACAGCCATGTTAATTATCTAGCTTTGGTAGTGGCGTATTCCATCGGCTGGGAAAAGTTGAAAGACATGCTGATGAAAGAATACTGTCCTCGAGGTGAAATACAAAAACTTAAGCAAGAATTCTGGGGTCTACAAATGGTTGGATCCGACATCACGACCTACACAAATAGGTTCTGTGATCTGGCAAACTTATGCCCCGATATGGTTGCTCTTCAGAGCAAAAAGATAGAGAGATATATATGGGGACTGTCACCCCAGATCCAGTCGAGTGTGATCGCTTCCAGGCCTATTACCTTTGATAGCACCAAGGAACTGGCACAATCTCTCATCGATCACCGGAAACCTCAGAACACAACAATCCCTACACCCGTACCCCAAAAGTCCAACCCCGACAACAACAAGAAGGGGTAGAATAAGAGGAAAAGAGGGGCTTCGCAAGGATCCTCCAATAAACAACAACTTGTGGCGATCAATGCTGCCACAGTGACTCCTGTTGTCCCTGCGAACCCCTTACCAGCAAAAACTTATGCTGGGTCTCTCCCGAAGTGCAACAAATGCAGCTTCCACCACCGCGGGCCTTGCAGGGAGATGCAATGCACCAACTGCAACAGGAAGGGGCACACAGCCCGTTTCTGCCAAACTCCAACAGCTCAAGCCGCCCAGGTTCCTAATGCTGGTATGGGCCAAGCTTGCTACGGTTGTGGCGACGTGGGCCACTACAAAAGGAACTGCCCTAAAGCAGGAATGGCTGGAGGGGTAGGAAGAGTTATGGCCCTAGGCCACGAGGAAGCAGTAGCTGATCCTACGATAGTTACTAGTACGTTCCTCCTCGATAACTCATATGCTTGCATACTTTTCGATAGTGGAGCCGAGAAAAGTTTTGTAAGTCACAAATTTGCACACCTGCTTAAACAAAAACCATGTGCATTAGATAGTTCATTCACAGTAGAAATGGCTAACGGGAAAACAGAGAGTACAAACTGCATATATGTAGGTTGTACCTTAACTTTAGATAGCCATACTTTCAAGATAGATCTCATGTCAGTCCCAATTAAATGTTTCGACGTTATCATCGGCATGGATTGGTTGAGTTTTCTTCGCGCCGACATTATGTGCTTCGAAAAAGCAGTTCCTCTTAACCTTCCTAACAACGAAACTTTAATTGTCTACGGTGACAAACCTAGTACGAGCCTTCACATCATTTCGTGCATTCAAGCCCAGAAGTGCTTGCGGAAGGAGTACCATGCATTTCTCGCACACGTCGTCGATACCAGTCAAGAACTGAAAGACATCCAGAAAATCCCAGAAGTACGCGACTTTCCCGACATATTCCCAGAAGAACTTCCCGGTTTACCACCACAACGCCAAGTCGAGTTCAGAATCGACTTAGTGCCAGGGGCTCCCCCGTAGCCAAATCTCCTTATCGTCTGGTACCGGCCGAAATGCAGGAACTTTCCAGTCAACTTAACGAACTTCTCAAGAAGGGATTCATTCGACCAAGCTTCTCACCATAGGGAGCACCGGTCTTGTTCGTCAAGAAGAAAGATGGATCGTTTCGCATGTGCATCGACTATAGAGAACTCAACAAACTTACCGTTAAAAATCGTTATCCCTTGCCCCGCATTGACGATTTGTTTGATCAATTTCAAGGAGCCAACTACTTCTCGAAGATAGATCTACGATCCGGATATCACCAACTACGAGTGTTAGAGGAGGATGTTCCCAAGACAGCCTTCCGAACTCGTTATGGGCACTACGAGTTTGTAGTGATGCCATTCGGATTAACTAACGCGCCCGCAGTATTCATGGATCTGATGAATAGGGTGTGTCGTCCTTACTTGGATCAGTTCGTCATCGTCTTCATTGATGACATACTCATCTACTCTCAAAGTAAGGAAGAACATAGTCAACATCTCCGTAAAATTTTAGAAACATTGCGAACGGAGAAGCTCTACGCGAAGTTCTCCAAGTGCGAATTTTGGATTTGGCAAGTTGAATTTTTGGGCCATGTGGTTAGCGAAGAAGGTATACACGTGGACCCCTCCAAAATAAAGGCCATCGAGAACTGGTCAGCACGAAAGACACCTACGGAAATTCGTCAATTTCTAGGTCTAGCTGGCTACTATCGCAGGTTCATTCAGAACTTCTCCAGCATAGCGAAACCTCTTACAACCCTGACCCAGAAAGGCGTGGCCTTTGACTGGGAAGAGAAACAGGAAAGAGCGTTCCAGACGCTCAAACGAGCCCTGTGCACCGCCCCGATACTATCCCTTCCCGAAGGGATAAAAGACTTCATTGTCTATTGTGATGCATCCAATCAAGGACTCGGATGTGTTCTGATGCAGCGAGGTAAAGTCATAGCCTATGCCTCGAGACAGCTGAAGACACATGAGGTTAACTACACAACCCATGATCTGGAAGTAGGAGCAGTTGTGTTTGCTCTGAAGATCTGGCGACATTACCTATATGGTACAAAAAGCACGATCTTTACGGACCATAAGAGTCTACAACACATATTCGACTAGAAAGAGCTCAACATGAGACAACGACGGTGGGTCGAGCTACTTTGTGATTACGAGTGCGAAATTCGTTATCATCCGGGTAAAGCCAATGTAGTAGCCGGCGCCCTAAGTTCGAAAGAATATACTGGTCATAGAGTCAAATCTTTGACGCTAACTATCCATTCACACTTGTCCACGCAAATAAAGGAGGCTCAGCTCGACGCTTTGAAACCTGAAAACGTGGCGGGTGAATCCCTTAGAGGGATGGATAAGAACTTGGAAGTCAAGGGTGGCAGAGCCTTATACCTCATGGATCGGATATGGGCACCGAAACACGGTGGCTTCAGAGACTTGGTCATGACCGAAGCTCACAACACTCGTTATTCCGTCCACCCGGGTTCAGATAAGATGTATCTGGATCTTAAAAAGGTATACTGGTAGCCTAACATGACAGCAGATATTGCTACCTTCGTGAGTAAATGCCTTACTTGCGCAAAGGTCAAGGTCGAATACCAGAAACCCTCCGGTCTCTTTCAACAACCGGAGATACCAGAATGGAAGTGGGAGCGGATCACTATGGATTTCATAACCAATTTGCCGAAGACGACGGGTGGACTTGATTCCATATGGGTCATCATCGATAGACTGACCAAGTCTGCACAATTCCTACCGATCAAAGAAACGGACAAGATGGAGAAACTCACCAGAGCTTACATTAGAGAGATTATAAGGCTACACGGTGTTCCTTTATCTATCATCTCAGACCGAGATAGTAGATTCACTTCGAGGTTCTGGCAGTCATTACAAAGTTCCCTAGGAACTAGGCTGGACATGAGTACAGCCTACCATCCACAGACCGACGGGCAAAGTGAGAGAACTATCCAAACCTTAGAAGATATGTTGGGTGCCTGTGTGATTGACTTTGGAAAAGCTTGGGATACTCATTTACCCCTTGTTGAATTTTCCTACAACAACAGTTATCACACGAGCATAAAGGCAGCTCTATTCGAGGCCCTCTATGGCTGAAAGTGTAGATCCCCTCTGTGCTGGGCTGAAGTGGGTGATACCCAGTTAGCTAAGGGACGAGTTCCCGAAAGCACTCTCACAGGTCCGGAAATCATTCGGGAAACGACAAAGAAGATCGTTCAAATTCATGAACGATTGAAAGCCTCTAGAGACCGACAGAAAAGCTACGCTGACAAGCGTAGGAAACCATTGGAATTCGAGGTGGGCAACCGAGTCCTACTGAAGGTCTCACCCTGGAAGGGCTTGATACGCTTTGGAAAGCGTGGGAAGCTCAATCCAAGATATATAGGGCCTTTCGAGATTCTTGCGAGAATCAGCCCTGTGGCTTAAAAACTCAATCTACCGCACCAACTCAGTAACGTACAGCCTACCTTCCACGTGTCAAACTTGAAAAAGTGTCTATCCGACGAGACTCTTGTTATTCCACTCGACGAGATCGAGATCAACGAGAGCCTCAACTTCGTGGAGGAACGAGTAGAGATCATGGACCGAGAGGTCAAGCAAACAAAGAAAAGCCGTATCCCGATGGTGAAGGTGCGCTGGAATGCAAAGCGTGGACCGGAATTCACTTGGGAACGTGAGGATCAGATGAAACTGAAATACCCTCACCTTTTCGCTTAGTTATTTGAAATTTCTTATTTGCTTAAATTCTAATTTCGGGACGAAATTCCTTCTAACGGGGGGATGATGTGACAACCCGAAATTTCCATTCTGTACAAACTATATCACTTCAATAGAAGTTGTAGCGGTCATAGTTAATTTTCAGACTTTTTGCGTAAGTTTGAGTAATTCAGGGTTTACACTTCAGGAAATATCAGGAGAGTGGGTGCACTAGGGTTTTGTGCAACACTGTTATTCCAACACTCTATTATATTAGAGATCATTTCAGGAATAAAAATATTTTCTGCCAAAAATATCTCAGGACTATAAATAGATTTCTGAACCAAATTTATTCATTATTCACATTTCCAACTAGAGAAAAGCCATTTTCTCTCTGACGGATCTTCGGGTTTTTATCCCAAATTGTGAGTACCCTTTTCTAGTAGTGTTAGAATGCTTATTATGTGTTTATAACATGATTTTGAAGGCTAAATCACTAGATCTAGGAGTTTACTCCCCAAGGTGTTCTTGAGCGGTAAACTCCCGAAACAAAGCCAAAACCGACCCTATTGTTATGCAACTGCTTTAGACTCTTATGTATGAGTGTTAGGGACAAGAAAACATCCATAAATCACCCAAGTTTGGGAGTTCACGGCCCAAGAGTTGCATAGGCCGTAAACTCCCTTTTCAAAATCAAAATGGTGTTTTTAGGCCACTAAAGCTTTAAGACTTTTACCAAGACTAGTTCCCATTTAATCTAAGGCCTTAAACACATCAAAGAACACAAACAAATGAGAGTTTACAACCCAAGTGTATCTTAGGCCGTAAACTCCATTGAAATGGACAAAAGGGTGTTTTATGACACCTAAAGCCCTAGACCTTTACAAGAAATTGTTACCCACTTAATTGAGGGACCAAAGCACATCAAAATCACATTGCAAAGTGAGTTTATGGCCATGATATGGTTCATGGGCCGTAAACTCATTAAAGGGGCACCAAAGTGTGTCAATGGTGTTCATATGCTTGGAATAAAAGTTTAGAACCTATACCACAAGTGCAAGAGACTTGAAAGCATCAAAAACACACCATACTTAGAGTTTACGGCCGTAAACTCTAAGGGGAATGGCCTTAGGGCCGTAAACTCCTAAATGGAGTGTTTCTAGACCTTAAACCCTTCCAAGGACTTGGCCACCAAGTTGGAATAATTCTAGGAATCATTAGGGACTTCAAAACTCACCAAACCCCCATGGTTGGGAGTTTACGGCCGTAAACTCAAGAGTTTACAACCGTAAACTCCATGTGTGATGGTATATGGGGAGTAAACTCACATATAGGGTCCTTTGGAACCCTAAACACAAGTACCTTGTCCCACAATAGCTTAGATGCAATCCTTAAGGCTTAAAACACTTATATAAAGTGTTTATTATGTCTAGGATGTCTTAACATTATCAATTAGTGATTTAAGACTAATTGAATGCATATATGTGTGATTATATGTTCATTAGGATCGTAGTGTGTGTACAAGTCCTCGCTTGACACCTAGCAATCCTATACCGTTCGGTTCATCCCAATCACCAACTACAGGTGAGTTCATACCCCTAATCAATATTTTAAATGATTTTAAATGCTTTAATGGGGGGGCGATACAAGTAGAAACAAACATGTTATTGAATCATTGATATGTATTTTATAACTGTATTTGTCATTTAACAGATTTCACATGCTACAAAATGTGATGCATGAAATGGTTTTACATCTTAAAAACACATTGTTACCAAATGTTTTACCTTTGAAATGTTTATTAAAATGACATCAAGTCATTGTTAATTATTGTTCAAAACCCATAAGATGTCTTACAAAACCATTTTACATTCTTGAACTAAACTATGCATATACACTTATATTCTTATATATGTATTGATGTTATAGTTTACATCTTTCATCTAGTTTCGCACACCCTTGAGTAGTAAGAGTGTAAAAACCTACATGATCAACCAGTTATATTACAGTCAATTACCATAGGGATAATTTGAAGATATCAAACATTACTTCTATTACAAGGAATCATACAAGAGTCAGTTCATTCATGAGTCTATACTAGTACATTACCTGATACATGAGTACTTACAGATGTTTACCTGATACTTGAATATGTTTACATATACTTACCTGTTACATGGACACACATACATGAATACCATATAGGAACACTTTTACATAGGTGCATTATCCTGTATTCACTTACCTGGATACTTGTACTTAGGACTATGAGGATGAGTTATTACTACTTACTGTGTAAATTATCTTTCCTACCTCGGTTCAATGGGATAGCTCGACGGGACTTACCATTCCGAACCCCACTGATTAGCACCAGTGGTTGATGACCATCTACGGAGGTCTAAGGTTACTACTTATATTAGGTAGATCGATTGGGACAACCCTTCCACCCACCTGCTGCTGCTATAGAGGACAATTGGACAATCTTCACATGTTCATTAGGTTATACCTTTCGCTTATTGCGATGATTGTGTTACTCCTAGTACCCAACGATGACACTTACATTAATACTTGTTTTTGGACAATATTCGGATGTTCATTAGGTTACATATTTCGCTTAATGTGATGTTGTGTTAGTCCTAGTACCCAGTGACAACACTTACAGTAGTACATTTTCCTGTTTACTTTATTTTGTGATACATTCACATAAACGTTGAGTTAGACTAAGCACTTTTAGTACTAGTCAATACAAAGGGAAAACTATCATTTTACAAACAAAACATTCGGGTCTTGGTAGAAGACTACATCTCAAACTGATAGAAAATAAGGGATTTTCTAGGGTTTTTCATACGTACATCAACATTTTCATTTAACGATTTACATGGCCTTCATAACAGATTTTCACAAACAAGGCAATGACACTTATATACTTATGAATTCACCAGCTTTAAAGCTGATACTCGCTTTCAAAATAACTTGTATTCTCAGGTCATCAGTAGACAGGTACGGAGCCCAGGTTTCGAGAAGACGGAGCAGACAAGTCTCGTCTTTTATTTTGATCGTATATTTTTGGTGTCTTACTACAATGAAAGAACACATATGTATTAAAACTTTACTTATAATGAAATGGATGATGTTGTTGCTTGTTTATTATATTACACTGTTGTGATACTGTACATGACGTCCTCCACCCTTGAACGTTTCCACCGTTCGTGGTTTTGGGGTGTGACATTCATTCACTTTTTTCCTCTTTTGGCTGCACTCTACTATCTCTCACTACTTTCTCTCTCTAAAAACTTCATCCAAGAAAACTCAAAAGGCCTCAAAAACATGAACCACTTCACCATTCAGCTTGTTATATTGGTAAGACACCTGAATCTAAGGCTAAAACTCATAGTGTTCTTTGTGTTCTTCATCCTTTGAAGGTGTACGGCCGCAAACCTTCATAAGGTGACCACACACACACCAAACTTTCCAAAGTGAAGGATTTTGGCCTTCATCTACTAATAGGACCTGGTATTTGCACTAGAACACCTCAAAAATCGACGTTTCGGGCACAAATGAGGAGTGTACAGCCGCACACTCCTGTGTACGGCCGCACACACCCTCTGTATGGCCGCACACTCCTGTGTGCAACCGCACACACAGTCTGGTCGCACACCCTGACCGCACACACATAACAGTCGAAGTTTGGTGACCTTACACTCAATTCTAAAGCCCTACACTCATTTGGGGACTTCAATAGGTGTTGGTAACACCTAAATCTAAGTGTTTTCACGTCCCTAAGATGTGTACATGTGTCTAATAGTGGTTATATACCCTAAATGTAATCATATATGTGTTATCACATGTTAATAGGACTCACTTGCGTACAAAACATCGGTTGACTCTCAACACTCGTAACAAATTGTGATTTTGGATCCTACGATAAACGGTGAGTTCATACCCCTTAATTAACCTTTTAAATGTTTTAAATGCTTTTATGGGGGGGGGGGGGGATAAAAGATGAAATCAAACAAGTTATAATATCAATCACATGTGATTGATAACTTGCAACTAAAAGGATTTTTCTATACTTTTCACTGCTTTAAACGTTTATCAAACTTATTTTCATGTTTAACTGTTATAAAACTATGTCCAAACTCTTTTAAACTTCTTTTATTTCAAGGTCATATCTTCACCAATATATTTTATAAGTAAGAATTGAAGGACCTAGGACTAATAGCTCACCTTACTTCCTGTTCTTGTTTGATTGTGAGCTTAGGGTATTTTGTTATTAGTCCGACTGTCGTTGAATTCTTAGTTATATATCTTATATATTTGTGTTAGATATAAAAGTCTTAATTTCGGTTCTGTGCCTTTGTGCATCAAAGGCATGCAACCAACTTTACTATTTAACTATAATAGGTATAGTTAGGGATTACTACTCATTACTACTATTGCCATGACCACAATCAGAGTCAGCTCAGTTGTGAGTCAATACATGCTATATACTATACAAAGAGAATACTACCTACTATACAAGAGAACACTCTATACATTATACCAGAAAGTACATTGTACAATATACAAGAGAAAATACTAAAATAGAATGTGACATACTATTTCTTGATATGACACTTCATTGTACTATCACCGTGTAACCAGAGTCTCTTGGAGGGAGAGCGGGCATTATGTGTATAGATCTATACGGGACAGACACTCCCACATCCTGACTGCTAGCTACAGTCTAAACCGACTAGGCCCAGGGGTGACAAAATATCACCATACTACGTGTGACCTGGAGGGTCATTAGTTATTCGATCGTCAATTAGCATGGTTACATATGAGTTCACATTTCGACCTTTAATTAACACATTAAGAATTAAAGGCAAAATAGACTCCCCGAGGTGTATTGTACATTTAATACTACCTGGAGTGCATTTTTATTTCATTAGCCGGCAGTGATGCTGCTGGAGTAAAATATTATTTTCCCAAGTACTTTACGTGAACAAAGTTTAAAACTATATTTTCATACTGATAGTTTCACGGGGAAATCTCTTACATTTTCAAAGAATCGAACATGCAAACAATCGAGTCTTGGTAGAAGGCCACTTTTACTAGAAAACATAGGGTTTTCTAGGGATTATACTATTTTTCTCAAACATGGAAGTCAATTATCCTACTACATTGTCGTGAACATTTTATACAAGAAAAGACACTAAATACTTATGAACTCACCAACTTTATGCTGATACTCGCTTTCAAAATAACTTGTATTCTCAGGTCATCAGTAGACAGGTACGGATGCAGCTTTTGAGAAGACGGAGCACATACAAGACTCCTCTTTTTTATTATACTTTTGGTGTCTAACAAACTGTACAGAACACGCTTTTATTACAATTATTATATTAATGCAATGGATGTTGTTTCTTGTCTTTACTATTATGCATTGTTATGATACAGTACATGACGTCCTCCACCCTAGAACGTATTCTGCCGTTCTCGGTTTTGGGGTGTGACAGCAATCATTGCAAAAAGGCACGTCACACGAGGGATAAATGTTGAAAGTTACATGGAAAACCTCCAAGTCATGAATGGGGCCAGAAAAGTGCAACAATTAGAGACAAAGGACAAGCTCATATTGTAGTTGATCTAACCCCAGAAGAAGTCAAACAAGAGCCAATAAGCCTTAAACAAGAGGAATTGGAGAAGCTAAGATCATTTTTTAGCTCTCTCGAAAAACCTTCTGGTGGTGAACCTTCATTCCCAGGTAAATAACCACTTTCATTTTACAGCTCTCTCGAAAAACCTTCTGGTGGTGAACCTTCATTCCCAAGTAAACAACCACTTTCATTTGGATTTAATGCCTTAGATTCAAACCAAAAATACTCTTGGGTCATTGATTCGGGAGCCACTGACCATATGACTCACTCTTCCAAACACTACTCCACATACTCACGTTGTCCAAGTAACAAGAAAATTGCCACTGCTGATGGAACTCGAACTAATGTAGCTGGTAAAGGTGATATCCATATCAGCCCATCCATTCCTTTAAAAAGTGCCCTTCATGTCCCAAAATTGTCCACTAATCTGATCTCTGTAAAAAAACTAGCACGAGATTTACATTGTTATGTGATATTTTCTGATAAATAATGTGTACTTCAGGAAAAGGATTCAGGGATGATGATTGGACTTGCTAAGGAAAAGGATGATTTATATCGTCTTGAGTTGCGAAAAACACCCAGATCATCTCACTCACTCATAACAGATTCTCGCTCACTCTTATCAGATTTTGGTATCTCCAATAAAGAAAAAAAAATCATACTTCATCATTGTCGTTTAGGTCATCCCTCATTTAGGATTATTAAAGTTCTTTTTCCATCTCTGTTTAAAACAATTGATGTTGAAAGGCTTCATTGTGAAGTATGTGAGCTTGCTAAACACAAGCGTATCCCTTTTTCTATCAGTAATAAAAGAAGAAATTATCCTTTTTATCTTACTCACACTGATATATGGGGTCCATATAATATTTCTAATGTGTCGGGTGCACGATGGTTCGTGACATTCATTGATGATTGTACACGGGTTACTTGGGTGTTTCTGTTAAACCATAAATCAGATGTTAGCACTATTCTCCCTAATTTCATTTCAATGATAAAAAAACCAATTTGGAGTCAAAATTCAAAGGATAAGATCTGATAATGCTGGAGATTATTTCAATCAAACTCTCACCTCTTATTTTCAAAAGTAGGGAATAATTCAAGAATCTTCATGTGTTAAAACGCCTCAACAGAATGGAGTGTCAGAGAGGAAAAATGGGCATTTTTTCGATCAAACCAGAGCATTATTATTCCAAAATAATGTTCCAAAATATTTTTGGAGAGAAGCTGTGCTCACAGCAACTTACCTTATAAATAGACTTCCTACCCGAGTTCTTGGATTCAAAAGTCCGATGGATGTACCTTCTTCCTTCTACCCAAATGTGTCCACTTCCAACAATCTTGTTTCGCGCATCTTTGGATGTATTTAATTTGGTCACATCCATAGCCAAGAAAGAAACAAACTCGATCCTCAGGCTCTAAAGTGTGTTTGTTTGGGATATTCCTCAACCCAGAAAGGGTACAAATGCTACCACCCTCCATCTAGAAGGTTCTTTGTTTCAAGGGATGTAACCTTTAGCGAAAACAATCCCTACTTCACCCAACCTTATCTTCAGGGGGAGAATTGTAAGGAAGATAATGGAAGCTTGGAAGATCTTTTCCATGACTTATCTACATCTTTGCCTGCATCATCCCATTCTCACTCCAGTCATATCCCTGAACCTAATCCAGAAACAGAAACAGTTACATCACATTCTCAATCCACATTTACTCCTTCATCATCTCCTACATCATCCCATTCCACATCTATTTCTACATCATCCCAACCTAACCCCCCAAGTACTCCTACCCATGATTTTGTCCCTAATCCAGAAATAGTCTCAACGGTTCCAGTTCGTGAAACTATTCCAGAACCTGAACCCACACGGTTTAGAAAGAACCTGCTATACTCGAGACAAAAGAAGAACATTCCTATACCTGAGCAAGTCCAAGTGTCCGATTCTAGTCCTTTTGATCCTTCAAATGGGGTAATAATCTCTGATTCTATACCCTTACAAAGTGAAATTGAATCTCAAACAGGTGATCAAAATCTGCCCATTGCCTTTAGAAAATGAACAAGAGAATGCACAAAAAGACCATTGTATCCCTTATCACACTACACCTCTTTCCAAAAGTTCTCTCCTACATACAAAGCATTTCTTGTCAATCTCAACTCCATTACCGTTCCTACTAATTTTTCTGAGGCATTATCTAATGAAAAATGGAAGCAAGCCATGAATGTGGAAATAAGCACTAGAAAAGAATAAAACTTGAGATTTGGTTAAATTGCCCGAAGGGAAACAAACTATAGGATGCAAATGGGTCTATAAAGTGAAATACAAGGCGGATGGGTCAATTGAAAGGTATAAAGCGAGATTGGTAGCTAAGGGATATACACAAACTTTTGGCATTGATTATTCTGAGACATTCGCACCAGTTGCGAAAATGAATACAGTTAGGGTAATTCTATCCCTAACTGCTAATCTTGGTTGGGAGTTGCATCAATTTGATGTAAAAAATGCATTTTTGCATGGAGAACTCGAAGAGGAGATCTACATGGATGTCTTCCTGGTTATAGAAAAGGAACAAGTCCTAATACAGTGTGTAAATTAAAAAAGGCACTATACGGTTTAAAACAATCTCCCTGAGCATGGTTTAGGAGATTTTCCAGAACTATGTTAGATTTGGGATATAAGCAAAGTCAAGGGGACCACACTTTGTTCGTGAAGCACTCAAAAATGGGAAAGATAACAGCCCTACTGGTTTATGTGGATGATATCATCATAACAAGAGAAGATGAAATAGAGCAACAAGTCTTAAGCCAATGTCTAGCTAAAGAATTTGAGATCAAGACTTTAGGAAGATTGAAGTATTTCCTTGGAATTGAAGTTGCCCATTCAAGAAAGGGAATTTTTATATCCTAACAAAAGTATACTATAGACTTACTCATGGAAACAGGTCAAGGTGCATGCAAACCAGCTAGTACTCCTATAGACCCAAATCATAAACTGGAAAATGCAGAAACAGATGCAAGTGTAAACAAAGAAATGTATCAACGCCTTGTGGGGAAACTTATATATTTGTCTCATACCAGACCTGACATAGCTTATGCTGTAAGCATGGTCAGTCAATTTATGCATAATCCAAAGGAAACCTATTTGCGAGCAGCGCATTGGATTTTACAGTATCTCAAAGGAGCACCAGGGAAAGGGATCATGTTTTAAAGAAATAATTGTGTGACACTTGAGGCATACACCGATTCAAGCTTTGCTACGTCATCAGTTGACAGTAGATCTATAACAGGGTATTGCACTCTCCTAGGAGGAAGCCTTGTGACATGGAGAAGCAAGAAGCAAAGCGTGGTGGCACGATCTAGTGCTGAAGCAGAATTTCGGGCAATGGCATACGGTATATGTGAGCTATTATGGCTGAAAATTATCCTTGAAGATCTTAGGATCAACTGGGAGGGACCTATGAAGCTCTATTGTGACAATAAGTCTGCAATAAACATAGCTCACAATCCAGTTCACCATGATCAGACAAAGCATGCTGAAGTTGACATATATTTTGTCAAGGAGAAGTTACAGAGTGGCTTAATTTGTACCTTATTTGTGCCTACTCATGAACAACTGGCAAACGTCTTCACCAAAGGGCTAAGTACACCAATGTTTGAAAGAATCTTATCCAAGCTGGGAATGGGAAACTCCCACTCACCAGCTTGAGGGGGAGTGTGGGAAAATGTAAATTATTTTGTATTTATTGTAGGAAAGATGGTAGCTAATTATAATCTTAATTGTAGGTAATCCCTATAATCAAGGGATTCCATAGAATAGTTTCCTTTTCTTGAGTTGCCTTGTGTATTTTTTCTGTACACTTCTCAATCAATAGATACAGAAAAACCCTAAATTTGTTAGTTGGGCAATAGTGTCACAATGTTGATTGGTTTTGGATCATTTTTGTTCTCTACAGAATCTTTTTAAATAAGGAATGATAGGCTAAATTTGTTACCTATCTCATACAACTAGTCCTGTTCGCGTTTGAACCGATACAAATGGTCTTCCAGATAATGTGGAACGAGTTTTAGGAGTGTGCTCCATAAAGTTCCGACCTAACTGCATGTGAGCATAAGAAATGTATTAATCATGGAAGTGTTTATCTTTTTGAGTTGATCGGGACATAAAACTACTTTGCTATGAAAGTGATGGAAAAAACTGCCCTCGCAAGAAGGAATAAGCTCTCGAGGGCACAAATTGAAATGGAAATCCAACTAAAATGAATCTTGCTGCATTTTCCGTCCCTATTTTTCTACTTGTTAACATTTTTTTCCTCGTAAAAGTTACCGGTCATTTTGTTAAATCCAAAATAAAATTACCATTTTACCCTTATCATCTTCATAACAACTAAAATCAAACCTAACTACGAATCCAACATCTAATGATATCATAACTAATCATTAATAAATTATTAGCCACCAACCTACCACATGTGAACACCAACATATTCAGACATCTAAATGGGGCTGAAAGGATAATTTTTTATTAAAATATTTTATGTGAGGTTAAAATGGTCATTTTCATAAAATTACGAAATGGTTGTTTACATGGACAATTCATGGCCAAAAATTGTTAAGAAACAGTAAATAGGAAAGAAAAATGCAAGAAGACTCTTTTTTTTTAACCATATAAAAAAAGTGATGTAATAGAGGGACCAAAACTGTAATTTTTAGAGTTAATTTAGGGATAGCTTACCCAAATAAGTTGCTTTTGGATATTTGTGCCTATTTTAATTTGATGGATGGAGTATACCAGTGTCTTAATGTACCTCCCAAAAGCTATAGGAATAAGACCTTCAAGGCACAATGAGAACTACATTTGTATGTAACAAGCTACTGATTAGTTTTAAGTATTAAGATAATAGATAGAAATATGTAGTCATCATTGACATGAAAAAAATTAAATCAAACTAAAGATCAAATCAATATATACTTATTATTATCATTTTATCACACAAATAAAATGTTACCTTTTCACTATGGACAATCTTCTTTCGATTGCTACAACTCTAAAGATGCTACAAGAACAAATACATAAATGAATTAGTGAATAAATATGTTTAATCATACATCATCAAGGTATGAAGAAAGAAGATAAAGAAATGAAATCAAACTAAAGATAAAATAAATACACACTTATATTGTAGATAAATTGCATTAAGCAATAAGTATGTATTTATTTTATCTGATGTAAGAAATAGACACTAGCATGCCAAATATTCAAAAGTAGAATTTGGATGTTTTCGGATGTAAGAGAGATGTTTTGAGAATGAATGGAATTTAAGCCCAAGAAAAGAATACGAAAGGTGAAACATTCTTCTGTGAGCTGGAGGTGCCTTCTTTCTTCCCTAAGGAAACAAGCTTCAAGAGTTACTTATCTTGATAGACTAGATGATCATATTATGGCAACCAAGCATATATATATGAGAAGGGGATTCAATGTGATTGTTGTAAAATGTTTTTTCTGCTAAGCAAATTTAAGTCTCATACTGGAAGTACATATCATAGTGTCGTAGACCATCTGCCAGGATATTTCTAGACGATGGGAGGTATTTTTTGGATTGCCAAACTCAGTTAAACCTAGAAAACGAAGTTAATACACTCACTCAATCAATTGAATTATCTGATCATGCGATATCGGGCCAAGATGAGGTTTGTTAGTTTTTCAATAATGCAGCCGATTGATTAGAAATTGAACAATTAATTAGTAGGAAAGTGATGCATCATGTATGTGACATGAGAGTAATAGATGCATCTACATTGATGGTCGGAGTGGAGAAAAGAGTATGGAGTACCTTTTTGACTTCGAGTGGAGAACAGAGGTGCGTTAATGGGAGGGTGTGGAGCGACGATGGAATGGCAATGACAACCAGCGACAATGGACCGACAATGATGGTTGGGCGATGATGGGCTGGTATGATGGTGCGAACTGCTGATGGTTGTTGTGACGATATAGGGCGAACTATGAGGAGAGATGTGTTGACGTGAGGCGGATGACTTTTCACTAACTACTCTTTATTCATTCGTTAGAATTTTATCCGATCTGTAGTAAAAATTAGTAAACCATAGTCTCCTTATAAACCAATTAATAACAAATAGAACCCAAGACTTTTTCTAATGTGTTTCTCGTCTTTCAATTTTTTCCTCCATATAATAATAGAAAATAGAAAAAGGAAGATTGATTTCTTTATTCATGAAACACCACAAATATAAAAGACAAAAATGTCCAAGAATGACTCTAGGTCACCCATATTTGAAACGGATATTATAGTAAATATGGTTGGTAAAAGTGTTTTGGTTAGTTGTGGATGGGTGCGTAGGGATTTCTTTATATATAATTAGTAACCACTATTTTATGGTCACTAATAGTTTTTCATTTGTAATTTAGTGACCACTATTGAGTGGTCACACGCATTGAAGTTGTTTTGAATAACAAAAGAGTAGTGAGTGACCACCTTTTTTGGTCACTTAGCCTCCAACACAGTGACCATTAATTTTGTCACTAAACTTCTAACATAATGACCATTACTTTTAGTCACTAAATAGTTGGTATAATATGAAAGAAAAGTATTTTAATTTTTTCTCAGTTTAGTGACCGACTTAGTGACCACCACATAGAATTGGTCATTAAATTTGTAGGATTACCAAAATTCAGTGACGACTTAATATTTGGTGACTAAATGATGTTAGTGACCAAATTTTAGGTCGTCACTACTGAGGACTTTCTTGTAGTGTCCCTTCCCTTACAACACTTATCATGACAAACTCCGTTGCTAACAACTTGTACTAATAATCATGTGGACTATGTAGAAGAAAATAGGTGATCTATGGACACTCCCAAAGAGTAAGGGGTAACCTATGAATGACCATAATCACATGAATAATTTCAAGATAAACATGCTAAGAAAATTAATACATCTCCATAGTCGCTGGTGCCTATTAGATAACATAAAAGATGAAAGTTTGATTAGTTTTTGAGTAAATTACCTGAATGTCCCTGTGGCATATTTGGTTCCTAACTCTTTTTTAACTTAGACCTTCTTATGGTATGTTTTGTTATGGTTTTGGTTATTGTTGTACTTGAAGTTACAATGTTGCCCTTATTAATTATCTGGTAACACTTGATGCTAAAATTAAATTTTAATTTTAACATCTCAAAATAATAAGAGAGACCGATCAGACTAATATCATCAAAAACTTTGAAAATTAAGCAAAAATTAGTTACTTAACCAAAATAGCAATTATTTTTGTAGGTGACGAAAACTCTAAAACGATACCATTTTGAGGATTTTTCGTAGATGGCCATTTGCGAAAAAGTGGGACCCAAAAATAGATTTGGGGAAAATAAAAAGGAAATTGTAGCTTCTCAATTCTCATCTGCAAAAATCGAGGTTTACCTGCGAAAATCGAAGTTTATTTGTAATTATTTAAAAAGAATAATCCTTTTTTGAAGTTTTGTATTAAAAGCTTCAAAAGCCATTTCCACAACAAAATAAAACTTAATATGTAACTAATAAATGACACTACACAAATTGATATAGCCAAAGTGTATGTACGTTTCTATTATCGGGAAAATATAAAATATATTTCCATTGTCGCCATTTATTGGTGAAAAAAAAGTAAGTACACTCTTATTATCGGTAGAAAATATAAGTGTGTTATTATTATTGTCCTAACTCTTTTTAATAAAAACCATCCCTATGGTTTGATTTTGTTGTGAGTGTCATCCCTTCCCGTCCTAAAATTATTCTACTACCCTTACCCACTATTTTTTATATTTTCAATTATTTAAATAAATATTTTAATAATTGAATACAACCATTGGGTCCCACCACCCCTCCTACCCCACCCAATCCACCCTTTCCCCTCACCCTTCTTATCTTTCATCTCCGGTGAACCACCACCACTCCCCGATAGCCTCCCACCCTTCTCATTTCCTCTTTCCCTTCTACATTATCTTCATTGTCCTCACCACCACCACCAGCACCATCTATCATAACCCTTGATGGAAAATTGATACCGGAAACCAAAATTGTAGAACCTTAGATCAATTGCAAATTTAAAATCAAAAATAAAAACACAAACCAAACCCTGAAAGCCAAATGAAGACCAAAATCAATCAATTTCTGAAAATGTAAAACAAAATTGATCGATTTATAAAATTGAAAACCAAGATCACATTAATTGATCAGACTTTATGAGAACCAAAGTCGATCCATGTATCATTCATCATTGGGATTCTGTGGAGTTGGGGATCTGTTTTATTTGATTAAAACCTGCCAAAAAACCAAAATCGATCTGTATATGAAAACCAAAATATAGGATAAAACCTGCAAGAAATGCAATAAATTAAAAAGAAATTATTAAAATCAGCCATGATTGGAAATCGTTTTTTGTCGGATTAGATATCCTAAGAATTAAAAAGACACCAAAATCAACTCTGCACTCCTTTACATACATTAATCAACAACCATTGTGGATCCTATTCTTTACCACCCAACAAATGTGACAAGTAACTATGCATAAGTGTTCATATTGTGATAAGAAAGTGTATATATACATCTCAATAGTCTTGAAAAAGTAAATTCAAAATATCTGAAAGAGTTTCTGTCTGCAAACGATTACGAGATCATATTTACCAATGCCTGAAAGGCCAGAACGCAGTCAAACCATACAAATAACATTATACAACAACGTTAAAGTTCAATGCACCTTGCATTGAGGGCGACTAATTCATAGTTGATTTTGCATTACTGCTTACTATATTGTCAAACATTTCATTTATCTATTTCTCTTACAACAATCTAAAATAATTTTATCAGGCCCTATTTTCTTGCAGCTTACAGCACTTTCTTTCTTTAGTACAAATGTAAATAAATAAAACTACATAAGTGACACCTCACAAGAGTCTATTAATTAGCAACTAGTGGGGTTACTAGAACACAATCATCTAGTCATTTACTAGAATTTCTTGTAGAGATTCCTCTTTACAACAATGAATCTAATCTCTTTCACTGAATCACGATGCTTCAAAACAGACAGAAGGTTAATGATTTTGCTCCTAACATGCATATTTTATGTCCGTCTAGTGATAAAATATTTCCCCACCATGTTTGAACAAAGTTTGAGCAAGAGGATGGTTTATAGGCTCGTATTTTTACCTGTGTTCAGTGAAGCATATCATCAAACACTTAATGTGCGTCGAAAAAAAGGTGGCTGTTTACTCAATCATGGGCGTGTTTCACCCAGACATAACATCAAAAACCTAGTGACTAGTGAGAGTAAGTCAAGCAAAGGGTGGGCATAAACTATGGGTGACCATGATAACCGTTATAACTACAGCAAACTACACCCTCCAATCTCCATCTGATAAAAATTTGAGCATGTTACAGACCATATATTATCAGCAGTTAATCATTTCACATGATTGATTACTGCGACCCAATATAGCTTGAAATGAGCAAAAACAAAACAACAGAACATGGAAATACCTCAAAATCAAACTGTTTATTTCATGGGACTTGGTCATTGACATAGTAGCATTGGAAAATAAATTAAAAGTTAATGATTGCAAAGAGCTGCTTTGGGCATACATAGAATCTTAATATTCTTTTCAAAATTAATTAAATAAATAATAAAAATTAGGGTGAAATACAACAACCAGAGGATCGCATGCAGTCGAAGTAGTTTTCACCATCAAGCGCAGCTACTTTTTCCATTGGATGAACCGAAAGATGAAAGCCACTTGGAGTAACGACGAGGAAGAATAAATACAATATGCATGAAAACTATTTAAATTATTATGAATATATAGGTATAGAGATAGTATTTCAATTAATAATAAAATTTACTCTTTATCTATGACATTTATATAAATTGAAATTAATTTTCTTTTCTAAATGAATAGGAGGGACCGAGGTGAAATCTCTCATTAAATACTTCGCTGCCCCTCACCATTAACTATCGCAAAGAACAAAAGCTCTCATGATTAGAAGAATTTTCAAATAATCCTCTCAACGTCTAAAGTTGGATGTGTCATGCTAATACGTTTATAACTGAATCAGACAAGGAGATAGAGATTATTCCAATATGAACAACAGAAACCTGATTGTGGTAAGCGCTAAATTCTCTTGTTAGATTTCGTTTTCCGAGTTTTATAGTACTTCACTTCTCAAGTAAGCTCATAGATTGTTGCTTTTTAGTTATTTCATGGGTTTGGAAACCTTAGTTGATAATGGTGCCCCCAAGTGTTCGACAGAATGTCTTAAAGAATGTTCATAGCCATATGGTGATTGTCTTGACTCTGAATGCAGGTTTGAGTGAAATGCTGGACTACCCACAGCTTTTCCACATACAAACTGTGTATTATAAGCAGCGGCTATGTTTTGTTCCAGTTTCTGCATCTTGAAGACTAAAAACACCAACAAAATAAGTCCTGTTTCTTATGATTTCAGAATTGTAAACAGAAATGCAATGAAAGTTGGTATCATTTGGCTCGAAAACATGAACATGTAACTCTTTTCTTTAAAATCTTATTAATACATACTTGGAATTTCTATATTATGATTACAAATTGATATGACTAATTTTCTTGCCAGCTAGTGGTGCACTTTGTTTCTATATGCAAAGTATATATTCATCATGAAACCAGTGAGTGAAATATAAGATAATAATAATAATAATATCACAGTTTACATTAATGTTCAGCTGCTTCATCCGTGCACCTTTAGACTCTTGTTCGACCATTCCAATAAGCATCCAAAGTAACACTAATCACACACACATTTAGAAGACTTAACTAATTGATTATAAGTTTTCAAAACAGAATGTTGTGGATACCATTTGGAACAGAAAATATAAAGCATATTTTGTTGGATAGTGCTTAGTATCAATACATAAATCATATTTGTTAAGTTGGAGTCATTTTCTAAGTTATCCAATGGGCATATATAATATTATTTTAGTGGATTTTGTCTTATTAATTATATTAAGAGTAAATCACAGAACTGGTCCCTATAGTATACACAAATTCGCATTTTCACTGCAAGTTTCAAAAATTTAGCACTCATGGTGTCATTTTCTTTAACCACTGGTCCTTATCATTAACACCTTTAGGATTTAACAATTATGTCATAGTAAAATGACCATTTTACCATCAACTCTCGTTTTAATATTTTTTGTTTCTTTCTTATTTTCTTATTTATTAATTTGTTAATTCTCCATCACCCAACCACCACTTACCCCACCCTCCCCGTTGAAGTCGCCAGGGTACTCCATTCATTTTTTTCCAGCCGACTTTTTTGGTCATTTTATATCAAAATATATTACAATAAAATATTTTATCTGGTTTCGCATTTACTGGGAAGCTTAATTTGTCAATGTGATTTATGGGATAAACCTAATGTAACCTTGTCTAGCCTGATTATTTCCATTAAAATTAGCGTTTTAATTTTTGAAACAAGAGGTTGCATACTTTAGGATTTGATATGCTCAATGAACATTAACAGTAAATTTGGGAATTTAGCTCTTTAGTCTCTTAGATGGAAATAATAAATCTGCAGGTATTAGTAATGTAACTCTTATATGATCAGAAAATGTGCAGAAAAACAGAGGAAATAACAATTTCATTAAAATACACAACAAGTTTCACTAATTTGGTTGGGTAAAATTTTCAAAACTCTTACACATTACACTAATGTAATATACTGAAATGACAGTGTGATGCTATAATCCACAAATAAATAAATGTGTTGCTATTACTTGCATTTAGCCCTCTTATTAAAATTCTAAACTAAATTGTATCAATGCACCATGATGTCTTTGTTATTTCAGTTTTATTAGTACCGATGCTATTGACCCCTTTGAAGATGGACACATTCATGTTATTTGCACATATGAGATTTCTGTTTTTTATTTTTATTTTGGGTGGATCAAAATTTTGTTACAAATGTCTTATTTCTAGCCTAATACACATCAATGGAGGTATAAAAGGAGCCATTTGGAAACTACTTATCATCTAACAAACTTTCCTTTTTTTCTTTTCTGATAATGTAGTTTAATAATTATTTTTAACCAACAATAAAATACTTGGAAAAAGAAACAATAGAAATGTAAAACACCGTGATCTTTCTGGAAATATTTACTAGAGATCTAGCCCCAAATTGCAAAACTCCTAACCGAAATAAAAGCTTAAGTTCTGCAACAAACTCTCAGAAACAAACCATTTCGCTGTCAACAAACGTGACCAAAGAAATAAAGATCATAAAATCAAAATTATAATCAATACGTAAAAGAATCGGTATTGAGAAAATTTATGATTTCGGTTTTGGATTTCGTTTTTCCAAAGCTTATTATATGTTTGATGCTGTATTGTTTGGATGCTAATTTGGTATATGTAAATTATCTTTGCTTGAGGATGTCACATAATTAAAATCATTAAAAATAAAAAATAAAAAAGATAGCATGTTATTTCTGTGAGATGAAAACTGTTACAATGTGAAGAGAATTATAAGTAATAAATTCTTTGTTATCAAGTTATATTTTATATCGTCAATGACGAATTCTTTGTTACCTTTTCAGTAATAAATTTGAAAATTAAAATCTTGATACTCTAATTAAAATCTTGATACTCTATTGATAGTTTCACGACGACATCTAATATATAATTTTTTTTGCTTGATATTGAATTAATGACATAATAAACCTTTTTCATTTACTTATGGCTAATTAATAGTTTCTAATTACTAAATTTTATTCTTTTTATATTTATAAGACAAACAAAATTTCATATAAAAGATATACCTTTAATTTCTAATGAAAAGACCAGAAATAAATAAAAAGTAAGGATACAACGCCTAAACATCTATACAAAACATTCTTGATGCTTTTGCTTTTTTCCGTGTTGATGCTTTAGCTTTTCTCACTTTAAATACCCTTCTGAGTATGTTATTCTCAAAAGTTTTAGACTTTCATAGAAGAAGATTGCAAGAACAAAACAAAGGTCCAGGTACTCTCCTTTCTATGCAATCCATTGTTTTTTATGCATGTTTTTCAAATTGAACCTGGATTGTGACTTTCGCACTCGATGATTCATAAGATATAATATTGGTAGTAAATGATGATGAGAGAGATATGTTGAAATGACTACAAAATTATTTTAATTTGGAATTATTTGATCTGCTAAGTTGAAAAACTCAAGCTAATAACAAATTGGTCATGCTAATTAGTTATAAAAAATAACGAACTCAATATATATTTTTTCTTTTATAAAGATTTTCAAACATTTACTACCAAACTAAATTGAGACAAAATTGAATATTATTCTTTGCAAGTACCCTTAACTTCTGTTCCTATCATCATGTTTAAAGTTGCCACAAGTTTATCTTCAATTTCATTTTAGATTATGAGAACGTCTATTTTTACCAGTTACATCATAGTCTAGGGGCCAAAGCTAATACAATTTGACTTGACTAAAGGAATTGAGGATGGATATAGTTTGTTGCTGGATTATAGCAGGTCTTCCGTATCCGAAAATCAACATATAAATTTAAAGCACTGATTTCTAAAGTATCCTAGCTTTTACAATTCATAGTATTTTAAATAAGTAGTGTGTGTGTATTAAAACCTATTTTCCCAAATGAGGAGAGAGATTTTAAATACAAATGATGTCAATCAACTTCTTCCATGTTTATAATTTCATCCGTGATTTTATAATTATCAAGAGAAGATTTGGATAATACAAAATAAAAAACTTTATTTTAAAGTAATATGAAAAAAGTGTGTTGGTTTTTGTTCTAATTCAATGACAAAGTGATGACCAATCCGGTCTAATATTATTAGTATATTATCTTATATAACCGTTTAAGAAATGTCATTTTTAATGATTATTAAACTTTAATAACCAAATTAAAAATCATATCATTTACATTAACTTTTTTTTTAAGTAAATATGGGTGTAAAGGACAAATGAGGAAAACATTAACAAATTTATAGAGGAAAGTCATAAAAAAATTATATTTTTTTTTCAATTTCATCTTTGATTAATTCTTTTTAGTTACATGCATGTTTCTTAGCAAAAGGTTAAATCTCTTAACAAAAATTTAGATGTGGTTGCAAATCACGAGGATTTATAATAATAGAGTTATCTAAACTTAATTATAAGTGTAAAATTGAAGAATATGACATTAAATAATAAGTTCAAGGGCCAATTTTGTTAATAGTGCAAAGATTTAAATTTTCTAGGTGACATACAATAAGGTTTTGAGTTCTAGTTTTTGTTTTCAATCCCTCTAAAACTCTTATTTATGGTACATAAAGAAAACTAATTCGTGGTGATCATTGTTGAATCCTTTTTTACAATTCTTCCCAATTATTTTTTTTACAATCCTCATGTTCCAAAACATTAAGAATAATAATATAAAATTTCTTTAATGTTGGCACAAAGTTGATATATTCTAAAATTCATATTTTGATTTACTAAATGTGTTTTCTACACATTACATCATCTAATGAAATGAATCAATGATGCATGTAATTGCTATATCACCATCTTTAAAATCATCATATTTTGATATTCTTATAATTAATCAATCAAAAACCATTTTGTTGATTTCTTTTTTTTTTTTTTTTTTTTTGTGAATAAGAAATATCACTAACTTCTAGCAAGATTTTTGTTGATTTCTATTACTATCATGGTCCTTCAAATTCTTAAAACTTTATCTTTAAGTTCATTTCAGATTAATTATGAGATAAAACTTTTTGATCATTGGTCCTTACTCAATGCAATGAATTTAGGGTACATTCAATTGCTCTTCCGTTATTAGTTTCCATTGAGATGTGTCTGATCAATTGTTGGCTACTATGCAGGTGCTATCAAAAGAATATCCAACGATGGAAACTGCTAATGAAATCATGAGAGAGGTTGTTCCGATCCTCATGGTTCCCATTAATAGATACCTACGCTACCTCATTTTATGCCCAATATATATGAGGGACATGGTTATCAAAATGACGGAATTAAATGCTGTAAAAGACGGTGTTGAGGAGAAAATGAGGCAGAACATTAGCAACAATCTTGAGGTTCCTGTCCAAGTCGGGGGTTGGTTGGGTGATGTAGGAAAGATCAACGCAAAAGTGGAAAATGTTTCTCGTAACACTGGCAATTGTTTTAATCTAAAGATTAGATACAGGGCAGGAAGGAATGCCTTTGAGATAAATGAGGAGATCGACAGTGTCATGAGACGATACAAAGAGATCAACTAGGTTGATCATTGAATTCCTCCGGGAAGGGTTGATTCCATGAAGGCATCCACCTCGACACCCTCATCCGAACACAATGACTTCCAATCAAGAGAGGTTACTTTTACAGAAACACTCAAAGCACTCGGAGTGAACCACAAAGCCCACATGATAGCCTTATGTGGGATGGGCGGAGTAGGGAAGACCACAATGATGCAAAGGCTGAAGAAGGTTGCCGAAGAAAAGAAAATGTTTAACTTTATTATTGAGGTGGTGATAGGGGAAAAGACAGACCCTATTTCCATTCAGGAAACTATAGCATATTACCTTAATGTAGACCTCGGCGAAAAAAATAAGTCGGTAAGAGCTGATAAGCTTCGTCGAGGGTTCAAGGCCAAATCAGATGGAGGTAAGAATAAGTTCCTCATAGTATTGGATGATGTATGGCAGACTGTTGATCTCGAAGATATTGGTTTAAGTCCTTTGCCAAATCAAGGTGTCGACTTCAAGGTCCTGTTAACATCACGAGACAGACATGTTTGCACTATGATGGGGGTTGAAGGTAATTTGATTCTCCATGTGGGACTTCTAATAGATTCAGAAGCACAAAGATTATTCTGGCAGTTTGTAGAAACATCTGATCATGAGCTCCATAAGATAGGAGAAGATATTGTAAGGAAGTGTTGCGGACTACCCATTGCCATCAAAACCATGGCGTGTACTCTGAGAGATAAAAGAAAGGATGCATTGTCTCGTTTAGAGCACCATGACATTGACAATGTTGCGTCTAAAGTTTTTAAAACGAGCTACGACAACCTCCAAGATGAGGAGACTGAATCCACTTTTTTGCTTTGTGGATTGTTTCCGGATGATTTCAATATTCCTACTGAGGAGTTGGTGAAGTATGGATGGGGATTGAAATTCTTTAAAAAAGTGTATACCATAGGAGAAGCAAGAATCAGACTCAACACATGCATTGAGCGGCTCATCCATACAAATTTGTTGCTTGAAAGTGATGATGTTAGATGCGTCAAGATGCACGATTTGGTCCGTTCTTTTGTTTTAGGTATGTATTATGAAGTGGGGCATGCTTCAATCGTCAACCATGGTAATACACTAGAGTTTCATGAGGATGATACAAATGACTCTTGTAAAAGACTTTCATTAACATGCAAGAGTATGTCCGAATTTTCTAGAGAACTCAAATTTCCAAACCTAACCATTTTGAAACTTATAGATGGAGATAAGTCGTTGAGGTTCCCCCAAGACTTTTATAAAGAAATGGGAAAGCTCCAGGTTATATCCTATGATAAAATGAAATATCCATTGCTTCCTTCATACCCTGAATACTTCGCCAACCTTCGAGTGTTTCATCTCCATCAATGCTCCTTAAGGATGTTTGATTGCTCTTGTATTGGAAATTTGTCGAGTCCAGAAGTGCTCAGCTTTGCTGATTCTGACATTGACCGGTTACCCTCCATAATCGGAAATTTGAAGAAGCTAAGGCTACTGGATTTGTCAAATTGTTATGGTATTTGTATAGATAATGGTGTCTTAAAAAATTGGTTAAACTTGAAGAGCTCTATATGAGAGTGGTTGATCGAGATCGAAAGGCGATTAGTCTCACAGATGATAACTGCAATGAGATGGCAGAGCGTTCAAAAGATCTTTCTGCATTAGAACTTGAGTTCTGTGATAACAGTGTTCAACCGAAGAATACGTCATTTGAGAAGCTCCAAAGATTCCAGATCTCAGTGGGGCGCTATTTATATGGAGATTCCATAAAGAGCAGGCACTCGTATGAAAACACATTGCAGTTGGTTATTGACAAAGGTGAATTATTAGAATCTCGAATGAACATGTTGTTTAAGAAAACAGAGGTACTATGTTTAAGTGTGGGAGATATGAACGATCTTGAAGATGTTGAGGTTAAGTCCTCCTCACAACCTCTTCAGTCCTCTACATTCTACAATTTAAGAGTCCTTGTCGTTTCAGAGTGTGCAGAGTTGAAACACCTCTTTACACCTGGTGTTGCAAGAACTTTAAAAAAGCTTGAGCATCTTGAAGTTTATGAATGTCATAATATGGAAGAAGTCAGATGTACCGGGGGTAGTGAAGAAGAGACAATTACGTTCCCCAAGCTGAAGTTTTTATCTTTGTGTGGGCTACCAAAGCTATCAGGTTTGTGCGATCATGTCAAAATAATTGAGCTACCACAACTCATGGAGTTGAAACTTGACGGCATTCCAGGTTTCACAAGCATATATCCCGTGAAAAAGTCCGAAACATCTAGTTTGTTGAAGGAAGAGGTAAATATATATATTTTTAATGCTAATATATTTCAAAGGATCTTTTCAGTTAAATTTTTCAAAATATATTGTAATTTGATTGTATGGGGTATTATTGTTAGATGGGACTCTTACTAAATGATTATCATGCAGGTTCTGATTCCCAAGTTAGAGAAACTGCATGTTAGTAGTATGTGGAATCTGAAGGAGATATGGCCTTGTGAATTTAGTACGAGTGAGGAAGTTAAATTGAGAGAGATTGATGTGAGAAATTGTGATAAGCTTGTGACTCTATTTCCGTGCAATCCCTTGTTTACGTTGCGTAATCTTGAAGAGCTTAAAATCGAGAACTGTGCTTCCATTGAATTGTTATTCAACATCAACTTGGATTGTGCTGGTGCAATTGGAGAAGAAAACAATAGCAGCAACTTAAGAAGCATCAAAGTGGAGAATTCTGAGAAGCTAAGAGAGGTGTGGAGGATAAAAGGTGCAGATAACTCTCATCCCCTTGTGTGTGGCTTTCAAGCTATTGAAAGCATAAGCATTCAAGGATGTGAAAGTTTTAGAAATGTTTTCACACCTACCGCCACCAATTTGGATCTGGGGGCACTTTTGGTGATTTCAATAGAAAACTTCGGAGAAAACACAGGAAATGACGAATCGGAAGAGAATATCCAAGAGCAAGAGCAGGTATGGATTTCAATTTCACTTTCTTACTTAATTAATAATTAAGCTCCTGCTTTTTGAATAAAAAAGGGACAAACCATTTCTTGACTTAATGTAAAAATACAAGTCATGTATAAGAGTGACCAACTTTTTTATTTATAAAATGACTACAAACATGTTTTTTTATTAGAGATCATGTATAAATGTGACTAATTTTTCGTCACCTAACTTTAGTTGATAAATCATTATAAATGTCACTAATTACTTTTTAGTAAAAAATAACAAATTTAATAAATTATTAACTAAAAACATCAACTAAAAAATCCCACAACCCGAAATAATTTAAAATAAAAGGACTTGACATTTAATACAAACAATTTTTTTTCTAAACATGATTTGGACCAAATATCACCAACAACTCAAGTTTTGAATCGATTCAGCTTAAAACTTGACCAACATAATTAGATAGATGAGAGTTGAAGTTAAAGTGCTTATATAAATTCCTTTCATCTTTTTTCTTGATCTTGATAGGAAGTTGAATGATTTTCTTCTTCAAAATTGATAAAAAAAAAATCTACATTATAGAGAGACTAGCTTGAAAAAAAATGATCTAGGTGGGTCTTGGGTCTGGTAGATTAATATGGAAGGGAGAGCGGATTTCAAAGACACAAACGCATCTTGATTTTAAATTTTCTTTTGATGTCTTGCTCATATTTGTTCCAATTGTTTTTTTCTTCCCATTTCTTGTGGAGATAAGAAAAGGAAGGTGGCGAGTGGATTGTTGGTGGATACTATCGGTTCCATAGGATGTGGGGTGGAAGTGGTTTGATTTATAGAGGAGGTGGCTTGGGGCATCTGACCGTGGGGAAATGAGATGGTTTATGGTGCGCCCATTTTCATTTATATAAACCATGCAAGGGGTAAATGATTATTTTATACATATTTAACGGTCCTCTTTTAATGATGAAAGTCTCACAAACCAAAACCACAATGAAACCTTGTCATAAGGATGTCTTTTTTTGTTTCAATTTTTAGGAACAAGGACCACCTTTAAAAAAGCTAATCATAGTTAGCATTTTTACAGTTTACTCTATTGCTTTTTGGTTGTGATGTCCAAGATCGAGTCCATTCATCCTTTTTTTCTAGAAATTTTAATAAGGGGTACCAATGTTAGCTTCTTATTCTTAACTGATCAAAAAGGGCAATAGCTTAAACGCATAGGGACTATTGTTTACTCTACTGAAACAGTTCAATGACTTGGATGGGAAGATAAATTTAGTAAACTTAACCCTTTAATTGACTAGTGTTACTTGTTAGCTCAATTTCAAGTCAACTCCATCTCTTATTTGAAAATAATCCACATCTTAAATAAAATATATTTTCTTGTTGCATAGGAGCCTGTAACATCTTTAATAAATTATTTGAAGGTGAAAATCCAACTATTTTTAATCTGTTGATGTTATAGATTCAAAACGATAATAGAGAAACCTCACACACCAACAATGGATTCAAAAGTTTTCTTGATTGAAATGTAAAGACAAGGATAGAATGATAGCAATTAGAGAAGATAAGGGTGTCCTATAAGACAATCAGACCAAATTATGCAATACCTCATACATACCTCCCCACTACCTTAAATACCCCGACAACAATAACAACTTATGATTAATTCCTAAAATACCAGTGGTCCATTAATTGGTTTGTAGTGTTCAAATGGTCCGGTGTGTTCCCATCTTCTAATGACCTTGTTTTGTTCTTTCTTCTTTTGTACGTAATAAATTATTAAATTATAGCAATGGGTGCATGGCATTAACCTACCCTAAAGATTGACCTTGTGTTCAAGGTCAAATTCGAGAAAATTACCATGAATGTTATCCAAATTTTTTTGTCGTGTTCAAGTGGTTTGTTGTGGTCCTATATTCTAATGGTTATGTCTTGCTCTCACTTCTTTTATATGTAATAAATTGTATTAGTGGGTTCATGACATTACCCCACCCCAACCTTGTCCTCAAGGTCAAATTCAGGAAATATACCATGAATGTTATCCAAATCTTCCCAAGTGGAGTTGAAGTCGAGAATGCATTCCCATTTAACCAAAACCTCAGAGTCAAATGCCAACATATTACTCACCCCTAATGGAGTATTCAACTCCAATTTTAGTTGGAACTCTATAGTGCACAAAGGAGCTATCACTTGGTTGCCAATGGCCTTTCGTAACTGAAATACCTATATAATCTTAGTTGTGTTCAATAATTTGTAACTTATAAGCCACATCACATATCCTTTTGGTGATAAAAACCCAACAAAAATGAGCAACTAATTTTTTAAATGGTCATTGATAGTTGCCTCTACAATTGTAGTTTCAAGTACAACCAATCTCCTTCTAAAAAGTCCACTTATTTCTGCTTCTTAGTAACACTTGTCTTCATTTTCTATGAGTATGAAAGGTCATGTTGTGCCAAAATTCTGCCCATGACAACCATTTGAACCAAGTTATTAGGTTTCCTTGAATAAAGCAGCAAAGGTATAGTTCCACGGCCTTGTTGACAGTTTTCGTCTGTGTCACATCCTCAATTTCACGGCTAGAAAAGACCAATTTGTTTATGCTTATTTAAAAATCAAAGTATCCTTTTTCGAAGAATAATATTGCGGAATTTGTTCCCAGAAAACATGATAATGATATTATCAAAGCATTTCCGAAGAAATATATTTTATTTATATTAAAATATTGGTATGTCATTGTTAATACAAAAACATAAACATAATGAAATATTACAAGCCTTACATTAATTAAACTAGTGGCTTAATACTCCTTGAATTTCTCAGCATAATGTAAGTGGGTCAAGTTGGGAAACCTGGTGAGTACATAGGGATTTCAATCCCACAATGTGATAATAACGTATATCTCAAACCTGCAAATCCAACTATTGTCATTAACACAAATATATCATATCTCTAAAACAGTTTATCCATTCCCATCGATTCCCACGTATTGATCCTATACAACGATCTTACAAGATCTAGCCTAAAGGATCAATATGAACAACAAACTGATAAGCTGCTTCGGAAATTCCATGGTAGCAAACGAGGATTAACAAATGAGGGGAATGGAATAAGTTTCACCATGAACCTCCATTCAATAGATAATAAGGCAATTGAGTTAGGGGTGGTTATCTAGATAATTATCCCTAGTAGTGGTCTAACACCGTGAGGTATTTTACCCCCATACTCACCCTATCCGGAAATACAACATCAGATAGACATACCTGGTAGTGGTCTATTATTGGCACACTCTATTAGACAGTCTACGAAGTTCCCTCAATTACTTCGTGAAAGGAAACGCTGCCACATGAAGCTCGTCCAAACACTTCATAAAAGAAATGATGACTCCAAAGCTCTTTAAAATAAAATGTATGGGGAAATACTAATAAAGTACTCCCATACGCTCATGTACCCCGACAAGCAATAGTGCCAAAAAAGGACTTTATAATGATAGTACTTCTGGCACATTATAGTACCCTAGTATGATTAGCACTCGTAACCCATAACATAATAATACCTCGGTACAAGTAGCACCTGAAATACAGAGCTTTGAAAAAAGACTTGGTACTTAGAAAGTACTTTTGTACGTAGGACATACTCCATCGATCATCAATCTCCTCGAACAGAGTTTCTACTCTCTATTCCGATCACACACGTACCCTTAATAAGATACTACCCAATATCCAAACTTAATTAAACTAAGAATCTCTTTTAAGTCTTGTTTCATTATTAGGAAATCCTACTATTTCATTACTAAGCAAGCCTACAATGCTTATAATCAACTTTCAATACTAACTTTGTTTCGGCAACACTATCATAATTTGGTGTAATATTTTATATAGAGTATTAAGTATTAACATACATTTTTCTTCTCATTTAAAATACTTCTATTATTATTATCATGTAAATAGATAGAACCATGTCTGGTTCGCATAACGTATATCATCAAATATACATATAGCACATATTTCCAGATAATAACCATATAACTCACATATAAACTTTCAACATATATTTAATACCTTTATTAATACTTGTATTAAAATCATTTTCATGAAAGGGACTATGCACTCACTTGTTAAAGTGACAACTTGAAATTCGGACAGCGCTTCGCTTCTAACAATCGTCTTTTCCTTCCATGAAACCTAACATTATTAGTGCTAAATTTTTAGTCTAATATTTATTGTGACTAATTATTAGTCTAGATTCATCATTAAATCAAAGTCTACTTTTTATAATCTATCAAGTAAGGAACAACCATGTAGGATCATATCGGAGGTACGGTTCGTTTGGTATACGAAGTATACTATTTGGAAATCTCACTTTAAACACCTTACTAAATCACAACCTAAACATCATCCCCGTAAGTAGATCAATCAATATAACGACTTGGAATCACTTATAAATCTTGTTTATAGGTTGATAATAAAGATAATGAAGTTAAACATAAGTTATACTTAAAGAAGGGTAAGCATAACTCACTTACAAAGGAGTTTAGCGAGGCCGAGCTCTGCATGGCAGAACTTCTGAGCTGAAAGCTCTTCTTCTCGGGGCTTTCCGGTGCTCCGGGACTCGCTTCTAACACATAGGAGGTTCTAGGGGGAAGAATAGAAGGTTTGGGTATGTTTAGGAGAGAGTTGGATGAGAATACGTGAGAAAAATGAGTGAAAACGTCTTCTATTTTTAGGCTGCAAGCAGCCGCGAACGTTGGGCGTACGCATTGGTACACTGGGTGTAATGGCCAAAACAGTAGTACGCTAGGCATACTTCGAGTTACGCTAGGTGTACTCCGTCCGGTGTCACAATCTCGTTCCAAGCCGTGGGTAGGAAGGGACGTCCCAGATCTTGCCACATATTACTCGTTGGTTACTCTAAAAAAGTAATAATCTTCTAAAATCCGTAAATTTCTCATACGAGCTCTGTTTTTTACGTTCTTTATATCCATGTGTAGGTATCAAGGGGATCTTCAAGTTCTGTTTAGAATCTATCGGCTAATTTTGATTTATTTTTAAAGTTATATTTTAACAGGATTAGACAGTTAAAGTCCGTTAAAAATCCATAACTTTGTCATCCAACGTCCGTTTTCGACTGTCTTTATATCGTTGATCTCCTATTAATGATATCTTCAATTTTCATTTAGGTTGTGTCGGCTAAAAATCGATCGATCTAAAACTCGATTTACAGACTGGTACTGCTACGCTAAATCATAGAAAAATCATATTTTATTATCGGTTTAACATATACTACGACTTTCATTTAGATTGCTAAGGCTAAAAAGTATTTTATTGCAAACTCATGTTTTACGATACGCAGCGTCATGTCGATTTAGTCGCGAAACTTCGACGGATCATAACGACTTCATTATAATTCAGATTCCAGCGTTCTTTATATGTATGGAATCCTTGTGACATATACTATAAATTGGTTAAGACTATTTACTATAAATAATCTTCTGTTAAAAACTCATTTTTGACGCTTATTGTCTCTAAATTGACTAGCCTGAATCTGCGGGCGTTACACTCTGTCCATCCACTGGCGGATGGTAGTCTCTACTACGTCACATGCTCGTACCTTGGACTCGGAACAATTCATGTCAAAACAACCTCATAAATACCTTATCTCTATCAGAAACGATAGATGAAGGGAACCCAAGAAGACGTACAACTTTTTTCACAAATATGGTTGTAAGTAAAATGGTTGTGAACGAGTGTTTCAATGCTAAGAAGTGGCCATATTTTGTTAGATGGTCGACCACCAAAAGAATAGTATCGAACCCTTGAGATTAAGGAAGTCCTTCAATGAAGTCCATGGATATCTCTTCTCGGAATCGGTAGGGGATGAAGGAGACTAATTGATTACACGATTGTGATTAGTTCATTCTCATATATAGACTTGAGTCTATTTTACTCCCCTGATACTTGTCTATAAAAGGCGATAAGATGGTTGTCTTATGTTAGCATGACGCCCAATCCAGCTACCCATCAGGCGTCCGTTTCTACCACAAACAACTTTGTAAAATCCGTCATTGCTATATATATATATATATATATATATATATATATATATATATATATATATATATATATATATTCAATTGAGAAAATAAAAAGGTTCAGAAAGTGATAATATCACTTTTATATTCATATATGAATATAAAGTATTCATATATGAATATGATCTTTCTCATTTCTCAACTTTTTTTTCTTAATTGAACCTTCCACGTGTCGGTGTTTGGTTGCATGATGTTTTATATTTTTTTCCACTCACTTCCTTTTTGGAAATATCTTATTTTTTTTGTAAAAAAAAGTTAAAAAGAAAAAAAAAATAAAGTTATTAAATCTTTATTCACTATTAAATGAGTATGATCATGAAAAAAATTAAAAATACTTTTGATTTGTAAAAAATCTCTAAGTTTGCAAAAATAATTTTTAAAAAAAAATAGTTTAAGTGCTCACACCTTAGTTTAAAAATTTTAGTTTTATAAAATACAATGTTGTAAAAGTCATTAGGCAGTGGTTGGGCGGTCGACTGGTGTTAAGGGACTAATCGGGCTAGACGGGGATTTATCGGCGTCTAGGCTAAGACACTTAATTGTAATAGAATGTATTTAAAAAAATATTAGCTATATCCTAACAAAATAAGTAAAATAACCATAAAAGTTTGGCATATCCGGTCGTCTAAATATTTAAATTATCATATATAATAGTTTTTAAGCTAATTGGGGATCATTTTAATAGTTTTAGTCATCAATCATCATAATTTAGTCACCCAATATCATAAATTTTACTAATCGGGGATTGTGTTTTTTAAAAATTTTGAACGTCTGACTTTTTTACTGGCTTAGACTGCCTAGGGCCGCTTACAGTGGCCCAAGATCAACTCTGTCTAACTCGACCAACTAGCATTAATCGTAGACAGTAAGGGGCCGCCTACGCTGATTTTTACTACACTGATAAAAAAAAAAACTTTTTTTTAATCTCCGAATTTAAAGTAAAGTTATCCATTTTTCTATTTTAGTTTGTTGACAAAAGAACTTTTAAAAAATATTGTTGTTAAAAGGTAGCTTTTAAAAAAAATCTAAGTTTTTATAAAATTTAAGATATATAATTTTTTTTGTCTAAATTTGAAATTCTTTTAAAGGTTTTTTATATAAAAGTTTTTATACAATTTTACAAGTTTGCAAGTTTTTGAAAAAAAATAATAATATTGTAATGGTTATGATTCAAAATGTTTATGATGCTTAAGTCTTATAATCTAAAAATATTCTGATTTAAAAAAAAAAAAGTAAAAATAATAAAAATATATGGACAATTTTGCAATTATAACTCTATTGTATTTTAATTGAACAACTTGATGCTCTGTTTTCTTTAGTAAGAGAAACCAATGTCATGAGATTCTTATTGTTAACCAATCGAAAAGGGCGATACTTAAAAAAGCATGGAAATAGTTTGGTGACTTAGATGGACAGATAAATTTAGTTATATTAACCCTTTAAATCTCTAATTAACTACTGTTGATTATTAACTCAATTTTAAGCTAAACTCCATCTCTTGTTTGAAAATAATCCACATCTTAATTGAACTATATTTTACTGTTGCATAGGAGCCTATAACATCTTCTAATGATTTATTTGAAGGTGAAAGGTCCAACTATTTTTAATCTGTTGACAATTTCAATAATTTGCAAATGTTTCTTGAAAAAATGCCTAAAATCAGAACAATATTATTCAAATCCAAAATTATAAGAGAGAATTGTGAATGGGTGTGGAATTATAAATCATTAAAACAATTCAGTACTCTCGTTAGTAATTACATTTCTTGTTGGGATATATGTGTGCAGAGTCAGGAAGAGACATTACAAGAAGTCACTGATACTAATATTTCTAGTGTTGTATTCCCATCTGGTCTCCTACACTCTTTTCATAACCTCCGTATGCTTACATTGGATAATTATGAAGGAGTGGAGGTGGTGTTTGAGATAGAGAGTGAGAGTCCAACAAGTAGAGAATTGGTAACAAGTTACCATACCAACAACAGCCTATTATACTTCCCAACCTCCAGCATTTGGATCTACGTTTTATGGGCAACATGAGTCATGTGTGGAAGTGCAGCAACTGGAATAAATTCTTCACTCTTCCAAAACAACAATCAGAATCCCCATTCCACAACCTCACAACCATAACTATTATGTTTTGCAGAAGCATTAAGAACTTGTTTTCGCCTCTCATGGCAGAACTTTTTTCCAACCTAAAGAAAGTCCATATAGAGTTTTGTGATGATATTGAAGAGGTTGTTTCAGACAGAGACGATGAGGATGAAGAAACAACTACATTTACATCTACCCACACAAGGACCATCTTGTTCCCTCATCTTGATAGTCTCTATCTAAATGAACTGGACAATATGAAGTGTATTGGTGGAGGTGGTGCCAAGGAAGGGAGCAATGAAATATCTTTCAACAATACCACTGCAACTACCGATCAATTTGAGGTACGTTTGTACATATTAGGTTTGCCATTATGTGAAATCCTCTGTTGTTTATGTAACCAAGCATCTGAGATTATTTTTCCATTTTCATAATTGTGTTTATTTTGGACAATATTTCCTTTTATAGTTATAATTCCAACCAGTTATATTTTCAAGTCTTGATATACATAATAATGCCTTTTATACATACTATAGTACTATACTAAGATAATAATTACCTAAAGGATAAATGCCATGCCATGACAGATAATATGTTATATATATAATCTGTAAACAATCAAATTTATTTTTCAACAACAAAAGGTATTACCCAAACAGGTAATAGTTTTTAAAATGAAATTTCACAAAGTAAATAAGCCAACCATAAACCATTACAAACCACAAAGTAAATTAGCCATCATTATTTCAACATACAGAAAAAAACACACAAAGTTAAGTCAACAAAAATCTGTGTCTTGGGGTTAATTCCACTAATCCCAGCATTGTACATACTACACTGTCAGCATGGATGACAAGTTGACCACAAATCCTAGCATGTCTATGATCAAAGTGCTAAACCCACAAATCCTGCATTAATTGTAGATGTATTTAAACTAAAAGAACTTAAAAACAAACAAGTAACTTTTTCATACCGGATGCTAAATACAATAATGACAAGAATCGAACCAAATCTTGAAAGACAAAGGTTAGTCATTAACACATTATGACCAATTCATCACATCATGAAAACATCATTTAGTTCTCACATTATAACCAATTTAATGGTTACAGCTCGTACGACTAAAGGCTAGTCATTAAAATGTGAGGGCCACCAAAGGGCTTCTAGCCCAACGGTACTGGTTGTTGCCCTCCCTCCTAGAGATTGACGGTTCAAGTCTCATTGGAGACATAGGTAGTATTAAGAGTAGTTTAGGAGTAGTGTAGATTTGCCGTTCTAAAATAAATAAATAAAAATAAAAAAAAAGTGAGGGCCATGCATGTAACACATAATTGTTAACCTGTTGTAAACTACAGTAATGATGTAAGAGTCAGAAACTTACCCGGTCATATATATGTGCTCTAATCTAAATAGGCGTTGTAGGATAGAATTCAATAATTTATGATATTACCCAAAACTAATTTTTTTTAATCATTTTTTGTAAACATATGCTTTTTTGATTTCATTGAATTTGCATACCTATATTTTAGTTTGTATACTAGTATATCTTTTATTGTCTCTTCAATAAATCCTGACATTAATTATTAAAAAAAAAAAAAAAAAAAAAAAAAAAACCAAAACTACATTTTTGATGTGGAGAGTAGTCATGTTATTTAGTATAATAAAAAACCTAGATTTTGAATTAAATTTCTTATACAAAGGTTGTGTCTATAGTTTAGTTTTACATTAAACTTTTCTATGTGTGTTGCAGTTGACTGAAGCAGGTGTTGTTTCTTGGAGCTTATGCCAATACTCTAGAGATATAAGTATACAAAACTGCCATGCATTGTCAATTGTGATTCCATGTTATGCAGCAGGACAAATGCAAAAGCTTCAAGTGCTGAGAATATGGTCTTGTCATGGGATGAAGGAGGTATTTGAAACTCAATTAGGGATGAGCAACATCAACAAGAGTGATTGTGAGGAAGGAATTCCAAGAGTAAATAACAATGTTATTATGCTTCCCAATCTAAAGATATTAAGTATTGGAAATTGTGGGGGTTTGGAACATATATTCACATTCTCTGCACTTGAAAGCCTGAGACAGCTCCAAGAGTTAACGATTAAGGGTTGCTATGGAATGAAAGTGATTGTGAAGAAGGAAGAAGATGCATCATCATCATCATCATCATCATCATCATCTTCTTCTAAGAAGGTTGTGGTCTTTCCCCGTCTAAAGTCCACTGAACTAAGTTATCTACCAGAGCTGGAGTGTTTCTTCTTGGGGATGAACGAGTTCGGATTCCCTTCATTGGAGAAGGTTACCATCAAGAAATGCCCCCAAATGAGAGTGTTTGCACCTGGTGGGTCCACAGCTCCCCAACTCAAGTATATGCACACAGGATTAGGCAGACATACTCTTGATCAAGAATCTGGCCTTAACTTTCATCAGGTATATATATTTCTTTAATTGGTATCATCTAATTAAGAAAGATATCATCCCAAGTAAATTTACTTAAAACACATTCACACTAGTTTCAGTCTAAGTTTATGTTGTCACTTGGAATCAAACTTTTTCCATTTGAAAAAGGGAAAAGCGTCCAATATAACTTTCTTTATTAGATCCAAAATAGTAACCATATAGATAATCTTTGGTTGGACTTATAAGTATCATCGTGATTAGACATTATAGTCTCTTGCATTTTATTAAAATTAGTACTATATATATATATATATATATATATATATATATATATATATATATATATATATATATATATATATATATATATATATATATGACATTTCAAATGTTTTTGTTTGACACATATATGCCTCTGGCTGATGTTTTCTTTATTGGGCTTGCAGACCCCATCCCTGAGTTCAAACTCGTACCCTGCTACTTCAGATGGGATGCCTTGGCCTTTTCATAACTTGATCGAATTAGGTGTGAAACATAATTCTGTTGTTAAAAAGATTATTCCATCCAGTGAGTTGTTGCAACTGCAAAAGCTGGAAAAGATTCATGTTGAGAGATGTTCTAAGGTGGTGGTGGTATTTGAAACTGCATTGGAAGAAGCAGGGAGAAATAAAAATAGTAATAGTAGTAGTGGACATGGAAGTGGTTTTGATGAATCGTCACAAATTACTACTACTACTATTGTCAATCTTCCAAACCTCAGAGAAATGAAGTTAGATGATCTAGATGGTCTGAGGTATATATGGAAGAGCAATCAGTGGACAGTATTTCAGTTTCCAAACCTAACAAGAGTTCATATTTATGACTGTAAAAGGTTAGAACATGTATTTACTAGTTCCATGGTTGGTAGTCTATTGCAACTCCAAGAGCTACACATATGGAACTGCAGTCAGATGGAGGTCGTGATTGTTAAGGATGCAGATGTTTCTGTAGATGAAGACATAGAGAAAGAATCTGATGGCAAGGAGAATACGGAGATACTTGTGTTACCTTGTCTAAAGTTCCTAGAACTTTACAACCTTAAATGTCTCAAGGGTTTTAGCTTGGGGAAGGAGAAATTTTCATTCCCATTATTGGATACTTTAATAATCAGAAGTTGCCCAGCAATAACAACTTTCACCAAGGGAAATTCTGCTACTCCACAGCTAAAAGAAATTGAAACAAGTTTTGGCTCGTTTTATGCAGGGGAAGACATCAATTCTCTTATAAAGATCAAACAACAGGTAAACTAGATCTTTGTTGCTTTAATAATTCTTAAACTACATTTGGAAAGTTTCATGTAAGTTTTTTTGTTATTGTCAAAAGCCACAACCTATATTTCAACTGTATATTTATGTACTTTATGCAGGATTTCAAAAAAGACTGATTAATGTGAAGTAAATATTGAAGGTAAATTATGTTTTCATGTTTCCTGGTTGCCTATTAATTAATGGCGTTTTAGTTCATACTTTTTGGATGTATTCTTCATGATGATGTGAATGTTCTAATACCCCATTGATTGTTTGGTTGAATGTTGATGACCAAAGGACTATATGTCGGGAAGAATATTCAAGGAAAGAATTGTTCATCATATGAAGGGCATTAAATTAAGAAGAACATGGATGCTATGAAGATGTTGGGAAAATATATGAATCAAATAGCAAGCTACTCACTTATCTATGTTTGTTGGTTGAGGATGTTGATTTTAATATATCAAATTCATTGGTATCATTATATGGGTTTATTAGTAGTGTTAATGGGATAATGAGCAACTTAACCTAAATTATGTTGTTGGTAAATGTTGGACTCAAGTATGGAAAATTAGGAATAACTTGTGAAAAATATATGCAAAAGTAGGATTGAGATTTTCAATGAAAAAAATTATGAAACTATAGTACATAAATAAATGCAACTTACTGTTTGGGTATATTGGAAGCACATATCATGAAAGTAACTAGAAGCAGAATTTGTTCCCATCTTCATCTACTTATAGTTTCCATTTCTTACTTGCAAAAATCTAATTAAACTTTAGAGTTATTTCTATTTTTTACCAACCAAAGTTTTCATATAAAGGCCACAAGTAATTCTAAGTAAAGAGTTCATGGCTATATAAGAAAATGAGGTTGGTTAGCTCAGTAGCTTTGGAAAAGTAAATTCAAATGATTTGAATGAGTTTCAGACAGTGAACAACTACGTTTCAGTTGAGAAATACAAAAGAGGGTGGGTTTATAGTGTGTTTGGTAGTGCGCTTGTTTTCAAGCGTTTATGTATGCATTTATGGTGATTATTAGATCTGAGTTGTTTGGAACTCAAGAACACTAAAGGTGAAAAACGAATCTCATGGCTAATGTTATTAAAAGAGGTTAAGAATGTTGTTTCTATAATCATGATGTGTAGGGTCTATTTGGTATATATGGGATGCAAGTAATAAGAATTTGGGTGATGCTGAGTTAGGATGAGGTTTGAGGTGAAAAGGGATGCAAATAGTATCAAGTCATTTTAAAGTAATATGAAAAAAAAAATGTTTCTCTTTCGTCATATGCTAATTTAAATGCAAAATTAATAACCAATTTAATTAGTCTACATTATGTTGTTTATCAATAGTGTTAATGGGATAATGAGTAAACCTAAATTTTGTTGTTGGTAAATGTTGGACTCAAGTATGGAAAATTAGGAATGACTAGTGAAAAATATATGGAAAAGTAGAATTGAGATTTTCAATATAAAAATATTATGAAACTATAGTATATAAATAAATGCAACATACTGTTTGGGTATCTTGGAAGCATATATCATGAAAGTAACTAGAAGCAGAGTTTGTTCCCATCTTCAACTAGTTACAGTTTCCATTTCTTACCTGCAAAAATCTGATTAAACTTTAGCGTTATTTCTATTTTTTACTAACCAAGAAAAGAAACCGATGTAAATTTTCATATAAAGGCCAAGGCCACAAGTAACTGTAAGTAAAGAGTTCATGGCTATATAAGAAAATGAGGTCAGCTCAGTAGCTTTGGAAAAGTAAATTCAAAAGATTTGAATGAGTTTCAGAATGAACACCTGGATTTCAGTATAGAAATACAAGTGTCGTATAACAATGTTAATCGACAAATTGGACAAAATTTTTATTAATAAATTTAACTAGTCAAGCTAAGCTCATCATGCATTGAGGATCAGGATTTGCATTATTACACAATTTTCATAGGTTTTGCTTCTCCGATTTGATGTATTCAGTTCTTCACCTAATTTTTTATATATCAAGTGCAAGTTGTTGAATCAGGCAGTTTGTTGTATAAAAGATGGAAGGTTTAATGTGTTTATGCATTTATGGTGATTATTGGATATTGAGTTGTTTGGAACGCAAGAACACTAAAGGTGAAAGATGAATCTATGGATAATGTTATTAAAAGAGGTTAAGAATGACGTTTCTATAACTATGATGTGTAGGATCTATTTGGTATATATGGGAGAAGTAATAGGAATTTGCTTGAGGTTGAGTTAGGACGATATTTTAGGTGAAAAGGGATGCAAATAGTGTCAAGTAAATTTAAAGTAAATATGAAAAAAAAATGTTTCTCATTTTAGCTTCTCTTCTTCCCGTTACAAACATGAAATCACATGCTTCAATACCTAAAATAACTCTATGCGGTTCATCAAAACCCAAAATCAAATTGTTACAAATCATTTGAGACTGAATTAAACAATGGTCAAAACTACAATATTAAGGTGTCGTTTGTTTTTTCAAAGCGAAAATGTATGAAGTTTGCGGACCACCTCTGCAACCTTTTGTAGCAGAAGAGGGAGACCAAATGGTTGTAAAATGTAATAAAAAAATATGTTTGTTTCTTAACCTCTATAGACTGCTACAATAATTTAAAGTAATGTGTGAAAAAGTTTGAAGCAGAGGGTCAAGTGTCGTGCCACACATCACATGTCCAATAGTTTTTAAGTCAGAAGTCTTCTGAAAAACAAACAGTTGCGAAGAGCCAAGTGTTGCGCGTGTGCTGCACGGCGCAACAATAAGTAGTTAGAAGTGGGTTTTTCTAGAAAAAAACAAACAAACAGCACCTAAGACTTCTTTGGCTGTAGAAATGGCTTTTGAAGACTTCTAAAACACACACACACACAAAAAAAAAAACTCAGAAAAAGATGACTTTTTTTAATTCACATATAAAATTCAATTTTGGCAAATGGGCATCTACCATTTTTTTCAAATCTAGTTTTGGGTCCCACTTTTTCGCAGATGGCCATATGTGAAAGTCCTCAAAACATAACCATTTCATAGATTTTTGCAGATGTCATACGAAAATCATGGCTATTTTGGCCCAATAATTAATTTTTTGCTTAAACTTTGGAAAATTGTTTTTCTTTTTCTCAAATAATAATTATTAACATGCCGTATCTAATGAGTAAAAGTATAAAAAGTTTAGCTTAAAAAAGTAAGTGAGCAGCTTAAAATCACATAAGGAAATATGCAGTAAATAGCAATATACTTTACCCTCACTACCACCATGTGTAATATACTTTACGATTTGAAGTATTTCTTGTATTACTAAAGAAATACTCGAAAGAGTGACTATTTATGCTTTAACCCAACTTAACTTGTTTCATGTTCATTGAGTTACTTAAACACAATACAATGTCAAAACCAATAATCATCAGCTTGATCTCTGTCTTTCATGAACCTTTTCCTCTCATCCAATGGGCTTGTTAATGTTGATAAATTGGCACATGACTAGGTGTACAAATCAACTAGATTTCGTATGTAGCGCCCGATTCCCGGTACATATCTTAAATATGAGTTTTTGCATTTTTGTACAGGGACTCGACGAGTTGGAGGCTCAAACTCGTTGAGTAGGAACGAGATTTGGACGCGGGTGGGCGAGCCTACTCGATGATTCGGAATTCTCGGGTCGACGAGTAGAGCTGTCTGGGTGAAACCCTAATTTCTGGGGTTTGCATGCTATTTAAACACTTTATCCGGCCCCAACCTCAGCCTCCATCACCTCCAGACCTTAGACATGAAACCCTAACCCATTGTGAGTCTTCTTGAACCATTATTGTGTGTTTTTTGTGATTTTGAAGCATAAGAAGGAAGGAAAAACTTGAGGATTCAAGGAAGAAGCCGTAGATCCAGAGCTCAAGCTTCATCTCTAGTTCTTCTGAGGTAAAAAACTATACTTTGTCAATTTGCTTGCTAGATCTATTTATGGGGTGGTTTAGGGCCTTTTGGGAGCATAATATGAAACCATTCATGGATGCAAGCATGCTTTGGGGTAATGATTTCAGATTTGGAGCATTTGAGGGACCCAATGGCATAAAGGTGCCAACTTTATGGCCATGGGAGCCCTATGTGACTTGTAAACCTCATTTTAGGGCGTTTTGAGCTAGAAAATCCATGCATGAACGTAAAGTTCATAACTTTACATGCTATACTGCCCAAGGAGGCCAGATCTACATTCTGGATACATAAAGCCCGACCAAAATCGACTGATAGAGTGCTACTTAGAGGGACTCAAAGGAGTTGTTCATATAACTCGACAAGTCGGGTTGTGGTTCCCCAACCTTTCTAGTTCTGAGTGAACCCGTTAAGTCTAGGAGATGACTCAGCAGGTTGGACTTGGTTTTGGACTTGAAGATCATAGGGTTCGACGAGTTTAAGGATGAACTAGGTGAGTTGGTGTCAATGTCCCAACATCTATGGAGATGGACTTGGCAAGTTTAGGATGAACTCGACGAGTTCAAACGGATAAGTCTAGATTCTATCGTAAAAGGGAAACTCGAAGAGTTAGAGAGTGACTCGGCGAGTTGTATCGCGAGTTAAGAAGCCCTGAGTCATGGAGCTCGATGAGTTGATGGACCAACTCGGCGAGTCGAGTCAACCAGGATATTAACTTTGACTAGGAAGTTGACTTTGACCAGGATGTTGACCTTGACTTTGACTTTGACCTGAATTGACCTTTGAAAGGGTTATGATTATGAAAAAGTAATTAAGGAAGGTTGTTATGTGTAGGGGTTTCAGAGGAGTCGATCCCAGCACCAAGGGAAGTTCCGCTACTACACGACATTGAGGTGAGTTACCTTCCTATAGAAATGGATCTAAGGTCACAATGTCGGCCCACTAGTATGAGATGTGTGTTAGATAATTGTCTTTGTGAGAATTGTCTGCTTTGCTGCTACATGTTATACTCTGTATTTTAGGGTGCTCTGTTATACATGTTAGTAGTAGTAGGGGTGAAATAGGCCCCGGATACAGGTTGAAAGATACTGAAGGGATAGTCAGTACCCTTGCATGCGTAGCAGTATGATTATGTTATGTGATTATGTGATAGTGGTAGTTAGGGGACTAGTCCCTGGGCTTGGTTGTGAATAACCGGCAGGGTAGGTCGGGCACCCCAGAACAGCTTGATATGGGTAGGCCGGGCACCCCAGAATGGCCCGACAGGGTAGGTCAAGCACCCTAGAACTACTTGACATGGGTAGGTCAGGCACCCCAGAATGGCCTAGTAGGGTAGGTCAGGTACCCCAGAATCGCCTGCAGTATGTATGTTATATGGTATGTGGTATGATGGGGGAACTCCCTAAGCTTCGTGCTTACGATTTATAGTTTTGGTTTCAGGTACATCTTCCTCGAGGAGAAAGGTGTCGGCGTGACTGCAGCGCATCACGCACACACATTTTCCGCACCAGAGATCTATGGGATTTTATACTCTGATTTTATTTTGTTATGACATGTTTGATTATGGATACCATGGTTTACCTTTTATATCATCACTATGTGCTTTTTAAACAGTTGGTTTTATAAATTTGCAAAATGTGAAATGAAATTTTTGGTCTTGAAATTTGGGATGTTACATCCCACTCGTCTATCCATACTATCCAAAGTGTAACAACATAAATATAATTAAGAAAGAAAAAACGAAGCAACAAAACAGGTAAAGATAGGTCCTTGACACCAGATTAAAATGAAACAGCTCTAATATATAAATGAAATGAAAGTTATCCCCCTGTTGATGATTGCACTGCAGATTAAAAAGAACAAGCTTTGAGAGGATCTTAACCCCTGTGCTTCATCCAACAAAATAGCTGCAGTTGGATCTCATCCGCTAATTTCATGGAATTAATTAATAATCAAAATCAAATACATGAGATTTCCACATTAAATTATTACCTTTTTTTTGTTTATAAAATTCACTTCATTCTCATCGTCTTTTCAAATAATTTAAACATTATTTATTTAGAGGGGACTTGATAGAAAAAAAAAATACAAGTTGTTACTTTTGATTCAAAACTATTGCAAACAAAATCAATAATAACTTTCTAAAAGAATCTTGAAAAGAGGAACTGGATTTTAAAAAGATTTAGGACTAAACATAACAGTTCATTTCCTTCATCAATTCCCTTAGATTCCAATTCCTTTGGTAGTTTCCATCACATCCAAAAAGCATTTTGCAAACCAAACGCCTCCTTAATTGTCATTTTACATACCTCAAAACTGAATATCATTCGATTCCAAAGCTTTCGGGTACCCTATATACTCAAACTTCATACAGGGGCGACTCAACTAGTTTAGGGGCTCTAAGCGAAACAAAATTTCGGGTCCCTTTGGCTTTTACTATATTTAATGTTATAAACTTTCATTTATCCGGGCTTAAGACCGAAAAACATAATCTTGACAAAGATCAACCAAAATAAACGCCAAGATGTGACTTAACATAACCAAATCATTAATACGTCTAAAAAGATACAATTTATCATCAACCATTCGTTTTGACTTAATGTATTTCGCATACACCAAGAGTAACCATTCTTTTGTAGATTGTTTAAAGACTTTAATGTACAAAATTAAGCATTGGATCAACACAAAATTAGGCATTGTATTTCAGCAACAAACTTTTTGGAGGAAACTGTAATGCAAATATATTTTTTAAGTTTGTAATGTTAAGTTTTGTAATAAGAGATAAAAATTAGTTTCTTGCATTATGGCTTGCCGACCTCCCAACATGGAGTACCATTAAAGTTTAATTTAAACTAACTTCACATCCTTTTTTTTAATTATTTGATCTTCTAACAGAGTTATCCTTGCAAATTTCTAGCTTAGTATAGATACATCAGCTTGCCTGCTGGTGTAAATTCTAACTACAACTTTTTTTTTGACAATATTTCTACCTTCTTCTTACATATCATAAAAAGAAAGGATATTGAGTATTGAATGAATTTTTAAAAGCAATTAACAAACATCATGGAGTCATCTACATAATACATGGAATTTTAAAACTAAAATGTGTCATCTATAGAGCAGTAAAAAATATTAAAAAAAACTATGTAGATAAAACACTATTGATTATTTGATTAACAATGACAATCACCAAGACTAGAAGATAATGGAAAACTCAAAAACTGGAAAACTGGAAAACACATACCGTTTCAGTTGCAGTCGCCCCTGATTTGAATGATCGTGATTTGAACAATCGAGAGAAGGAAGAATCGAAGTAGAAAGAATAACAGAAGGCATTGTTTTGTGTAAATTGAAACGTCCTTGTGGAATTGTTGATTGTGGCGTGCGTTTTCTGTACTAGAAATCTAGAATTGGGGCCCTTTGGAATTGAGGGCCTTAAGCCCTTGCTTAGTTTGATATAAGTTAAGGCCGACCCTGACTTCATATTTAATGTTGCAAAAATAGCCCGGAATTTCAACCTCAATAATCCTATAATATGTGTGGCATTCTCGTTTTCAAGGTCCAAAATCGGATACTTGGACACCAATGCATCCATCTCTTTAATCTTCTTTTGAATCCTTTTCGAAAAGTGAGTGGGCTTAACTCAAATCACAGAGGTCCAAACATCGATGCACCCTCTATAAAACCCTAACTCCTCACCATTTATGAACCCTGTTTTTAATCCAACTTAACGCCCATCGTCTTTTCCAGAGGCAAAACCGGTGTCATAGCCTTCTTGGAAGCCTTCTTTTAAGTGGGTGTCTTCTAAATTTAGACATGGGCCAAATATATCATAAAGATCCATGGTTTTCTAGAAGGGTGTAAACATGAGAAAATGTGATTTAGTTGATGGGTAAAATGGTCATTTATCTCATTCAAATGGTTTATTGACTTTATTCGGTGCCTAGAAAGGAACAATATTTGTTCATCCATCCCTCCAAAAAGAGTGGCCAGATATGTCATCAATATCAATCATAAAGAAGAGAAAATATGATTTAGTCAAGGGTAAAATGGTCATTTACTCTCATTCCAACGATCTATTGAGTTGAGTCCAAAAACAAATGATTCTAGCACTCCAAACAGAGTGGCCAAACATGTCATCAAGATCCATACAATATAAGTTTTCTTCAAGGGCATAAAGAAAAGGAAATATGATTTACTCAAGGGCGAAGTGGCCATTTACTCTCATTAAGAAAAAATATGACATTTATTCCTGACACGTCATTTATCCATGCAACATTCAATAGGGAAAAAATAAAAAATAAATAAAGAACAACCCTCACTTCATTTAGGATAAGTTAATATGATCATGGTTGCAAAGAAGTAGAAATAAGTAGGCAGTTTAGAACTAAATTTCGGGAAAAAAATCCAAACTTGAATTCATAGCAGATCTGCCAGATCATGAATGCCAACCCAATTCTCAAGATTGAAAAGTCAATCATATCATGGATTTGCTTGAACATTTACATTATCTATGTCAAACTGAACCATTGAGAAAACGGAAAACCATCTATAGAATAAAAGAAGGTAAAAAAAGCAGTTTATATGGCAAATTCAAGTGTTTACATGTAGAAACAGTCATTTTCTAAATAACATTTGGCATAAACAAGACTGTAACAAGATAGAGTTACGAACAAGTAAATTCATATGAACTATAGGGATAATCATGCTTAATTTAGAGTTTACAAAATTGAAAATCTCATAATGTCACAAAAATGAAAAGCTAGAATTTATCCCAAAAAATGAAGTCATGTACTTTAGGGTATATAACTTACATCTTTGATATAAAACATCACAAAACTACTAAAGTAATTCAAGTAATTTGGTGTTTAAATAAAACTAAACAGCGAGAATTAGGTTAACTTACTTGAAACTTCAGACCAGAAGACAGGATATTCAGAGTTCAGAGAGAAAGAGATAGGCAAGACAGAGACGCGAGAGAACGAACAAACTCACCGAGTCTGGAGTCTGGAGTCAATTAGTCAATTAAGTTATTGTTGATGGTGTAACAACCCGAAATTTCCGTACCACTTCTTGTAACTCTTTCATAGTTCAATTCAAGCAACCAATCGTCGTTTCCAAATTCAATTCCGATTTTCTTGTTTAATTAAGTCATTAACTTGTATGTATCTAAAATGACTTAATGGATGTCTTAATACATTTAGAAATCATTTTAACACCCCATATTAGTGATCGGAATATTTCTAGAATTTACCATATCGGGTACGGCAACCTAATCGGGTACGACCAAAAGCCTCACCTAACGCCGATATCGGATAGAATTCCACCGTGTCCAAAACTTAGACACTATATAATGTGTTCTAAGCCTTTATTTGAAGCTTTTGGCTTCATCTCACTACTCTCTCTCTAACCTCTCTCCTCATCCAAATCAAAGGTCCAAAAACAAAGATTTAAGGCTCCAAATCAAAGAGGTAACATCCCTAACTTGTTATCTAACCTCTTTAGCCTTCAAATTGATGTTTAAATTAGGATTTAGGACCTGGAACATGTGTTTACGGCCAAGGATGAAGCTTGGGCCGTAAACACACAATAATGGGGTTTTTGAGCCATTTAACCCTTCTAAATCATAGTTGGGACTTAGATATGACTTTGAGGCTTACAAACCTGGACTTGGAATGCATTAAACATGCATTTTGAGGGAAAAACAAGAGTTTATGGCCAAGGCATGTGCTTGGGCCATAAACTCCTCAAAAATGGGGATTTAACACCTTAAAACATGTCAAAATGCCGTGTAGCTCAACCAATAGCCTTGTGGTAAATCCTAGAAACATCTAAAAATAGTTTGGGGGTTTGTAACATATCAAAAATGACACATATAAGAGTTTACGGCCTCGGCACATACCCTTTGGCTGTAAACTCATAAAACCATGTCAAATCATGCCCCTAATTCACCCCAAAGGCTTGGAAAAATTTCTAGAATCACATGTGATTGTTTTAAGTGCCATAAATTAATTATTCATGAACATGGGAGAGTTTACGGCCATGGTATGTATACTTGGGCCGTAAACTCCCAATTTGATGTTAATTGATGCCCAAAAGTGATACCAAGCCTTGGAAAATTAATTTGAATCACATGTGATTGTCCCTTATACCTCAAAATCAATTATTCTTGACCATAGTAGAGTTTATGGCCGTAAACTCCATGTTTAGGGCCGTAAAATCCCTTTTAAATGGTATTATTTCATTCAAACTATTCCAAGGCATTTTAGTAAGTCATTTCAACAATCCCCAAGTCCAAATAAGCCATTAAACCTTCAAAACCACACCCACATGAGTTCACGGCCATGAACTCATGTATGTATGTGTTATGTGGTTGTAAACTCACTTAAATGTTTACTCTTGGGGAGTAAACTCAAGTCCCAAGTCCATAGTACCAATACACGTCCGTAGATGTCACCCGGGTCACTCCAAACGCTCGTTTTTAGGTGTTTAACCTCGTTGGAGTGTAATGTTCCATATAATTAGTGAATGTATCCCTAATTGAATATATATGGACATTATTTCATTTTACATAGGGACATCGTGAATAATCAAGCCCCGAACCCACGCTTAGTGTCCGAAACAGTTGAAATTCCAAGTCTCGTGAGTTCATACCCCTACCCTTTTTCACTGTTTTCACTGTTTTCAGGGGGAACACAAGCAAAGTACAAGGGATTACTTGTACTCAAAACATGTTTTCAAATGTGTGTTTCACATTTTATATGCTTTTAACACTGATTACTACAACTGATAACCGTTTGAACATGCAGATGACGTAACATATATTTGTGAAATGGGTTTTAAACTGTTATGTTTTACATATATTTCACAAATGGCTTTCCACATTTTATCAGTTAAAAGCATGACATTAGACATTTGAACATAATACCTGTACACTGTTTTTTCCTCGGTAACACTCCACATATATACGCGAGTGGAGGACTATCATATTACTACTAGTAAATCTGTTAATCCTGTATGATTGGAGACACGTCCTCGGTGAACACTCCACAGAGATACGCGAGTGGAGGACTACACTCATAACCAGAATCTCTGGGATTTAGAGAGCGTGACTTGAGTGTATAGATCTATATGGGGCTGACTACCCCACACCTGGCTGCTAGCTACAGTCGAACCGAAATGGTTCAAGGGTGACAAAAGTCATACGTATGTGGACTACTTATTGCCACAGGTTTAGTCCATTGTATGGTTATGGAACTCGCAATTAGGATAACAGAGATTTACTTATAGTAATAATGAACAACCTTATACAATTCACAAGATAACTAGGTTTCGGTATACATATTTCACATCGGTAACCAATAATCAGGAAAGTATGGGACTTTCCTGGGAAACCTTGTACATAACCAGGTCTAACATGAATATATCTTTTACATAAGGTAACCAACATTCAGGAAAGTATGGGACTTTCCTGGGGAACATTGAACATAACCATATTTTACAGATACATCTTTTACATTGATAACCAACTTTCAGGAAAGTACGGGACTTTCCTGGGGAAAACATTTACATAACCAGAAAGGGTAACAAATCAGATAACCTTACTTTACATCTTTTACAATTGGTAAAACAATCAGGAAAGTATGGGACTTTCCTGGGAATACATTGGTACATAACCAGAACAGTACGTCAATCCAGATAACCTAACTATACATCTTTGCAAGAGAAAACATGTTTTTCATTGTACAACTTTACTCTACATGTTGACAATGTTGGATAAGGTGTCTAAGTCCATAACTTATTTGGTATATACTTGAACCGACCGGCATGGTCCATTTGGGTTGCATCTCATCCAAACTATTATGGATAATTTTATGAGAGTTAGACACATATGTTTATTAATATATTATGGTTTATAATATATTAATATGAAGTTACGTTATTTAATTAGTTTTAATCTTAAATTAATTATGAATTAATTTAGAGATTAAAAGGAAGACTAATTAAATTATGGGCTATTTGTTTTATATAGTGTGGGCTAATACTCATTTGCTAATGGGCTAGGCTTATGTGGAAGTCCATGGATGATCCATGGAGCTTTTAACCCATGGATCCTTGGAAAAGGAAAAGACATGGGTTATTAGGGTTTCACCCTAACCATGCACACTATATAAGCATGCTTATGGAGCATGAAATGGAGCCTAAGAGAAAACTAGTGAACTAGTGTGTGTGTGCATGTGTGTGGCCGATTTTATACAAGGTGTATACTCTCTCAAAGTTTTCCAAGAGTTTGTGGTGTTTGTGATTCCATTTGAGGCATTCACACTATTGGTGTTTGGCCCTCAAACTCCTTAGAACCAAACTCACCAAAAGGTATGTAATCTCTTCTAACTCTTTTATGTTGAAATGTTCCCCATGCCATGTTAGATAGGTTATAAACCTTGGAAAATTATTATTTTGCATGTATTTAGACGAACACAGATCAAAGGTTTATTAGGGTTGCATGCACACTTAGGAAGTGTTAGATTGCTCAAAACCCAACAGTGGTATCAGAGCCTAGGCTTGCTTGTTTGATACTTGATGCAAAATAGTGAAAAAAAGTCGAAATCGTTGCTGTCTGCATGGTGGACTCGCCGAGTCCATTGGGGGGACTCGACGAGTCCAAGGCAAACTTCAACCTACTCGACGAGTCAGTTCATGCACTCGACGAGTAGGATCGAAAGAGTGCAGATTCTCGACTTTTGCTGCTGGAAATGGAATAGAAACATTACCCTAAAACTGTTTTCGTGTTATAAAACTTATTTTAGTTGGTGTAATGGTTGTTCTAATCCATTTGCAATAGCATATATCAAAATTCCATGATTTTATGTGTTCATATAATTCTTGAATTTTTGATGATCATGTTCATGTTCTTATGAATTTAGAAAATGATAGGAATTATTTGCTGAATTGTTTAGGATTAATTCTTAATCATTTATGTGTTTTAATGGAGTCCATAATTTGTCCTCAAGTTATGGATTACCAAAGGTCACTTTTATTTAACACACACTTAAAACACATAAGTTACATGAAAATGAAGAGTCTTCATTTTTATGAACCTTTAATTCATAAGTTATGAAATGAAGAGTTTTGCAAAGTTACAAAACTTGCCCTCAAGTTTTGGAATTTGTAAAGTTTCACACACTTTAATAAACTTTAATTCCAACCCTTAGAGTTTTAATAGTTAAAATTCAACCCTTATACTATTTATAACATTAATGGTTAATTATTATATATATGTATAAGAATAAGTCGTTTTACCGTTAGTAGGCCTCATTCACGAAGCCGGTCTATAAGGTGGGTATAAGGTTGTTGCCTATAAAATGGCGACTTAATGGGTGTATACTCTCACCCACCGCTTGCTTGATCGGTGGAGGGTCGTTAGCCGAACGGGTAGAATAATGACTTTAAATCCTCATTAAAAGTATAATGAATATTATAAAATAACTAAACTCTTTTAATTCCCAATCTTAGTTATTTTAGGAAAATGTGAACATGGTGCTAGTCCATGGAATTCACACTTTGTACCTTACCAAGTCGTTGGTGTAGCGTGTGTGGTTAATCGGCACACTAACTAGGATTAGTAAGGATCACGAAGGGTGACTTAATGTTTGTCATAGATCAATGGAGCGTGTGTGGTTAACCGGCACATTGATTAGGTGATAATATTAAGAGTACCAAGTGAATTAGCATGGTTATTCACACCTTGTTTTGTGATCCTCGGCATCCCAGTCACAAAACTTGAAGGGCACAATCGAGATTGAAACATGCCATTGAAAAGTTCAATGAATCTCAAAAGAATCTAGGAATTTCAAATCCAATTAAACCTAATAAATCATTTCGTTTTCATGGTGGAAATTGGTGAATCATCATTCACCTACCTTTCAAATATATTATTACTTAGATTACGGCATCCCTCTTCTAAGTGTAATATATTGTGATTGGATCCTAGCCTTAATATTACATTTGGGTGTCTTATTAAGGATCCTAAATATCTAATCTAAACTTACTTTCTTCTTTCAGATGTCTTCCAACACTAATGCTTCAGGCTCTAACCCAACTGGTTCTTTCTCTCTCATGAATCTTTGTGGGAGGGTCATCTTTGATGGTTCCAACTTCATGGATTGGATTAGGAACATCAGGATGGTTACTCATTATGAGGACAAAGAATATGTCCTCGATAAGGAGTTAAAAGAACTTGATGAGTCTACTGGTACTCCTGAGGAGATCGCTGAATTCAGGACTCATGAGAGAGATGCTACTAAGGTGGCATGTATCATGATGGCCACGATGACAGCCGAGCTCCAAAATTCATATGAAGATTTCTACCCTTTTGAGATGCACCAGGACCTGATGGAAAGGTACCATCAGAGTGCTCGTCAGGAGCGGTATGAAATAATATCCTCCATAATAACTACCCGCATGAAGGACGGTGAATCCGTCACGGGCCACATGCAAAAGATGCAAAGGTATGTGGACCATTTGCTGAAGCTGAATGTTAACATCCCCGAGGAGTTGGCAATTGACATCATTTTGCACTCCTTGCCTTCTTGTTATGATCATTTTCGAATGACATATCATATGAACAAGGAGGAAGTTACCCTCAGCAAGCTTCAAGGACTCTTGAAGACCGCGGAATCCGGTCTTAAGGGTAAAGCGGTTGTTACCTCTACTACTCCTACTCCAACATCTACCCCTGTTTTAGCTATTGGGCAAGGCAAAGGGAAGAAGAGGAAGCACCCTTCAAAGGGTACCAAGGGAAAGTCTCTTGAAGGCTCCTCATCAAAGACCAAGAGCGGTTCTGGCACTCCTTCTACCATTCCCAAGGATGCTGAATGCTTTTATTGCCATGAAAAGGCACACTGGAAGCGAAACTGCCCTAAATACTTGCAGGATCTAAAGGATGGGAAAGTGAAACCCACCCATGCAGGTATTTACACTATATTGTCTAATTACTCAACATATTCTAATTCTTGGGTGCTTGATACAAGATGTGGTATTCACATATGTTCTGATTTGCAGGGCCTAAGAAGAAGTGAGAATGTGGAGCACGGGAAGATAAACTTGATCATGGGGAATAGGAAGGCTTCACCTGTTTCCAAGATTGGAGTTTATACTTTGTTGCTGAATAATGTGTTAAAATTAGATTTGAATAAATGTGTGTACTCGTCTGAAATGGCGAGGAATATTATTTCTTTTCATGCATTGTACAAACAAGGTTTTACCTTTTCGTTTGATAATGAATGTGGTGGTATTAATGCTTTCTTTAATAATGTGTTTTATTTTAAAGCGTTACATTGTGATGGTGTGTATGAAACTGTGTCGATTGTAGACAACTTAGGAAATAATGTGTTGTATATTGATTCTTCTACTAGCCTAGATAAAGCATCATTGTGGCATTGTCATCTTGGACATGCAAACAAGAAACGCATAGGCCAACTCCAAAAGAGTGGAGTCTTGGAATCATTTGACCTTAAATCGGATGATAATTGTGAATCTTGTCTACTTGGAAAGATGACAAAATCACCCTTCACTGGAACTTGTGAGAGGGGTGAGGGTTTGTTGGACCTAATACATACTGATGTATGTGGGCCATTCAAAACCGCCACAAGGGATGCTAATCGGTATTATGTGACTTTTATTGATGATTTTAGTAGATATGGGTATGTCTACTTAATCAAACATAAGTCAGAAACCTTTGAAAGGTTTAAGGAATTCAAACAGGAAGTAGAAAATCAATTGGGCAGGAACATTAAGATGCTTCGATCCGATCGAGGAGGTGAGTATCTTAGCACCGAGTTCGTTGACTATCTTAAGGAGTGTGGGATTGTCTCACAATTGACTCCTCCCAGGACACCACAGCTGAATGGTGTAGCTGAGAGGCGTAATCGAACTTTGTTGGACATGGTTCGCTCTATGATGAGTCAAGTTTCGTTACCAATCTCTTTTTGGGGGTATGCCTTAGAGACTGCCGCCCATATCCTTAATCTAGTCCTTACAAAGAAGGTTACCAAAACACCTCATGAGATGTGGACTGGGAAGGTTCCCAATTTGGACCACATCAAAATTTGGGGCTGCGAAGCTTTCGTGAGGCGTGAAACTCATGATAAGCTTGAACCCCGAAGTGAAAGGTGTACTTTCATCGGCTACCCACAGAAATCCTTCGGCTACCTCTTCTACAGACCTAGTGAGAATGTGGTCTTTGTAGCACGAAGAGGGATCTTTCGCGAGAAAGAATTTATAAGCCAAGGAGATAGTGGGAGGCAGATTGATCTTGAAGAAATTCAAGTATCAATTGGTGAAAGAACCTCAGACACTAGCAATCAACCTGAGGAGGAAACTCCTGTTGATCCAGCTGACGAGTCTGTACCTCCGAGGCGTTCCACACGGGTTAGGAACACACCTTCATTTTATTATGGCTTCCATATTACTACGGAAGGTGATACGTTTATTAGTGATAGTACACTGGTAAATTTGGATGAACCCAGCAGTGTTAAGGAAGCCATGGCAGGCCCGGAGTCTGCTAAATGGAAGGAGGCTATGGACAGCGAGATACAGTCCATGTATGACAATCAAGTTTGGAACTTGGTTGACAATGTACCAGGCCATAAAACAGTTGGGTGCAAACGGATCTTCAAGAAGAAGACATACATGGAAGGAAAAGTGCATACTTATAAGGCTCGACTGGTTGCGAAGGGTTTTACTCAAACTCAAGGTATTGATTATGATGAAACCTTCTCGCCGGTAGCAAAGATTAAGTCTATTAGGGTTATGTTAGCCATTACAGCATTTCATGATTATGAAATATGGCAAATGGATGTCAAAACCGCTTTCCTTAACGGAAAGTTGGCTGAGGATGTGTACATGAATCAGCCAGAGGGTTTTGTCAGTGCAGAGTACCCTAATAGAGTATGCAAGCTTGAGAAATCTATTTATGGATTGAAACAAGCATCTCGTAGCTGGAATCTTTGTTTTAATGAGAAGGTAAAAGAGTTTGGCTTCTCGAGAAGCGAAGATGAGTCTTGCGTGTATGTCAGAGCTAGTGGGAGTATAGTTAGCTTCTTGGTACTGTATGTGGATGACATACTACTCATAGGAAATGACATCCCAACCTTGCAGGAGGTTAAGTCCTGGCTTGGGAAGTGCTTTGCTATGAAGGACCTAGGGGAGGCTACCTATATCCTAGGGATAAGGATATTAAGAGAAAGGAGTAGAAGACTAATTGGACTTAGTCAGAGTACCTACTTGGATAAGGTGTTGAAAAGGTTCAACATGGAGAATTCCAAGAAAGGAGATTTACCGATCCAAAGCAATACCAAACTGAGTAAGACTCAGAGTCCGAGTACAGAGGCAGAGATAGCTGAGATGAGCCAATTATTGTATGCTTACGCAATTGGCTCGATCATGTATGCTATGACTTGTACCCGTCCTGATGTGGCATTTGCTTTGAGCATGGTCAGCAGGTATCAGGGGAACCCTGGCAAGGCTCATTGGACCGCGGTAAAGAACATTCTCAAGTACCTGCGGAGGACTAAGGATTGGATCCTTTCCCTTGGTGGCAGTGATGACTTGAGAGTATTAGGGTATAGTGATGCTGGTTTTCAGACTGATAGGGATAATTTCCGCTCTCAGTCGGGCTGGATCTTTACCTTAAATGGAGGGGCAATTTCTTGGAAGAGTTCCAAGCAGGAGACGGTGGCTGATTCGACTTGTGAATCAGAGTATATAGCAGCGAGTGAAGCAGCGAAGGAGGCGATATGGCTAAAGAACTTCATCGGAGACCTTGGAGTTGTACCAGCTATTAAGGAACCTATAGAGATTTTCTATGACAACAATGGTGCGGTTATCTTAGCCAAGGAACCCAGAGATCATGGCAGATCCCGACACATTGACAAAAAATATCACTTCATAAGACACAAGATTGAAGAAGGACTCCTTGTGACAAGGAGTATATCGTTGGATGAGAATCCTGCAGATCCCCTTACGAAGGGACTGACGAGGGTTAAGCATTTTCAGCATGCGAGACGCATCGGGCTGAGGGACAATATTAGTTTTACAGATTAGATAGTTTTCCTGAAACTTGTAAAATGTAATCGACGTTTGATGATGAATAAAATTTGTGATTTATTTATGAGTAAAGTGTTACTATCATTGTCAATTATTTACTATTGTTTCAGTTTTGCATGTTTTGACTTCCAGAATAATTAATTTATTCAAACCTCCACAATCGATTATACGTCGGAAGTAGGTATGAATCAAGATTGTCATGAATTGGGTTTGTAGATGCCTTAAAGGTGTTTAGACATGGCAATGGTTGCTGCAACATTCATGAGTACTCATAAGTTATGAGTATTGGTATAAACCCACGCTCACTTGTATCACTTCATGGAATTTATCTCGAGTGATCGTGAGACGATAACATCATATAAATCTTTAAACCTAGAGATATGAGTTGTTACCTATGAGTTGGTTGTGCATTGATTGCACGTAAACACATCAGTAACTTGATGTTATAAAACGTACCTTTGTGTACAATTCAATAAGTAGTAGAACAAGCATATCAGTCGAAGTTTATCTGTTCCTTCTAGAAATAGAAGCGATATCTGGGCCCCTCGATGATTTGGTGTTGACCCATGTACCAGGCCTGGTCAGAACTAAACCGATGTGTTCAGTGAAGTTCTTCGTCAAATAAATCGGAAAATCGAGAAACAACTGCTAGACAATAAGCAAGACATAGTTCCATGTCTTTGTACAGCTGATATCATGAGAACAGAGGATTATGTGATCACTTATCTAAAATTGTGCTTCATACTTCAACAGAGTCTTCATAGTTCGAGGGAGTTTTCGAGAGCTACGATTGCTGGTTGGTTCCTGAAGTTATAGGCAAATACAGTTATTAGACTTATCCAAGTGGGAGTCTGTTGGATAAGGTGTCTAAGTCCATAACTTATTTGGTATATACTTGAACCGACCGGCATGGTCCATTTGGGTTGCATCTCATCCAAACTATTATGGATAATTTTATGAGAGTTATACACATATGTTTATTAATATATTATGGGTTATAATATATTAATATGAAGTTATGTTATTTAATTAGTTTTAATCTTAAATGAATTATGAATTAATTTAGAGATTAAAAGGAAGACTAATTAAATTATGGGCTATTTGTTTTATATAGTGTGGGCTAATACTCATTTGCTAATGGGCTAGGCTTATGTGGAAGTCCATGGATGATCCATGGAGCTTTTAACCCATGGATCCTTGGAAAAGGAAAAGACATGGGTTATTAGGGTTTCACCCTAACCATGCACACTATATAAGCATGCTTATGGAGCATGAAATGGAGCCTAAGAGAAAACTAGTGAACTAGTGTGTGTGTGCATGTGTGTGGCCGATTTTATACAAGGTGTATACTCTCTCAAAGTTTTCCAAGAGTTTGTGGTGTTTGTGATTCCATTTGAGGCATTCACACTATTGGTGCTTGGCCCTCAAACTCCTTAGAACCAAAATCACCAAAAGGTATGTAATCTCTTCTAACTCTTTTATGTTGAAATGTTCCCCATGCCATGTTAGATAGGTTATAAACCTTGGAAAATTATTATTTTGCATGTATTTAGACAAACATAGATCCAAGGTTTATTAGGGTTGCATGCACACTTAGGAAGTGTTAGATTGCTCAAAACCCAACAGACAAACGATAACCAACCTTTTTAAGAAAATATGGGATTTTCTTGGTGTGCGTAACATTTCAGAAACAGAAAGGAAACTTGAACAATTTCACAAACAAAAACCGCTTATGAACTCACCAGCGTTATGCTGATTTTCAAACCGCTTGTGTTCTCAGGTCAGCGTTAGAACAGGTACCTGAAGATCCTTTTTGCTTGAAGACGGAGTACTCAGAAGACCCGTTTCATTTTGTTCATATATATATGCTATGTATCACAACTGTACAAACTTTACTTTTGAAACAACTGTAAAACTTTTCTTATGTAATGTAATGGTTGTTTTACTTTACTTAGTATATGCATTGGATTTGATACTCAACGTGGAGTCCGCCTCGGAAATGTTTCCGCCTTCGGTTTTCGGGGTGTGACAGATGGGCCTATGGACTCTCAACTAAATATTGGATCGTCATTTGGATCCGCCTCATGTTATTGATATATTTTGGCGAGGATGAAAAAATAGGTAAGAACAAAGAAACAAGGTTTCGCTTTTTTTTTTCTTGATGGATTTGAGTGATTAGTATTTTTATCATTATTATTATAGATGAAATGTAATTTTAATATATTTTTATCAAAACAGGGTTGGCCCAAACAATGAAAACCTGAACGATTGGGCCCATATTTCTAAAAGAGCCAAAAATTTTAGCTACATAGTGGTCATTTTATAAATAAAAAAAAGAACAAATTATTGAAATTGTCCATGTGGTTTGTCAAAATTATTTTTTTAGTCCATATCTTACTTTATGCATTCAGATCGTCCCTATGTTTTGGTTTTGTTACGGTGTAGGTCCTTACCTTATAAAAAATTTACTTCTAGTTTTCTGCCCATAATAGCAACATTCTTATACTTCTTCACCAATAATAACAATGTATTTTATATATTTTTACCAATAACATGCATATTCCACATATTCCACCTCCATCACTAATACAACCACTCATCACCACCTAAACGTTAAAAGCAAATATACCTAACACTTGCAATAAATTAAAATGACAACAAATATATCAAAATATGAAATTAACACAACCTTGAAAAAATCAATTGATTCTTCAACCACCCATCCTCGTCTACGTTAGAATTAACCCTTATTTAGAAGAATCTATTCATTTGTTTTTGTGACCTCATGTTTTTCCAAATCACATTGTAGTCAAATTTATGGATTTACATACTTATTGAATAAAAAATGAAAATCAATAGAATATATAACATCCATTTTGTGAATATGTAACATTTACATTCTCTATGTCAAAATGAACCATTGAGAAAACGTAAAACCATCTATAGAACAAAAGAAGGTGAAAAAACAGTTTATATGGTTGATTCAAGTGTTCTACACGCAAAAACAATCATTTTCCAAATAACATTTGGCATAAACAAGATTGTAACAAGATAGAGTTACGAACATGTAACACCTGGTTCTTGGTATGCATTTAACTCAGTAATTTATTCCTTTTAGAAGGGCAACTCGACGAGTTCGTGGCCCTAACTCGTTGAGTAGAGGGTAGAAATTGCACGGGTCTTAAGCAGTCTACTCGAAGAGTTGAGAGCCCAACTTGACGAGTAGGGTTGTTAGGGTGATACCCTAATTTCAGGGCTTTGCACCCTATTTAAGCTCCTTAACCCCCACCTCTTAGCCTTATTTCTAGCCTCTAAGTCCCAAACCTAAATCCACGAAAACCCTATAACATTTTGTGAGTGTGTGAGCCATTTTTGAGTGATTTTGTGTACTCTTGAAGCTAGAAGAAAAAAAAGGAGCTAGAAGGTTCAAGGAGAAGATAGTAAATCCAGGGATTTCGTTACATCCTCATCATTTTCTGGTAATCAAGTTTCTATCTTGGTCATTATTTTTGTCCAAGAAGCTTGATTTATGGGACATGGACGTCCCAAGTTGATAATATTTTAGATATAGGATCATTAAGGGCTGCTTTGGCATAAAGGTGCAAAATTTATGCCTTTGGAGCCCATGCAAGCCTTAAGGGCGAAATTATGGCCTTTCAAGCCTCAAAAAGACCATGCATGTAAGGAAAAGGGGGACTTTACGTGTCCATGTAGTGTTAGGGGTTTAGATCTGGGGTTATAAGCCTTAGTTTGGTGTAAGGATGGCTTAAGGACCAAGTTCTAGGTCCCAAGGAATTAGGGTTTGAGCTAAACCCTTTAAGAAGAGGTATTAATAGGTAAAGTTGGAAGCTTTACCTTTAAAAGGACATTTTTTTGGGTTTATGTGAGGTATGAAGCTTGGATCTGAAGTATAAGGGCTTAATCCATTAAGGTAGAAAAAACAGACATGGGAACTCGACAAGTCCAGAGTAGGACTCGACGAGTTGATTCGACTTGTCTCGATTATGTACCTGGAAGAACTCGGCAAGTCTGTGAAGGGACTCGTCGAGTTGACTCGGTTTGTCACGAGTCTGAATAGTGTAGGAACTCGACGAGTTGCGTCGACTGGGAGTTGACCTCGAATTTGACTTTGACCATGGTGTTGACTTTGACCAGGGGTAAAGTAGTCATTTTACCCTAAGTTGTATTATCATATTTTGACTAAGTGTTTTTGTGAAATCAATAGCCGAGGAGTCGTTGGAGCAGCCGTCAGAGATTCCTCACACGAGATTTCACGTTTAGCATACGAGGTGAGTTTTCTCCTTTAGGAACGAGTCTAAGGCACCAAGTTTGGCCCGTTTATATAGTAGTAGTTCCAGATTACAATCTGATGTCAGGCCGGGCCCGATTTAGGTTATATGCTTTGTTGGGTTTCGATCAGATGCCGGGGCGGTCTTGAGGAATGCTTGTATGCTTGATGTCTTTGTGATTCTTGCATGTGTTTGTGTTTGCATGTTTTTGGGATCCGGACCGATGTCGGGGCAGTTCTCGAGGAATGTTTGTATGTTTCCGGATCCTGGTCTGATGTCGGGCAGGGCCTGAGGAAAGCTTATATGTTAGTGATATATGATTATGTTATGTACTAGTTGATATGCTCACATGTATGCCAAGATAGGCTCGATGTCGGGCGGGGCCCGATGCCAAATAGGGTTCGATGCCAAGAAAGTCGATGTCGAGCCTGACTCGATATAGCAGGGGCGGGCCCCAAGATATGTTTATGCGATATGTGTATGGCATGTGGTCGTTGGGGAGACGCACTAAGTTTCGTGCTTACAGTTTTTAGTTTTGGTTTTAGGTACTTCCACCAGCAATGAACTTTGAATGGAAGTCAATAAGATATGATTTCTAGAAGTTTAGCTAGTTTTTTAATATGTGTTAAACCTAGTGGGAGCATAAATGTTATGCTGGAATGGATATAATCATCATGTTAGTGGGAGCATGATTATTATTTTAAGTGTTGCAAGTTAGCAATATTAATTATAGAAAATAAAAGTTTCACTTTGCAAAGTTGCAGGGGTTAAAAAATTTGTTTTGCTATAATTAAGGGAGATAATGTTATACTTTGTTTCCAATCTAAAAGCTTAGATCGAGAAATTTTAATCAAATTTAGTCAAGAATATATTAACTGCGTTCTCAAAAATTCGATTATGATTACGACATCCCTTTTCATAGTTCGAATTGTGAGAATGTGGCAAATAGGAATATTGTGGCAAATGGCTGATAAAGTATCATGCGTTTATGTAAAACATTATGAATCGTGTCTCATACTCTTATGGTATAGGATCGATTACATATGCTGTAATATTTGACCGTTCTAAAATTTTTTCAAATGCCTAGGGCATTAAGAGGGAAAAGGAGACTAGAACCGGATTGGACTAAAATAATTAAACAACTGTCAACGACAATCTAAGGTTCGCCAAGGATTGGTCGCTTGTGGAACAGTTGGAGGTATAGTCATGGATGGGCCATATTGACATTATTATGAATAGATAAGATTCTATTTAGAATGATTTGTCATATGGCAAATATGGAAATGTTTCCATATTGGGAGTTGGACGTTAAGAATTTATGTCTAGATTAGAAACTTTTATGCAAGAAGGATGTTCAAAGGAATGTAGTTTGAATGTGAGACTTCACATCTATGGGATTGTCTTGTAACAATCTTCAATAGAGTACTTTGTAATTTCATTGGTAAAGTCTTTGTGACTTTGGCAATGTGACATTACAAAAGGACCGTTACATAAAATGTTAGATTCTAACATATTCTAGTAGTGGCGAGAATTTTGTATTCTTACACTAATGATTAGGATTAGGAATTGTGAAATAAGCATCATTGTAAATGTGTTCATTTTATCTATTTCACAAAGTAAGGACCATAGGTAAACATAGTGTGCATGCTTGATGCATGGACAATTGTTGTTATAATTCAAGTAAGAGGTTGATTACCTGAAACAACAAATAATGAGTAATCAATGTGGAGATTAAATAAAAATTTTTATTTATACCCAATGGTTTGGGGCCATATAGGATTAGTATTATTCTTGTGTTTCACTTTGCATGTTTTGACTTCCCGAATAATAAGATTATTCAAATCCTCCACAGTCGCGCATACTCTGGAAGTAGGTATGAAAGAAGACTGTCATGAATCCGTCTGTAGATTGTCTAAAGTGTTTAGACATAAAGCAAGTTTGTTGCAGAGTTCATGAGTGCTGTTATAAGATTAGAGTAGTGGATTAAACCCACGCTCACTTGGATCGCTTCATGGATTTTATCACGAGTGATTGGTGAGATGATAATATCTTATATTCTTAAAACCGAGATTTGTGAGTTGTATTCTACAAGTCGGTTGCACATTTATAATATGTAAACGCACCAGTAAATTGGTGTTATAAAACATATTGCTGTGTGTGATTTGATGAGTAGGTACAAGCGACCATTTGAGTCGAAGTTTATCCGTTCCTTTTACCCAAAGTGGAATAAAAGCAATATATGTGGGCCCCTTGATGATTTAGTGATGACACCCTAAGTGCTTGGCAAAGCCAGGACTAAGTTGATGTGTTCAATTGTAGTCTATTGCCAGTCATCATAAATCGGAAATCAGGAAACAACACATGAACAGAGAGTATGATTAAAATCCATGTCTCAGTTTATACGATATCTAGAATGGAGGAATATATGATCCCTTATCTAGAGGATAGGTTACTGATAAGATCAGAGTTCTCCAGCGTCTTTGAGAGCTACGATTGCTAATCGGGTTGTACATGCAGTATAGTTACTACACTTATCCAAGTGGGAGACTGTTGGATTAGTGTCTAAGCCCATAACTATATTTGGTATGTACTTGACCCAGTTATGCATGTTCCTTTTGGGTTGCCTTCACCAAAGCAACTTGATAGAATGATTTATGAAGAAAGAGGATTAATTAATATATTGTAAGAATAATATATTAATGGAGAAATTGTAACGCCTGTGTTTCTGGGCTTGCCATTTTTAGCAACGTAATAGTCTAGGTTAACCTTTGTAACCCGTTTTGAAATAATAGAAGTGTATTATTTGAGTATTATGTGTTTTGTGCTTAATTGCTTAATTATGTGGTCTGATTAATTAAGAATAAAAATAAGCGCCAAAATTTAAGTGTAAAATAAACTTGATATCTTTAGATAACGTTGTAGTAGTTGAAACAAGGTTTCCGAAGATATAAAGAATGCCGAAATCCGAGTTATAACGAAGAAGTTATGATCTGTCGAAGTTTTGCGACAGAAGCGGCAACGCTGAATGACGTAAAAAGTGAAATTGACGTTAGAGCGATATTTAGCCTTAGTGATCTAAACGAGAATCGAAGATCTCGTTGTTAGTATCAAAGCGATAAAAAGTTAGGCGAGAACGGACGTCAAACGAAGAAGTTATGAATTTATAACGAAATTTTCTGTCCTAGCCTACTAAAAATAAATAATAAAAATAAATTCAAAATTAGCCGACGGAATCTAAACGAGAGTTGTAGAGCGTAGTCTAACCTTCGCGTGGATATAAAGAACGTCGAAAACGGAGTTCGTATGAAGAAGATATGATTTTCCGAAGTTTATTAAATAATTAATAATTAAATTTAATTATTAAATCCGGCCTTATCCGAAGGCGAGTCACCGGATTCATTCGGCGTACGCCCCGCGTACAGCGAAGAGTGTCGACACTTCGGATGACGCATGTAGTGACGATTTCGGACGCCCGTACGCCCCGTGTACAGGCTTACGCCCCGCGTAATTGAGGCTCCCAGCCTCCTATAAATAGGATGCGAGGGCAGTCAACTTCATTGCTATTTTTCTCCATTCTCTCTCCCGTTTTCCCTCGATTTGCATGCCAGAAATACCCCGAAGCCCCGGTAATATTCCCGAGTCCCGAAGCAAGTCCCGAGATCCCGAAGATCCCGAGAAGCGCGGTTTCCGAGCTGAAGCTCTGCCCGCGAGAAGTTCGATTTTTGTAGAGATCTTCCAGATCTGCTGAGGATTACTACTTTTGCAAGTCGTAGTGTTGTCCGATCATCTTCTGATCAAGTGAGTGTATATTACCTTTCATAAACGCAATAATAATACAAGTATGGTTTGAGTGTATTAAGTAGTTTGTTGTTTATATGTGTGATTGTGTTGTTACTTTCTCCTAACATACAATTATGAAGTATTTTATACGAGATACGTGTTATGTGTATATTTTGTTGTTATGTGTGTGAATGTATATTCACTTCCTTCTATCTTACAGATCTGATTATTTCTATATGAAATACGTGTTATGTGTGTGTGCCTCATCTGTTATATGGAAAATGTATTGATCAAGCATGCTATACAGGTTCTGAAAATATGTAAAAAAATGTATGATTTTATCTACTAATATGTTGGGTGGAACATGGGTAGATAGTTAGTGTGTAATAAACAGATGAGAGGCCTCGATGTTGTTTTGATCCAGTCATCTAGCGGAATTTAGATGACGACCACGGGCTTTTCTAGACAGTCCAGTGGAACGCTAGCAGGCTCATAACATGTAGGTGTTAATGAACTTGGGTGTTCATTCGCTGTATTCCATCCCCCTCATGGTTGCCTTATTTGACTTATATTGCTGAGGAACCCCTGCAGCATGTGTTGTCACCCCGATGAAAATATTCTTAGATTAGGTCCCTTGTGTTAGTTATTTTAGGGACATAAAGTGAGAATAATGGGAATGGGTAACTGGGTTATTGTTGGTTGATAATAATTAATTTAACTATTTATTGTGGGTTGAAAACCCTATATGCTCACCAGGCTCCCAAGCCTGACCCACTCAGTTTTATTTGTATTACAGGAAGTGGCGCAAGGGTGTAAGATGGATGAACCATCAAGTTGTTTTGTTTACAAGTCTGTATATGTATATATTTGTTGAATGACTTGTAATGTTATCGTTTATGCTTATTGGTCTGTATCGGAACATGACACCCTGAGTTTTGATTATATAATGAAAATACATTTCTTTTATGAAATGCTTTGGTAAGCATTGTTTTATCATGTTTTGTTTTTGAGAACAAATTCCGCAACTCTTTCAAATCAAAAGGATTTACTCTAAAATTATTTTAAAAGCATAAATGAAAATCGGTCTTTTCAGGCCGAGATTTTGGGGATTTCACAGAAATCATATTATTTAAATTCATATTAGTCAAGAATTAATGAGAATTAATTATGCATGGTCCTTTTGGATTGCCTTCACCAAAGCAACTTGATAGAATGATTTATGAAGAAAGAGTATTAATTATGATTTATTAATATATTGTAAGAACAATATATTAATGGAGAAATCATATTATTTGAATTAATATTAGTCAAGAATTAATGAGAATTAATTTTGTGGTTAAAAGAGATTAATTAAATAAAGGGGACTAAAACTGTCAAATGTATGATAGTTGAATTTGGGCTGTGAAATCCTAAGGAATAAGGGTGGACGAAATTTAGGAGGCTAGGCCATCAAATTTCGTCCATAGGGGCCTTATTCCAGAAGGTTCCTTGGACTGCTTAAGGCCTAAGCTATCCATTAGGGTTTTAGACCAAAAACCCTAACAACAAAAGTATATAAGGACCCCTAGGGTTAGGGAAATCGGCTACACTTGATCCTAAGGAACCCTAGAGCTGATTTTGCCTCTTATCCTTTTCTTCTACATCATTCTCTTGTTTGTGGTGTTTGTAAGCCATTAGAGGAGTGACACTTGTGAATCTAAGCTCCAAGACAAGAGCATTCAAGCCATTCTTGAAGAGGTAATCATCTAGATCTATTCTTATATGTTAATTTCGAAATTCATATGCTAGATTAGGATTCTTGAGTCTTGGATGAATTGCATGTACAATAGAGAAACCTAGATCCAAGCATTAGGGTTTGTATCAGCACATAGGATGTTCTTTTGTATAAAACTCATCAGTGGTATCATAGCCTTGATTGCTTTCTATTGTATTGATGTCTTGTATGTTCATCTTGCTGGAAATCGTTTTTCTGCCCTCTGCCCGACCTGACTCAGCGAGTCCAAGGTCAGACAGAGGATATTTTGGGATTTTGAGCTATTTTGGCTTGCGATAATTACCAAAAACGTTTTTCATTAATAAAATCCGAATTTTATCAATATTTGGTGATTATCCTTACCAAAATAGAAGATAATTGTCAAAATTAAGATAATTACTTGTTTTATAGGATAAATATTAATTATGTGTAATTTTTTTTTTTTGAATTATCTTGTGAGAAATTTAATTAGGTCAAATTTAGATAATTACCAATTATTTGATTAATTTAATTATTTGTAATTTGATCTAGGTAGTTTTGAAAAGTTTTAAAACTTGTCCTCAAGTTTTGGAATTTATAAATTTTGATTAAAAGTTTAATTTTGAAATATTAAATTCTTAAACCCTAAGTTTTGAAATGTTTAAATTACACCCTTATGTTTTATTAAATTAATTAAGTGTATAATTAAAAGAGAGTTAAATAAATCCAAAGTGATATGGTTTACATTTAATTAAATTAAAAGTGTAATTTATCAGATTAGACCACCTAGTATTTTAAAGGATTTAGGTCATTTTTGGTCACTTAACTTTTGGTTTTGTGTTCATTTGGTCACTTAACTCTTTTTAAGTTTTAAAAGGTCATCAAACTTTTGACTTTGTGCTCATTTAGTCACTTAACTTTTGTTTTGATCACATTTAGTCACCAAACTTTTAAAATTATGCTCATTTAGTCACTAAACTTTTAAACTTTTTTAAAAGTGTAGTGACTAAATGAGCATAATTTTAAAAGTTAGGTGACTAAATGAGCACAAATCTAAAAGTTAGGTGACTAAATGTGACCAAACCAAAAGTTAAGTGACTAAATGAGCACAAAGTCAAAAGTTTGATGACCTTTTAAAACTTAAAAATAGTTAAGTGATCAAATAAACACAAAACCAAAAGTTAAGTGACCAAAAATGACCTAAACCCTATTTTAAAAGTGTAAAATACACCCTTATACTACATATAAATTAAAAGTCTAATAATATGTGTATAACTTAAATGCTAGTCTTACCGTTAGTAGGCCTCATTCACGAAGCCGGTCTATAAGGGGGTATAAGGTTATGGCCTATAAAATGGTCGTTTAATGGGTGTCCACTCTCACCCACTGCTTCCTTGATTGGTGGAGGGTCGTTTGCCGAACGGGTAGGATAGGGCAAACCCTTTCCATTAAAAGTATAATGAATTATGAAGTAACTAAATGTTTTTTACAAAATTCCTAATCTTAGTTACATTAGGCAAAAGTGAATTTGATGCAATTCCATGAAATTACACTTTGTACCCTTGCGAAGACGTTAGTGGAGCGTGTGTGGTTAACCGGCACACTAAATGGTCACTAAGCAAAGGTGGCAAAGGGTGACTCGATGTTTGTCATAATTCGATGGAGCGTGTGTTTTTAACCAGCATGTCGAGTAGGTGACTGTAACATTGGGGGCACCATGTATATTTGTGTGGTTATTCATACCCTGTTTTGTGATCCTCGGCATCCCAATCACATATCGAGGGGCATATCGAGATTTAAACATGCCATTGAAAAGTTCAATGAATGTCAATGGATCTAGGAGTTTTCAATACATTTAAAACTTAATCTCTTTTTCGTTTTTCATGGTGGAAAATTAGTGAATCGTCATTCACTTACCTTCAAATGTTCTGCAATTTGGATTAAGGCATCCCTCTTCCAAATTGTAGAATATTGTGTTGGGTCCTAGCCTTAATATCTCATTTGGGTATTTTATTAAGGACTCATTCAATCAACTAACTTGAATTTTCTCCCGTTTTGTAGATGTCAAAGTATGACAACTATTGTCTTCCCAAAACCTTGGAACAAGCTTTCCACATGAAAATAATATTCCACGATTCGGTCGAGGAACAAGAGATCATGCTTCACTTCCTCCACCTCCTCCTATTATTCTCCCTAACCCACGTGTTCGAAGACTTGAAAAGTTCAAGCTCACTCAAGCCCTTTTGGCAAGTAAGCACGAAGAAGGAAAATCGCTGTGTACGCATGTCTTAGGGATGAAGATGCACATTGACAGGTTAAGAATGTTGGGAGTCGTTGTCTGTGAGAAGCTGGCTATTGACTGGGTTCTTCAATCGCTTCCTAACTCATATAGTGAGTTCGTTAGAGAGTACTATATGATAGACCACGACGTGACCTTCATCGATCTCACCTATTTGCTTGTTGCTGCTCACCTATTTGGTTGTTGCTGCTGAATCAGCAATGATTTGGCGCACTGGAGAAGCCAAGTTGATTGGTAGATCTGCCTTCCAAAACTCCATGGACATAGGCAATGGCAACGAAAGGCATGCCATGATCAAAATGTTTGACCATAAGAGAAAGGCAAAGTCTGAGGTAGTTCCGTGTGTTGTTCCAAAGGAGTCAATTTGCTTTTATTGCTAAGAGAAGGGGTATTAGAGACGAAGCTGCCCTGTCTACCTAGTAAATCTAAGAGATGGGAGAGTCAAGACGTATGGCTCTACTTCAGGTAAAATCCATTAACTAACTTTGTAAGTTCCTATTTTTCTTATTCTTAATACATTATGTGATAAGATTACATTTTTTGATGTTTTGTAGAATCGAAGAAAAGAGAGGAAGCTTAAAGGAAGAAGTAAGTTGAGTCTGGTCACGAAGAAATGGATTTTGATCACATGATTCGATGATCGGATTTTTGGAGCTGCTACTTTTAGAGTTATGATAGATTTCTTAGGAATATGTAATAGCGTAGTTTTTCATTTAAATTGCATTGTAAGGACAAGTTTTTCCGCACCTTTTATAAATAAAATAAATTTTGATTTTTGTGTTATTTATTTATTTCCTTGCAACGACATGTATGAAAAATTGATGTTTGTGCATTTCTAGTTTTAGCAATGTTGAAATGGATGTGATTCTTAGTTATGTTATTTGTGGAAATATCGAGAATTTACCAAATAAGGAAAGATTCTTGTCGCCCAAGTTTCAATTGGACAGAAACTTGGAAATATACAACTTGTATTGTATGATGAATGAAAACCTTCATATTTGAAAATTTAAGACTAATTCCTTGACAAAGAGTCAAATGAAGGACTAGGAGAACTGGTACACAATGTTGTGCACTAGTTAAGCCCACCACATAGAACAATAAGATTATTCATCAGGATTTACTAAAAGTCTGGTAAATGTAGTTATGCTTACAAGATTAAGTGTAATTCTGAATCATTGAAAAGTTTCAATGCATGGCAGAATGAATAAGAAGAATCAATTAGGCAGAAAGATAAAAAGTTTCTCCGATCTAAGAAGAAGGGAGAGTACTTTTGTATCGTGTTTTATGATCATCTTGTTGATTATAAAACCATATCACAATTGATCATCTTAGTGAACTAGCATGGCTAAGAAGAGAAATCAGAAATTGTTGAAATGGTTAAATCAAAAGGGTGAGTCATACTTCATTGATATGTGCATAATTAGTTAATTATTTAGCATATATTCTTAGTTATTTTTTATTAATTATGTGAATAATGTGGACAAAAGGTACTTAAAATGTTGTGAATTGTGTTTTCAGTCCAAAAGATATGCTTGGAAGCAAAAAGGAGAAAAGGAAAGCAATTGAAGATTAAAGAGTGAAAGAAGGAGATATACTCGGTGAGTAGATCGACCTTACTCGGCGAGTACACGAGGATATTCCAGAAGATAAATACGACTGCTAATTCAAGACAGATAAGTATGGATCTACTCGGCGAGTTGATTCTGCTACTCGCCGAGTACACCCTGTTTTGGGATATCTATAAAAGACGAATCCTTATTTCATGGGAAGGGACTCCTGGCGATTTTTGAAGGATTAACTGCGACTAAGAGATTCAGAAGGCGCTAAGGAACCCTAGGTTCAATAGTTGGAAGAATTCAAGCAATTAGGTTAATTCTACCACTTAGACTTAGGAATTGAACATGTTTGCTTTAGTAAACTTTGTTTTTATGTTTGTTTCTACTGCAATTATGAGCTAAATTCGTTTTTGTTTCTGTTTGGGGAATACCAAAGAACTCCTATGGTTTAATTATTGATTTTTGCTTAATTGTCTATTGGTGATTTATTAAATTAAGTTTGTTAAAGAACCTTATGTATTAATCACTACTATTTTCTGTTAATTGGAAGGCAATTAGGTTGCATGAACATCACTTAATAGTTAACCTCATATGTCTATGTGAATGCTAAACCATATGCTTAGAAGTAATGATTATGAAACTAAGATTAATAAGAAAATAGGAAGATTAATGTGTGAGCTTGTTTGAGAAACCATCAACAAGAGGTTAATTGAATTAATAACTTAATTAACCATTACAAATCTTATTTAATCCAAATAATTAATCTAGGGAATTAATTAGTTTAAACACTTGATCAACGCTTAAATTAGTTAATTGTCTAAGGGTTAGGAGTAATGAATATGAACCTAACTATTATAATTGGTAACCAATAGCAATTAATCTACCTTAAACTTAAATAACCATAGGAGTGAATTGGTTGAACCTAAATAGAAACATCTTTATCAAATTTGGTGAATAGTTGTTGCTTTAGTTAATTAGTTAATTTAGTTTTTCTAAGTTTCTAGTCTTGCAAAACTAGAGAAAAACCCTTTACTTTTATTATTTGTTTTAGTTAAAATTAGCTATTAGTTTAATTTTCCATTTCCTGAGTTCGATACCTCACTTATCAATCTATACCACTTAAAGACAGGTTCACTGCCTTTGTGTGCTCAAATTATTAATAAAAAGTAGGGATAAAACTAGTTGAATTTACACACATCATTCATTCCAAAATCAAGTCTTAAAATCGCACTCCAAGATTGTGAATTGAGTGAAACATCGTAAGAAGTTCTAACACACTCATCAAATGTGAAGTAGAAAATTTTTTTCCTTATTCTTGCGCGTTTGAAATTGGTAAATTGTGATGTCTTGGATAAGACAAAGACCAACCAATACCAATTGTGTATGTTGTTTATCTTGATAAGAATCCGTACTAACTCTTGAATATTTGTTTGTCAAGAAATGTTTTCTTGACAAGAGAATCTTATATATCAAGAGGTCAGTAGGAGTCTAAATGATCTTGAAAAGTTTCAAGAACTAATCAAAAGTAAACCGATTATTAAACACTAACTCACGACTTGAGATTTGTAATCTATCATGTTGACGTATTCTTGTTTCTATGTCATTCCGGTTTAGCAAACTATGCATATGAGTTCCACAAGTTCTCAATAGACTGCATAAGGGCAAGCACCCTGTTTAATGAAAGTACATCGACTAGTATAGGTGAGCTGCTAAATAACTTGGAAGCAATGGTGGGACCCTTGATGGCATGAAATCAAGCATGAAGAAGTTCTTTCCATAAGAGTTTGGATTTGTCACAAACATTATCTTATGATTAAAGTTATGACAAATTCACATGGATATGAACACATACACCATAAAATCTAAGTGTCATAAGGTTTCTCTCCTTCATGAAAATGATTGTGAGGAAACGCTTTCACTAAGAGAGATCTTAAGGAGATAGCGATTATGTAAATTGCATTCTCAAATTTGATTATGATTACGACATCCCTCTTCATAGTTCGAATTGTGAGATTTGGTGATTAGTCTGAACATTTGGGACTTAGTAATATAAGTTCTAAAATAGTTTAGACACACAGGTAAGCTATATAAGGGAAGGTGTATGAGTTTGAGAAGCTTGGATAAAAGCTTATCAAAGGATACCGTATTTGAAACAATGAACTTTGGAAGTCAATAAGATATGATTTCTAGAAGTTTAGCTAGTTTTTGAATATGTGTTAAAGCTAGTGGGAGCATAAATGTTATGCTGGAATGGATATAATCATCATGTTAGTGGGAGCATGATTATTATTTTAAGTGTTGCAAGTTAGCAATATTAATTATAGAAAATAAAAGTTTCACTTTGCAAAGTTGCAGGGGTTAAAAAAGTTGTTTTGCTATAAATAAGGGAGATAATGTTATACTTTGTTTCCAATCTAAAAGCTTAGGTTGAGAAATTTTAATCAAATTTAGTCAAGAATATATTAACTGCGTTCTCAAAAATTCGATTATGATTACGACATCCCTTTTCATAGTTCGAATTGTGAGAATGTGGCAAATAGGAATATTATGGAAAATGGCTAATAAAGTATCATGCCTTTATGTAAAACATTATAAATCGTGTCTCATACGCTTCTGGTATAGGATCGATTGCATATGCTGTAATATTTGACCGTTCTAAAAATTTTCCAAATGCCTAGGGCATTAAGAGGGAAAAAGGGACTAGAACTGGATTGGACTAAAATAATTAAACAGCTGTCAAGGACAATCTAAGGTTTGCCAAGGATTGGTCGCTTGTGGAACAGTTGGAGTTATAGTCATGGATGGGCCATATTGACATTATTATGAATATATAAGATTCTATTTAGAATGAGTTTTCATATAGAAAATATGGAAATGTTTCCATATTGGGAGTTGGACGTTAAGAATTTATGTCTAGATTAGAAACTTTTATGCAAGAAGGATGTTCAAAGGAATGTAGTTTGAATGTGAGACTTCACATCTATGGGATTGTCTTGTAACAATCTCCAATAGAGTACTTTGTAATTTCATTGGCAAAGTCTTTGTGACTTTGGCGACGTGACATTGCAAAAGGACCGTGACATAAAATGTTAGATTCTAACATATTCTAGTAGTGGCGAGAATTTTGTATTCTTACACTAATGATTAGGATTAGGAATTGTGAAATAAGCATCATTGGAAATGTGTTCATTTGATCTATTTCACAAAGTAAGGACCATAGGTAAACATAGTGTGCATGCTTGATGCATGGACAACTGTTGTTATAATTCAAGTAAGAGGTTGATTACCCGAAACAACAAATAATGAGTAATCAATATGGAGATTAAATAAAATGTTTTATTTATACCCAATGGTTTGGGGCCATATAGGATTAGTATTATTCTTGTGTTTCACTTTGCATGTTTTGACTTCCCGAATAATAAGATTATTCAAATCCTCCACAGTCGCGCATACTCTGGAAGTAGGTATGAAAGAAGACTGTCATGAATCCGTCTGTAGATTGTCTAAAGTGTTTAGACATAAAGCAAGTTTGTTGCAGAGTTCATGAGTGCTGCTATAAGATTAGAGTAGTGGATTAAACCCACGCTCACTTGGATCGCTTCATGGATTTTATCACGAGTGATTGGTGAGATGATAATATCTTATATTCTTAAAACCGAGATTTGTGAGTTGTATTCTACAAGTCGGTTGCACATTGATAATATGTAAACGCACTAGTAAATTGGTGTTATAAAACATATTGTTGTGTGTGATTTGATGAGTAGGTACAAGCGACCATTTGAGTCGAATTTTATCTGTTCCTTTTATCCAACGTGGGAGAAAAGCAATATATGTGGGCCCCTTGATGATTTAGTGATGACACCCTAAGTGCTTGGCAAAGCCAGGACTAAGTTGATGTGTTTAATTGTAGTCTATTGTCAGTCATCATAAATCGGAAATCAGGAAACAACACATGAACAGAGAGTATGATTAAAATCCATGTCTCAGTTTATACGATATCTAGAATGGAGGAATATATGATCCCTTATCTAGAGGATAGGTTACTGATAAGATCAGAGTTCTCCAGCGTCTTTGAGAGCTACGATTGCTAATCGGGTTGTACATGCAGTATAGTTACTACACTTATCCAAGTAGGAGACTGTTGGATTAGTGTCTGAGCCCGTAACTACATTTGGTATGTACTTGACCCAGTTATGCATGGTCCTTTTGGGTTGCCTTCACCAAAGCAACTTGATAGAATGATTTATGAAAAAAGAGGATTAATTATGATTTATTAATATATTGTAAGAATAATATATTAATGGAGAAATCATATTATTTAAATTAATATTAGTCAAGAATTAATGAGAATTAATTATGCATGGTCCTTTTGGGTTGCCTTCACCAAAGCAACTTGATAGAATGATTTATGAAGAAAGAGTATTAATTATAATTAATTAATATATTGTAAGAATAATATATTAATGGAGAAATAATATTATTTGAATTAATATTAGTCAAGAGTTAATGAGAATTAATTTTGTGGTTAAAAGAGATTAGTTAAATAAAGGGGACTAAAACTGTCAAATGTATGATAGTTGAATTTGGGCTGGGAAACCCTAAGGAATAAGGGTGGACGAAATTTAGGAGGCTAGGCCATCAAATTTCGTCCATAGGGGCCTTATTCCAGAAGGTTCCTTGGACTGCTTAAGGCCTAAGCTATCCATTAGGGTTTTAGACCAAAAACCCTAACAACAAAAGTATATAAGGACCCCTAGGGCTAGGGAAATCAGCTACACTTGATCCTAAGGAACCCTAGAGCCGATTTTGCCTCTCATCCTTTTCTTCTACATCATTCTCTTGTTTGTGGTGTTTGTAAGCCATTAGAGGAGTGACACTTGCGACTCTAAGCTCCAAGACAAGAACATTCAAGCCATTCTTGAAGAGGTAATCATCTAGATCTATTCTTATATGTTAATTTCGAAATTCATATTCTAGATTAGGATTCTTGAGTCTTGGATGAATTGCATGTACAATAGAGAAACCTAGATCCAAGCATTAGGGTTTGTATCTGCACATAGGATGTTCTTTTGTATAAAACTCATCAGTGGTATCATAGCTGTCACACCCCAAAACCAAGAACGGCGGAAACGTTCTAGGGCGGAGGACGTCATGTAAGTATCACAACACAGTAAATGTAAATAAGCAAACAACATCATCCATTGCATTAAATATATAATTTTAATACAAGCGTGTTCTGTACAGTATAGACACCAAAAATAACGTATATCAAAATAATAAGATGAGTCTTAAATGCGCTCCATCTTCTCAAAAGCTGGCCTCGGTACCTGTCTACTGATGACCTGAGAATACAAGTTATTTTGAAAGAGTTTATCAGCATTAAGCTGGTGAGTTCATAAGTATTTTTGTGTCGGTATTTGTCATCCAAATGTTTGAACATGTATAAAGTATAAGTTTGTAAAATGTACGTAAAGATTTGCAATTGTTTGTAAAAGTTTGAATCTCTCAGAAAAACCTATATTTTCTATTAAAGTAGCCTTCTACCAAGGCTTAACTATTTTGTATGCTCATTTGATGTAAAAGTGTGTAATTTCCCAAATGTAACTATCATTTAACAAAATATAGTTTGTACATAAACGTATAAGTGAGGTTATCACTAAAAATATGTAATGGGTAAATTTTGGTAGTACTGTAGCCTTGTATTATAAGAACTACTGTTGTACTAACTACCTTAAACCGGATTTATATTAAGGCATTACGTGATAAATTGCACCATACTATCGACTAGTAACAACGACAAATGAATGGTCGTAATAACGGAATGACGTTTGGCACCCGCAGACCTGCAGGTCCGGCTGTAGCTAGCAGCAAGGTGTAGGATTGTCAATCCAGTATAGATCTATACGCAAACTCACGCTCTCCCTTCAAGAGAATTCTGGCTACAACTCGAGCCATGACAGTTAAGTCATGCTCCGATTTAAATCACAATAATAAAGTATTCATGTATATGTACTGTTTCTCGTTCTAGTATCATTGTATATGTATTGTTTCTAGTATATGTATATGTATTGTTTCTAGCATCATTGTATATGTATTGTTTCTAGTATATGTATATGTATATGTATTGTTTCTAGCATTATTGTATATGTATTGTTTCTAGTATATGTATTGTGTTACCCCGATGGTAACTAACTATTGATGTACTGATAAATATGAATACGGAAGTACTTTTATGTCTATACATGTATATATGATATATAACTAATATTGAAACGACCTTCGGATGGTCACCCGAAATCCCACCAGACCACATCTCAGTGCGTGAAAAAGAAATAGGGCGGATGGCCTTCCTAAGCCCTTTACACATTACTTATATATATATATATATATATATATATATATACATATATATATATATATATATATATATATATATATATATATATATGCATATATGGGCATGCAATTTATAAGAAGTAAAACAAATTTTAATAAAGGCATTTGATAAGTAAAAAGAGTTTGTAAAACATTTGAAGTGAAACAGTTTGAACAGTGGTAAAAATCGTTGTTTTCCTAGTTATTAATCACATGTGATTAAATGCAATCACATGTGATTGCAGCAATAACTATAAGTATTTGACTTGTATTCCCCCCCCCCCCCCCATAAAGTATTTAAAACATTAAAATCATTTCAAAGGTTGATTCAAGGGGTATGAACTCACTTGTGGTGAGTCGTTTGAATTGCAGTGTCGGATACCGTGCTAGGTGACAAACGGAGACTTGTTTACATGCACGAGCCTAGTTATCATATAATAAGCATATATATAGCTAATTAGACAAATAATAACTTAAATAAATAAGTTAAGACACTTAGGAAACATGTAAACACTTTTATGAGTGTTTAGGGTTCAAATGGTTGCATCTAAGTGGCTACGGGACAAGGCAAAAGGGTTTGAAACATCAAATGGCCTTGTATAGGAGTTCACCACCCAACAAACCCCACACCTTGGAGTTTACGGCCGTAAACTCATGGGTTTATGGCCGTGAACTCCTCAAAGGGTGGTCTTGGGTGTTTTATGGTGCTATCTTGATCCTAGAACACTCCTAGCTTTGTTGGAATAACACATGAAGTAGTTTAAGGCTCTAGAATACTCCATAGTGGAGTTTATGGCCTAAAGTCCATTCACCCTAGAGTTTACGGTCGTAAACTCCTATGGGGTGATGGCTTTTAATTGTTTTGAGGCTCTTAAACATCAAGGATGGCTTCCATGAATTTATCTAAGGCTAATGGGGACAAGATGCACACATTTAGGGCATCACTTGGAGTTTACGGCCCAAGATATGTTCCTTGGCCGTAAACTCCTTTCAAGGAGTGGTTTTGATGTGTTCTACTCTCCATTCTAGTCCCAAGTATGCAAGGTAAATTGTCTTAAGGCCTAAGGTGTGCTTGGAATGATTTTTAACACAAGAAAGAGGGGTTTACGGCCCAAGATCCTTTCCTTGGCCGTAAACTCCTAAAACTCTATCATTTTGAAGTGTTTTCAAGTCCAAAATAAGCACAAGTATTAGTGGTTAAAGTCCTAAGGCTCAAGGAGGCAAGTTAGGGCATGTTTGTCCCTTAAAAAGGGGTTTACGGCCCAAGAGTTCTTTGGCCGTAAACTCCTCTAACTTTGTTGATTTTGGTTGCTTTTTGGTCCATAAAGATCATACCCTAACCCCTAAACAAGTTGTCTAACAAGGAATCGGGACTAGGAAGCCATTTGGCTCCGTTTTGGAGTTTACTCCCCAAGAACGTTCTTGGGCGGTAAACTCACGGATCTTGTGTTTTGGACATATAAATGATGTTATAAAGCATATAACAAGTATTAAAACACGTTTAGGAAAGTAGACTCACAATCCGGGATGAAAACCCGAAGATCCGTCAGAGAGAATTGGCTTTTCTCTAGTTGGAATTGTAAAGAATGAATTAATTTAGTTCAGAAAACTATTTATAGTCCTGGAATATTTTGACAGAAAATATTTTTATTCCGGAAGTCGGACTATAACATTGTGAAACTTACAATGTTCAAGTTTCACGATTACAGGAGCATCCATTCTCCGGATATGTCCGGAAACGTAAACCCTAATGTACACAAACTTGTTCGGACAAGTCTGAAATTTACAGAAATTGGACTAGCTTCTATTGAATAGATAATGTTCGTACAAATGGAAATTTCGGGTTGTCACAATAGCCTTGATTGCTTTCTATTGTGTTGATGTCTTGTATGTTCATCTTGCTAGAAATCGTTTTTCTGCCCTCTGCCCGACCTGACTCAGCAAGTCCAAGGTCAGACAGAGGATATTTCGGGATTTTGAGCTATTTTGGCTTGCGATAATTACCAAAAACGTTTTTCATTAATAAAATCCGAATTTTATCAATATTTGGTGATTATCCTTACCAAAATAGAAGATAATTGTCAAAATTAAGATAATTACTTGTTTTATAGGATAAATATTAATTATGTGTAATTTTTTTTTTTGAATTATCTTGTGAGAAATTTAATTAGGTCAAATTTAGATAATTACCAATTATTTGATTAATTTAATTATTTGTAATTTGATCTAGGTAGTTTTGAAAAGTTTTAAAACTTGTCCTCAAGTTTTGGAATTTATAAATTTTGATTAAAGTTTAATTTTGAAATATTAAATTCTTGAACCCTAAGTTTTGAAATGTTTAAATTACACCCTTATGTTTTATTAAATTAATTAAGTGTATAATTAAAAGAGAGTTAATAAATCCATAGTGATATGGTTTACATTTAATTAAATTAAAAGTGTAATTTATCAGATTATACCACCTAGTATTTTAAAGGGTTTAGGTCATTTTTGGTCACTTAACTTTTGGTTTTGTGTTCATTTGGTCACTTAACTCTTTTTAAGTTTTAAAAGGTCATCAAACTTTTGGCTTTATGCTCATTTAGTCACTTAACTTTTGTTTTGATCACATTTAGTCACCAAACTTTTAAAATTATGCTCATTTAGTCACTAAAATTTTAATTTTTTTTAAAAGTGTAGTGACTAAATGAGCATAATTTTAAAAGTTAGGTGACTAAATGAGCACAAATCTAAAAGTTAGGTGACTAAATGTGACCAAACCAAAAGTTAAGTGACTAAATGAGCACAAAGTCAAAATTTTGATGACCTTTTAAAACTTAAAAATAGTTAAGTGATCAAATAAACACAAAACCAAAAGTTAAGTGACCAAAAATGACCTAAACCCTATTTTAAAAGTGTAAAAATGACCTAAACCCTAACAACAAAAGTATATAAGGACCCCTAGGGCTAGGGAAATCGGCTACACTTGATCCTAAGGAACCCGATTTTGCCTCTCATCCTTTTCTTCTACATCATTCTGTTGTTTGTGGTGTTTGTAAGCCATTAGAGGAGTGACACTTGTGACTCTAAGCTCCAAGCCAAGAACATTCAATCCATTCTTGAAGAGGTAATCATCTAGATCTATTCTTATATGTTAATTTCAAATTTCATATGCTAGATTAGGATTCTTGAGTCTTGGATGAATTGCATGTACAATAGAGAAACCTAGATTCAAGCATTAGGGTTTGTTTGAGCACATAGGATGTTCTTTTGTATAAAACGCATCATTTTATTATGATGTTCAATGAATCATGGTTTCCTTAATGATTTAAAACAAAAATTTTGGACTGTATTTTTGGGATGTTTTGATGGGTTTTGGTCATAAGACATCCTATGTGCTCATACAAACCCTAAAGCTTGGATCTAGGTTTCTCTATTGTACATACTTTGAATCCAAAACTTTGAACCCTAATTCTAGCATATGGAAATCAGAATTCACATGTAATTAGGTTTAAGAACATACCTTGATTGTTATATAGCAATAACAATCTAATTCCTCCTTGAATTGACCTTGGAAAGCTGAGAGTCACAAGTGTCACTCCTCTAATGGCTTACAAACACCATAAGCAAGTGTAGAAGGTATAAAGAGAGAGGAGAAGGGTAGGCATTCGTCCTTAGATGCTCTAGGGATCAAGTACACGAATTCTAAGGCCTTAGGGGTCTTTATATAGGGTTGAGATTAGGGTTTCAGTCCTTATCCTTATCTAGTTACTTGCCCATCAAGCAACCATAAGATAAGTCTTAGAAAAACCCTTATCTCTTGGCCTTGAACGATTTCAAGGATATCCTTATCCTTGAATTCGTCCATCCTTTAACAAGGATAACCATTGCCCTATTTTGCAACTATCACATAATTACAATTCAGCCCCTCTAGTTTAATTAATTACACTTGATCACAAAATTAATTCTTAATTAATTATTGACCAATATTAATTAAACAAATATGATTTCTCCTTTAATATATTATTCTTATAACATATTAATAAATCATAAAAACCTCTCTCTCTTTATTTATTTCTCCAATCAAGTTGCTTTGGTGAAGGCAACCCAAAAGGACCATGCACCATCGGGTCAAGTACATACCAAAATAGTTATGGACTTAGACACTAATCCAACAGTCTCCCACTTGGATAAGTCTAACAACTATTCTGCGTATGACTTCGGATCCCGATCTGCAATCGTAGCTTTCCAAAGCCGCTGTCAACTCTGATCATATCAAATACGCGTGTCCTTAGATAAGGGATCATATATTCCTCCATTCTAGATATCATATGACATATGATTTCAAATCATTCTCTTTGTACTATATCTCGATTTCCGATTTATGACGACTGACTAATTGAACAAATCAAATTAGCCCTAGCCCGGCCGAGCATTTACGTTTGTCATCACTAAACCATCGAGGGGCCCAAAGATATCGCTTTTATCCTACTTTGAATAAAAGGAATGGATAAACTTTGATACAATGCTCGCTTGCACTCACGCACCGAATTACACACAACAATATGTTTTATAACACCAAGTTACTGGTGCGTTTACATATTATCAATGTGCAACCGATTTGCAAGATACAACTCACACATCTCGGTTTCAAGAATATAAGATGTTATCGTCTCACCAATCACTCGTGATACAATTCATGGAGTGATCCAAGTGAGCGTGGGTTTAATCCAATGCTCAAATCATATTCGTAAGCACTCATGAACGTTGCAACAAACATTTGCTTATGTTTAATACTTTTCTAGACAATCCACACACCAATTCAAGACAGTCTTCATTCATATCTACTTCCAACATATGAACAACTGTGGCCTGTTCGAATAATTCGATTAATCTTAATAAACTCAATTATTCTGGAAGTCAAAACATTCAAAGTGAAACACAAGAATAATACTAATCCCATATGGCCTCAAACCTTTGAGTATAAATTAAACACCTTTTATTTATCACCATATCGATTACTCATTATTTGTCGCTTCGGTTAATCAACTTCTTACTTGAATTCCAACACTTGTCCCATGCTCCTAGCATGCACACAATGTTTACCTATGGTTCTTACTTTGTGAAATAGATCACATTGAACACATTTCCAATCCTTCTCATTTCACAACTCCAAATCCGTTTTTCATAAGTCAAAGAATATCAAATTCTTGCTACTTATAGAATATGCTAGATTCTAACGTTCTACGCAACTATCCTTTCATAATGTCACTGCACCAAAGTCACAAAGACAATTGCCAATGATATTACAAAGTCCTCTATCGGAGATTGTTACAAGACAATTCCATAGACGTGATGTCTCTCACTCAAAGTACATTTTTGAACATCCTTTTGCATAGAAGTTTCTAATCTAGTCATAGATTTCTCAATATTCAATTTCCAATATGGACACACTTCCATATGTTCCATATGACAACTCATTCTTAATAGAATCTTATCTATTCGTAATGATGTCGATATGGTCCATCCAATATGGAAACATTTCCATATTTTCCAATACTATACTTCCAACTACTCACAAGCGACCAATCCTCGTCGAACTTTGGGTTGTCCTTTGATAGTTGTTTAATTGTTTTAGTCAAAACCAATTCTAGTCCCTTTTCCCTCTAAATACGCTCGACATTTGGAAAATTTTAGAATGGTCAAACATTAAAGCATTTGCAATTGATCCTATACCCGAAGCGTATGGGACACGACGCATAATGTTTTATTTGCTATGTTCTCAAAATTCGAATTGTGAAGAGGGATGCCGTAATCATAATCGAAATTTTAAGAACACACTTTGTACCTTTGATTAAATTTTATTAACATTTCTCAACCCAAACCTTTAGATTTGAAATGAAGCAAAATATTCTCTCCCTTAATTATAGCAAAACAACTCTTCAACTATTGCGACTTTGCAAAGTATGACTCATGTTTTCTATAATTAATATTGCTAACCTTGCAATACTTTCCTTAATAATCATACAATCATAACATTTATGCTCCCACTATCATGATGATTATTATAAAACATAACACTTATGCTCCCACTAGTTTCGACATGTATTCATAAACATCTTAACTTTCAGAAAACAATACTTATTGAATTTCTTAAGTTCATGTTTTTAATACTTAGTGCTTTGATAATCTTTTATCAAGGTTTCTTGAACTTATACACATTTGCCTTCGATAGTTCATATGTGTGTCTAAACAATTAAGACTAATTGCCAAACCTCACAATTCAAATTATGGAAAGGGATGCCGTAACCATAATCGAATTTGAGAATGCAATTTTACAATCACTATCTTCTTAAAATCTTTCTTAGTGAAAGCATTTTCTCACAATCATTTTCATGAAGGAGGAAATCTTATGACACTTAGATTTAAACAGTGTATTTGTTCCTATCCATGTGAATTTGTCAAAACCAAAGTTTACGAAAAATTCAAACACTTATGGATCGAACTTTCTTAATCTTGATTTCTTGCCTTATGGTAGCACAACTGCCCACCATGTCTTCCAAGTAGTTAAGCAGCTCACCCTTTCCTATCAATGTACCTTTCATTGATTAAGGTGCTTTGCCTTTTATGCATTCAAAATGATAACTCATAGAACTCTCATGCATAATTAACTCGATTGGATTGGCACAGAATCAAAATAATGTCAACACGATAGGTTGTAAACCTCAACTCGTGTGCTAGTGATGATCGATAAGGTTTATTTGATTTGTTCTTGAAACCTTTCAAGACCATTAAGACTCCCACTGACTCCTTGACATATAAGATTCTCTTGTCAAAAACCATTTCCTGACAAACAAATATTCAAGAGTTAGTGTAGCTTTTATCAAAACACTTCATAAATTGGTCCTAGTTGGTCTTTGTCTTATCCAAGACATCACAACTTTCCACATTTAATGAAAGTTACAAACCTTCTTAATACCTTTCACTCAATGTCACAATCTTAACTTTAAGATTTTTTTTTTATTGGAACGAAGTATGATTGACTTATTGATTTAACCATTTCTTCAATTCTTGATTCCTCTTCTTAGACATACAATTGTACTAAGACTCACTTAGAGGATCAATTGAGATATGGTTCTTAATCATTAAGACCTATCATAAAGCATAAAAGGTACTCTCCCTTCTTCTTAGAATGGAGAAACTTTTATCTTTCTGCCTACTTGATTCTTCTTATTCGTTCTGTTATTGATCTAAACCCTTTAATCAATTCAGAATTACACTTAATCTTGTATGTATAATCATATTTACTAAGCCTTTAGTAAATCATGACGAATATCTTTGTTACTCTTATGGTGGACTTGATCAATACGCAACTTTGTGTACTCGATCTCCTAGTCCTTCACTTGACTCTTTGTCAACGAATCAGTCTAATTTCCAAATACGAAATTTCTCATTCATCGTGCAATCAAGTTGCATGATTCCAAATTTCTGTCCAATTGAAACTTTGGCGATGAGAAACTCTCCCTATTTGGTAAATTCTCGACTTTCCATAAATAAGAACCAAATCCATTATTGCTAATAATAGAAACATTTTAACATCAATTTTTCATACACGCCATTGCAAGGATAAATAAATAAAATTTAAAATCAAAATATATTTTATTGCGGAAAAATTTGTCCTTACAATGCAACTCATTGAAAAACTTATGCTAATACATCTTTCTTAGCAATCTAATTCTAACTCTAAGTAGTTGCTCAAGAATCTAATCTTTGAGAAATGCGATCGAAATCCATTCCTTCACGGTTAGATTCTGCTCACTTCTTCCCTTAAGCTTCCTTTCTTTTCTTCGATCCTACAAAACATGAATTGTAATCTTATCACATTATGTATTAAGAATCTAGAATATAAGCTTAAAAGAGTTAGTTAATGGATTTTACCTATCTTAGAGCCATACGTTTTGACTCTCCCATCTCTTAGATCTCTTAGGTAAATGGGGCAGCTTCGTCTCCAATGCCCCTTCTCTTGGCAATAAAAGCAAATCGACTCTTTTGGAACAGGACATGGAACTATTTCAGACATCGCCTTTGTCTTATGATCAAACTTTTCGATCATTGCATGTCTTTCATTGACATTGTCTATATCCATAGAGGTCTTGAAGGCAGATTCACCAATCAACTTTGCTTTCCTATTGCGCCAAATCAATGCTGATTCAGCAGCAATAAGCATATAAGTGAGATCTATAAGGGTCACGTCGTAGTTTATCATATAGTACTCTCTTACGAACTCACTATATGAGTTGGGAAGTGACTGAAGAACCCAATCAACAGCCATTTCCTCACAGACAACGGATCCCAACATTCTTAACTTATCAATGTGTGACTTCATCCCTAGGACGTGTGCACACATGGACTTTCCTTCTTTATGTTTACTTGCCAAAAGGGCTTGAGTGATCTTGAACTTTTCAAGCCTTTGAACTTGTGGGTTAGGGAGAATAATTGGAGGAGGTAGAGGAAGTGAAGCATGATTTCTTGTTCCTCGATCGAATCGTGGAATATCATCTTCATGTGGAATGCTTGTTCCACGGGATTTGAGAGGACCATAGTTTTCGAACTTTGACATCTACAAAACGGGAGAAAAACGAATTCAAGTTAGTTGATAGATTGAGTCCTTGGTAAATCACCCAAATGAAATTCCAAGGCTAGGACCCAACACAATACGCTACAACCTAGAAAAGGGATGCCGTAATCTAGTTGCAGAATATTTGAAGGAAAGTGAATGACGATTCACTAATTTCCACCATGAAAAACGAAAAAGAAATTTAAGTTTTAAATCTATGAAAACTCCTAGATCCTTTGAGATACATTGAACTTTCAATGGCATGTTTATATCTCGATATGCCCCTCTTGTTTGTGACTGGGATGCCGAGGATCACAAAGCGGGTGTGAATAACCATGCAAACTACATGGTGCCCTCACATGTTACAGTCACCTATTCGATGTGCCGGTAAACCACACACGCTCCACCGAACTATGACAAACATTGAGTCACCCTTTGCTACCTTTGCTTAGACCCATTTAGTGTGCTGGTAAACCACACACGCTCCACTAACGTCTTTGCAAGGGCACAAAGTGTAATTTCATGGAATTGCATCAATTCACTTTTGCCTAAGTAACTAAGATTGGGAATTTTATGAAAACATTTAGTTACTTTTATACTTCATTATACTTATAATGGAAGGTTTTGTCCCATCCTACCCGTTCGGCTAACGACCCTCCACTAGTCAAGAGTGCGGTGGGTAAGAGTGGATACCCATTCAATCGCCATTTTATAGGCAATTTCCTTAAACACCCCTTATAGACTAGCTTTGTGAATGAGGCCTACTAACGGTAAGACTGACTTTTACTCATACATATATATAATGTTAGACTTTTAATGTTATATATAGTATAGGATGTATTTTACACTTTTAAAATACTAGGTGGTCTAATTTTAACAATTATACCTTTAATTCAATTAAATTGTAAACCTAAACATTTATGGATTTATTAAACCTCTATTAATTATACACCTTAATTAATTAATAAACCATAAGGGTGTGATTTGAACTTTTTCAAAACAATACTAGAGTTTTAGAATTTAACATTCCTAATTAAACTTTTAATCAAGTTTTAAATTCTAAAACTTGAGGGCAAGTTTTGAAACATTTCAAACTATTAGGGTTTAGAATTTAAATATGCATCAAAATTAAACTATTTAATCAAAATTTAAATTCCAAAACTTGAGGGCAAGTTTTGAAACCTTTTTCAAAACATTAGGGTTTCAACTATTTAAATTTCAAAACAACAAAACTTTTGGGGTTCAAATTTAAACTATAAAACCTAAAGGGCCAAATATGAAACTTTTCACAACAACAAGGATCAAATAACAAATAATTCAAATTAACATTTAATCACATAATTATCCATATTTGATGATTTCTTGCAAAATAATTTATCAATTTACTTAAAATAATTAATCAATTATCTTATATGGAATCAATTATCTTATTAATTGATAAATATCTTCAATTAGATTAAAAATATAGTCAAATATATCATATAATCGGATTAATATTAATCTAACATGATAAGGTAATTATCCCAATGCAAAAACAACAAGAAATCCCGAGATAAGCACTGTCTGACGCACCGACTCGCCGAGTCACCCTCTGGAACTCGCCGAGTAGGGCTGACTCGCCGAGTCCAAGAGTGACTCGCCGAGTCAGGTCGAACAGTGAGGCCAAAACTCGATTTTCAATTACATCAAGCATCAATACAATAGAAACCAATCATGGCTCTGATACCACTGATGGGTTTTGGTCATAAGACATCCTATGTGCTCATACAAACCCTAAAGCTTGGATCTAGGTTTCTCTATTGTACATACTTTGAATCCAAGACTTTGAACCCTAATTCTAGCATATGGAAATCAGAATTCACATGTAATTAGGTTTAAGAACATACCTTGATTGTTATATAGCAATAACAATCTAATTCCTCCTTGAATTGACCTTGGAAAGCTGAGAGTCACAAGTGTCACTCCTCTAATGGCTTACAAACACCATAAGCAAGTGGAGAAGGTATAAAGAGAGAGGAGAAGGGTAGGCATTCGTCCTTAGATGCTCTAGGGATCAAGTACACGAATTCTAAGGCCTTAGGGGTCTTTATATAGGGTTGAGATTAGGGTTTCAGTCCTTATCCTTATCTAGTTACTTGCCCATCAAGCAACCATAAGATAAGTCTTAGAAAAACCCTTATCTCTTGGCCTTGAACGATTTCAAGGATATCCTTATCCTTGAATTCGTCCATCCTTTAACAAGGATAACCATTGCCCTATTTTGCAACTATCACATAATTACAATTCAGCCCCTCTAGTTTAATTAATTACACTTGATCACAAAATTAATTCTTAATTAATTATTGACCAATATTAATTAAACAAATATGATTTCTCCTTTAATATATTATTCTTATAACATATTAATAAATCATAAAAACCTCTCTCTCTTTATTTATTTCTCCAATCAAGTTGCTTTGGTGAAGGCAACCCAAAAGGACCATGCACCATCGGGTCAAGTACATACCAAAATAGTTATGGACTTAGACACTAATCCAACATGTTTCGGAACAAGTAAATTCATATGAACTATAGGGATAATCATGCTTAATTTAGAGTTTAGAAAATTGAAAAACTCTTAATGTCACAAAAATGAAAAGCTCGAATTTATCCCAAAAATTAAGTCATGTAATTTAGGGTATATAACTTACATCTTAGATATAAAACATCACAAAACTACTAAAGTAAGTCAAGTAATTTGGTGTTTAAATAAAATTAAACAATGAGAATTAGGTTAACCTACTTGAAACTAGAGACCGGAAGATAGGATATTCAGAGTTCAGAGAGAAAGATATAGGTGAGACAGAGACGTGAGAGAACGAAAAAACTCATCAAATCTGGAGTCTGTAGGCTTTGTATAGCTTCCTAGAATTGTGGTCAATTGGTCATATAAAAAAGGTTTTTTGACTAATTGTTGATGGGCCTATGGACTCTCAACTAAATACTAGAACGTCATTTGGATCCGCTCATGTTATTAATATATTTTGGCGAGGAAGAAAAATTAGGTAAGAATAAAGACACAATGCTTGGCTTTTTTTTCTTGATGGATTTGAGTGATCAGTATTTTTATCATTATTATTATTGATGAAATTTAATTTTAATATAATTTTATCAAAACAAGGTTGGCCCAAACAGTGGAAAACCTGACTTGGGCCCATATTTCTGAAAGAACCAAAAAATTTAGCTACATAGTGGACATTTTATAAATAATAAAAGAACAAATTATTGAAATTGTCCATTTAGTTTGTCAAAATTTTGTTTTTAGTCCATATCTTGTTTTATTCATTCAGATTGTCCCTAGGTTTTGATTTTGTTACGGTGTAGGTCCTTACCCGATAAAAAAATGTATGCCCCGTTTCATAGTTGCTGGCTAAGAAAATGCTGACTGGGAAATATATGTCTGAGTAATAAATTCTGACTTAGTAAGAAACCATATTGCTTTATTACACATGTGACATTATTGCTGACCGATGCAAAATGTCCATTTTGCCCTGATGCTCTCTACGTTTATATGCAAAATAATAATAATAATAATAATAATAATAATAATAATAAAATAATAATAATAAAATTAATATTGATATTAATCAGCATTATACATTATAATAAACGTTTGAACGAATAAAACAAAAAAAAAAGCTTCTAGCATAGTGGTAATGATGTTGCCTTGTGAGTATGAGGTCATGGGTTCGTTTCCCATTACCCCATTTTCCTTTTCTAGGCGCCAAACTTTTAAGGGTAGCATTGGAAACCGTTCTTTCTTTCCCAGTCAGCCATCTGCCAACCGAGTCATCCAAAAAACTCGGTCAAATAGAGATCAAACAGGGTCGTACTTCTAGTTTTCTACCTATAATAGCAACATTCTTATATTTCTTCACCGATAATAGCAATGTACTTTATATATTTTTAGCAATAACATGCATATTCCCGATACTCCACCTCCATCACTTATTCAACCAATGATCACCACCCAAAGTTAAAAGAAATATACCTAACACTTGCAATAAACTAAAATGACAACAAATATATCAAAAAATGAAATTAACACAAATCTGAAAAACATTTGATTCTTCAACCACCCATCCTCGTCTACATTAGGATTAACCCATATTCAGAAGAATCTATTCATTTTTTTGTGACCTCACGTTTTTCCAAATTACAATGTAGTCAGATATATGGATTTGCATACTTATTGAACAAAAAAAAAATGAAAATCAATAGATAATATAACATCCATTTTGTGAATTTGTAATAGTAAATCGGGGTGTATATATCCGCTCAAAACACTTGGTTGTATTAGAATAACTCTTGTATCTATTAGTAGAATAGTACCATGAAAGGTCGTACTGCTTTGGGAGGAATTGTTGTACTATTAAGGTGTTAGCCTATAGACGATGTTTATCATTATAAAAGTACAACCTAATGAGGTTTAAATGCATATTTGTTTAAAAACAAATACTCACAACAATATAGAATGCATGAGCAAAGGAATCCGCTAAAACGGAGTCCGTATGAGAAAGTTATACATATTTGAAATTGAGAAATTGAGGATTGAACTAAATTCAAACTAACGAGAGAAAACACTACCTAAAAGAAATGTTTAGGCAAAATTTGGAAGCACTACCATGCTTTGGTGTCAAGATGCTAAAAAGAGGGTAGAAATGGGTTTTAAGGAAGTACATTCCTATCCTTGGCATGGTTGGCCAAAATAGGGTAGAAATGGGTTTTAAGGAAGTTCAAACCCTCTACAACATTATTAATTATTAATACTTTAATTATTAATACTATGGATGACGATGAGTGAAAACCGTCATCAAAATCACAGCCATTCAAACTCCTCCAACTTTTCATCCCGGCCATAATAACTCAAGTTGCACAACCGCTAGCAGCGGTTCTGCGTCTTCTCCGACTTCTTCTCCCCACGTCCTCACCATCTATCGTTTTCTCCTCCCACGATTATCAGTTTTCAGTTTCCTTCCAAAGACACCGTAGTTCTCCTTCAATCATCACGATACGAAGGCTTTTTACTCGGTAACTTCCATAACCACGACCTAGAAATCGGGCCTATATAATGATACGACTATCACTTAATCGATGAACAGAAAATTAGGTGCAGAGAACGACGAAGATAGCCAGTAGGTTTTATGGGGATTTCTATGCGATTTTTTTTGTATTTGTGTGGACATTTAGTCAAACATCTAGCGAGATTTCAAGTTCAAAATTGAATCAAAGTGGAAGACGCATGGCTAGGTTTGATGGTCCCTGACTAAAATAATAAAATTGCTTTCACACATGGAAACCTGCAAACATTTGTATAATGTTTCACGCATCAACTTTGTTTTCTTTAAATTCATCGATCTTAAGGTAATCCAATACATATTTTTGCTTCTGGTTCTTGCTTTCAAATTTTTTTAAATTTCAAGTGAATTTGCTTGGTTATGTTCATGAAATCATGGAACCTAATGAAGGATATGGGATTGATTGGTTTATAGGTGCTAAACTAGTAGTTGACTTCACTTCATGTATCCTCTTATTCACTGGGTTGAGCTTCACTTCAGGTATTCCCCGATTTACCAACATGTGTTTTTCTTCAAATTATTATTTGACAGTAAATAGTGGTGATTTCAGGGTCATTATATAATTATTCTTGTGAACCTTTTAGCTCTTGGATGTGGGTATTGAAGGGTTGTGATGGTTAGTTGAATGAAAAATCACTAAAAGAGGCTTTCTCTCCATTTAGCAAGGTATATCATATACAAAGGCAAATACATTCTGATATAAAACAAAAAACATTTGATTTGATCTTGGACAAGAAGTAAACTAAAACCCCAATTTTGAAGATAATTATGATTGCTTATGATAGGCTTGAAGTGTTTGATCTTGAGCAGTGTGTGATCTCAATCTTTCACACACACACACATTTAGAGAGAGAGAGATGTAAGTTTGGATTTTCACTTTCTTATAAACTTTGTTGATTATTTTTTATTGTTCATGCTTTGAAGTCGAGTTTTTATTCTTCCCTTCCTTCTGAAAGTTGTTTACAAATTTGTGATCATTTACATATACTAATTATTATTTCTTGGTGGAGTGGTTAACACTTAATAATATGTATATGACAGTCTCAATTACCCACTTACCCTTTTATGTTATTTTCTAGGGTCCTATTTTTCAGCATTCCTTGTGGACCTTCTACATTAATGGTGTATGGAGATTTGGATTCGGATGAGTTTCCTGGTTTGTAGCTGGTTTTATCATAATTATTGTTATTCAATATTATTCACTTAGTTCCGTATTGGGGTTCTTAATTAATTTATTTCTAATTGCAGCTAATGGGAATGGGAGAAACTATAAAGATGTTACTGGTAGGATTATCAAACTTTATAGATCTCTTTTGAAGATCTATAAAAAATCAAGTGATTAGGTTTTTTTGGAATTTGTTTTGTTCGTGTGCAGATGGAAAAGGTGTGGATTATATGAGTGAAAGGTTTGGCATGGAGTAGTCAGATGCTTATACATTTTGTCAGCTTGATGCATCTACACAGAACTTCATGATTTCTAATTTGATAGGAGAAGGTTGATTTGGAACTGTTTACAAGGACCAACTAGATTCAAGGAAGGTAAAATATGTACGATCTATCAATTTGTTTTTTCATATGGTGGAAGAATGAATTAGTGGAATTAGATGACTGGAAGTTATCTGGTAAAATCATGGTAAAATCATCTGGAGGAGCAGAAAATATGTTGCATGGGATATCCAATTTAGATTTAGGGCTCGGGGTATTATGTTGCTTGGTGTAAACCAGAAGATCCTGACTTTGTTGTTGGACTCACCTATAGTAAAATCATCTCAACCTCCTTCCCACGTTCTTACAGTTATCTTGCCATGGGTGCTACAATTCAGGCAGTTGAGTCTATATATCAAATTTTGGTTGTTTGTTAAATTTGTTAGCCTCAGTTGTCTATTCATGTTGGAACTCAACTCATTCTGCAACCCAAAAAGGTATATATGTTCCTCTTACAGTGGGTATGAAATCAATTTTGTTCCCTATTGGATCATTTTGTGTATGTTAATTTCTTTCAAGGTTGCAAAAGGTAGGGAAGACGCTTTCTTTGCGAGCACTTACAATGGTGGAGTTACTGTTGTTACAGATGGTGTTTCTGGGTATAATATTGCTTCCTTTGTCATGTTAAGCATTTTTGGAGCTGAAAACTTTAAATTTGTTAATAGTAAACATTTTCCCCAATTGCATACAACCATTTGATTTTCAATTCATGATCCTTCTTGTGGTAGGTGAGATGAAAAGGATGTGGATCCAACACAATTTTCAAGAGAATAAGTGACTGATGGAACAAATCTTTGATTTGAGTGATAGCAAAAGTATTGGCTCATCTTTGACTAATGGCATTTAGAAATTAGTGGTTATACATAGTTTCATGGATGTTGTGTTGTACTTGTAGAACTTTCTAAAAGCTGAAAGTGGAAGTAGGATAAGTACCGATGGTTATATGGTTTCTGTGCAAGTGGAAATATGGATGATATATCTGTAATAGTCGGAGTGGTAAGCAATTTATATAATAAATCGTTGCTTTAATGGGTATATGTTCATATCATCATATGTAACAGTAATATAGATTTGGACAATGAATGCTTAGGGTACACCCTACATTTATAATCATATATTACAATTTTATTTGTCTTTTTAAGTATAAATTATTTTTTACCTTTTCATTTTATTACTCTTTTTTAGTATCATTCAACACAACATTTGTAGTAGCATTAAGATGAATGTAACGACATGATTTTTCAAACAAAATTTTCAATTTAAAAACTCATAAACAAATATCTCATCATTAATTCTCAAAACAACCAACAAGTTTTCAACACAATTATTCAATTCCAAGATCCACAATCATAGCTCAATATCAAGAGTGTGTGTACAATCATGCCGGTGCCTTCCCGGCGATCCTTGGAAGTACTGGAAACACATAACGCGGTAAGCGGGAATGCTTAGTGAGTTCCCCAAAATACCACATACAACAATTCACCACTAGAGGCTATACTCTGTACGACCCTCTGGTCAATGTGTATCAGCGAGACCCTCCAGTCCTGTAGCTCGTTGGATCCTCTGGTCCGGTCTAGCTCGTTGGACCCTTCGGTCCGGTCTGGTTGAGGACCCTCTGGCCTCGTAAATCGTTGGACCCTCCAGTCTGATCAGAATAGCACATAGCATACATAATCACAAAACACATAATCTCAAGTAAACACATATGACCTTCTGGTCCACACATAGATACCACCCTAGGTAATGGATAGTGAGAAGACTCACCTCGGGTAACTCGAATGATCTCGAACTCGAAACATTGATCTAGCCTCCACCTAATCACATACAGAAAATATCTCTACTTAATAAAGACTCTCAAAGGCTAGACTAATCCCTTCCTATGCTCTCTCAGAAGGGTAAAAGACCATTCTACCCCTCCAATGGTCCAAAAGCCCATTTGTTGACTAAACCCTAAAAGTCAACTAAAGTCAACCCTAAGGAGTATGCGGCGCGTACCAGATCCCTACATTGGGCGTACTCGACCCACTACAAGAAAAATGCTAAATAGATACGAAAAGTTACTATGGAATCAAAATCCGTTTCTATTTTACTAAGGAATATGCTACGGAACGACTTGTCGTAGCTATTTTGCTATATAAATGGTTACGGAATTGCATTACGTAGCTGAATCTTAAATAGCTACGTAAAGTTGTTACGGAATCGAAATTCATAGTTATTTCAATACGGAATATGTTACAAAATGGTTGGTTGTAACTAATTTGCTACGGAAATGACTACATAATTGCATTCCGTAGCTAAATCTTGAATAGTTGCTACGGAATTAAAATCTGTAGCTAGTTTACTACAAATAATGCTACAAGTTTTTTGGTTGTAGCTAGTTCTCTATGAAACTTGTTACAAAATCCATGTATGTAGCTAGTTGGCTACAAAAATGGCTACAAAATAAAAATCCGTAGCAAGTTAGCTATGGAATTAGGATCCATAGCTATTTTGCTAGGAAATTTGCTACAAAATAAAATTTTGTAGCTAATCTATTATGGAATATGTTACAAAAAAGGTGAATTTGCAAAATAACTACGAAATCAAAATCCATAGGTATTTGGCTACGGAAAATTTCGTAGTGAAATAGTTACGGAATATGTTTCCGTAGCAAAATATAGAAGATTTTTGAAAAGATATATTAAAAATGCACAATTATTTTTGAAAACTCAACAACAAAAACAAAAATGCACAATTATTTTTACATTATAAATATTTTAGCTTCAATTTTTAGATTTTGATGACATACATTTGCTAATTTTCTTATAATAATATTATCCCGACTTTGAAAATTATTACCTCTAAATCAAAATTTATTTACCCTCTATTGTACTAGCTGTTCTAAAAAAAAAAAGAATTAAAATGTTTTATTTTGACTTTTTAGTTAAAAAAATGGTCAAGTAATTGCCGCATAAAGTTTTTTTCAATAATGTTTGAGTTTGTTTCAATAATGTTTCATTAGGGGCAAATTAGTAAATTCAATATCCCCAATTTACGTCCTCACAAATTAGGGGTATTTTTGTTGAGTTCAAATCCATTGTCGGACAATGGTCAAGATCGGATCTCTTCCTCTCTCTCTCAACCTGCTGCCGCTGCCGCCCGTTGCGTAGCCACGTCGTCGCTGCTCACAACATTCCGATTTCAAGTACTGCCCCAAACCCTAAACGATTTTATTGGTATTCTTGTATCACTGTAAGCATCTGTTTTTTTCATGTTAATTAGGAAGAAAATTCCATAGCTAAAGCACTATTCTGTTTAGAAACAAAGTCTCCATGATTGGCTTCTCTGTCATGTATATAAACTAACATATTGCTAGGCACAGGGCCGTTCCAAGTGTATATGGGGCCTGGGGCGAAAAGAAAAAAAAAAGGCCCTTTAAAGATAAATATAATAAAGATTAAAAAAATCTTTTTTATTGACTATAAACACATTCAATTAACAATAAAAAGCAAGCAAAATTGTTTATCTTTTGAGTTAGTTTGAGTTTGAACCAACTTTAGGCCCTAAAAATCATTTTGGTAATATTTTTTTTATATATATAAATTTTGGGCCCCAGGAGTCGTGGGCCCTGGACGGTAGCCCGGGTTGCCCACCGTCTGGACCAGCCCTGGCTAGGCATAAAAGTCTCCACCACAGTAAAAGACTAAAAGTCCATCCAGGTGGATATGATTTGAAACATGATAAAGAATCCTAGTTTTATCAATCAAAAACAGAAGTTTGATAAAACACGACTTTTAGAAGTATTAACCATCTGAAATCATGAGATTCAGTTTAACCTTAATATAATGGTAACTATTTTAAAAAAATGTATACACGCAATAAACAAAGAAGGAATATTTTTATGTTAATTTATAGAAAGTAGGATCATTTTGTCAATGTGATAAAACCATGCCCCCGAGGCTAGTTCGGCTCCCACATTAATCATTTTGAAGTCCATACTTATCAAAATACAAATTTGACAAGTGTTTATTATGCTGTTAGTAGATATAGCATAACATTCAGTTTTAATTTTCTTTAATAAAAAAATGTGGATTGAAGTACTGAAAGAATGATATGTACAACAAAAATCCTCAATAGACACAAATTTGGTAAAATATATAGGTTAAAATCACCAAATTTGTGGGCTTACTTTAAAATTCTCCATGAAAAGTAAAATCCTGGATGGCATACTCTCGGCCCAAATTTGGTAATAGACACAAATTTATAGCCTGCTTTAAAATTCTTACTTTTCAAAACATAAAAGTCTCTACCGCAATAAAAGACCTTATGAGTGAAGCCAATATCATGGGATGAATTTAGGAGTGAACAATTAAATTCATCATCTTTGAAACGACAATTAATTATTATTATTATTATTATTATTATTATTATTATTATTATTATTATTATTATTATTAGTTTCATATTGCACATTCTTGCAACTACTTTATCCTTGTGAAACATATAGTTATTTTAAGAAGATTCAATGGTGTTGTTATTATTGATATCTTTCTTGCTTTTACGTGGTTTTTGCTTGGATATGACTAATGGCATATACTTGTAATCTTTATGTTTTTAAATATTTGTTTATAGTACAAATGATGATCAAATGAAGTTGTCTGTAATAGCTAATCTCTTAAGGGCAGCAACAAGTAACTTGTATAGATATTCTATATTTAGAGCAAAGGGCATAACTAACAATTTTTCAAAGTATGATGTATTATAGGAAAAGAACTTAAAATTAGGATGTTTAATAGAAAAAAATTGAAAGTAGTGTAACACCGTAAATTTCAAAATAATTTTTCGCATTTTTATAAAAACATAAGTCATTTAATATTCATAAAAACACCCATGTTTGAAATACAATTCATGTCATACAAAAATCCCAAGATCTCATAACATAAAATCCCATGTGTGTGTACTGATCAAGCCGGCGCCTTCCCACGGTCGTCACTAGTACCTGAAACAAATAACACCAAACACTGTAAGCACAAAGCTTAGTGAGTTCCCCAAAATACCACATATAACACATATTAGCCACTCGAGGATATAACTCTATGGGTCCGTGCATCCAAACTCTGTGAACCCTCAGGTTCTAACTCTGTAAACATGAACAGCATAAATCACATAGAATAATGCAGCGCAACATATAACACATACATAACATACAAGCACTGTATCACATAACTCTAGTTACCTACTCAAGGTAAAGTATAGTGAGAAGACTCACCTCGTGTATCTCGATAACTCGCAAATCCCTGGAATCACTCGTGCTCGATCCTCCGCACTATAATCTTCCTATAATACAATATATCTCTAATTAACACTTTTACAACAAAAGGTTGACTAGACCTATCAAGTCAACATTGGTCAACTCTGGTCAACGGTCAACTTTGACCGGACTCGGCGAGTGCACCAAAGCAACTCGACGAGTCTAACGCGTTCACTGACTCCCTCGGATCTTTCTTGGCACGTCAAGCACTCCCTTAACTCGACGAGTTTCCACCTGGCTTGAATCGCAGGGCAACCACAACTCAACTCGCCGAGTCCCAAGAATAACTCAGCGAATTCCGGCTTGACTCATCCCCATATTAACTCTTCCTGACTCACTGGGTTATCCCCCAACCCGGCGAGTCCACTCACTGAACATATTATGTGAAACCCCAACCCTACTCGCCGAGTCCCAAGAACAACTCGGCGAGTTCATGCCATGCACACACTTTTATTGACCTTCTGAGGTCAGATCTGCTTTCCCAAACCCTAGATCTAGCCTTCCCAAGCATGAATGTTACGTAAAGTTCGAAGCTTGATGCTTGTTTAACCCCCACAAGGCATCAAAAGGATATTTTGTCCCAAAAATAACCACCTAGGTCCAAAGACTCCATAATAACCCAAAAAGCTCCATTGGTTAAGGTCTCTGGACCTCTTTGAGTCCAGATCCAAGGCACAAACTCAAAGAGGGACCATTTGCTTCACGTAATCACTCTGCAAAAAGGGGTATAAAACCCTAACTTTAAAGATCAACCCTATAACTGAAGGAGATTCGAACCCTTACCTCAAAATGAAGCCTCTGGACTCTGGATCTGCTGTAATCTCCCCTGCCGTTGCTCTTGCCACCTTCCTCTTGCTAAACAAGGAATACAAAGGCCCAAAAGTGACTTCCTCTCTCCCAAAACGAATTAGCTCTCTTAGGGTTCTCTCAAGGGACTAGTAGTCGCAAATGGGAGGCTATAAGTGCCCTTAAATAGGCTCCAAACCCGAGGAATTAGGGTTTCATTAAACAGCGTGGACTCACCGAGTCCACTCCTTGGACTCGCCGAGTCCAGACGCGAATCCTTGTCCAAATCGCGATCCTACTCGGCGAGTTTGAGCTCCAACTCGTCGAGTCTCCTCACAAAATACTAAAAATATAAGAATGAATAATACCTGAAAATCCGGGCTGTTACAATTCTCCCCCACTAGAACTAGACTACGCCCTCGAAGTCTCGCTCTGCAAATAACTTCGGATGCTGCTCGCGCATCTCACGCTTCGGCTCCCAAGTCATATCGGACCCCTTCCGATGCTGCCACTGAACCAAAACCAAGGGTACCTCCTTGTTCCTCATAACCTTGATTTTCCGATCCTTGATTGCCACTGGTCTCTCAGCATAATTCAGGCTCGTATCCACCTGAATATCCTCTAGTGGAACCACTGCCGACTCATCGGTTATACACTTCCGCAATTGTGACACATGGAAAGTGTCGTGAATCTGCCCCAACTCTGCTGGCAATTCCAATCGATAGGCTACCCTGCCTATCCTCGCGATCACCCGAAATGGACCAATATATCGGGGCCCCAACTTGCCCCTCTTCCTGAATCGAATCACTCCTTTCCAAGGAGAGACCTTCAGGAGCACAAAGTCGCCGACCTGAAACTCAAGCTCGGACTGGTGTCTGTCCGCATAACTCTTCTGTTGACTCTGAGCAGTCAATAACCTCTGTCTGACCTGCTGGATCTGCTCTGTCGTCTGAAGTACGATCTCAGTGTTGCCCATAACACGTTGTCCGACTTCTCCCCAGCTAATGGGGGTCCGACACCTCCTCCCATACAACAGCTCAAAGGGTGGCATACCAATGCTCGAATGATGGCTGTTTTTGTAAGAAAACTCTGCCAAGGGCAAGTATGTATCCCAACTTCCCCCGAAATCCAATACACATGCCCAAAGCATGTCCTCGAGTGTCTGAATCGTCCGCTCACTCTGTCTGTCTGTCTGGGGGTGATATGCGGTACTAAAATGCAGTCTAGTACCCAGCTCCTCATGAAAATTTTTCCAGAATCTGGAAGTGAAACGTACATCCCGGTCTGAGACAATCGAGATCGGCACCCCATACCGAGATACCACTTCCCTCACGTACATCTCTGCTAACTTCTCTGCGGAGGAGCTCTCACTAATAGCAAGGAAGTGAGCGCTCTTCGTCAATCTGTACACAATCACCCAAATTGCATCGACTCCCCTCGCAGTCCTTGGAAACTTGGTGATAAAATCCATGGTAATCTGTTCCCACTTCCATTCGGGAACCTCCAATGGCTGCAACCTACCATGCGGTCTCTGGTGCTCGGCCTTAACCCTACGACAGGTTAAGCACCTCTCAACAAACCACGCAACATCCCTCTTCATACAGGGCCACCAATACTCCTTCTTCAGATCCAAATACATCTTAGTGGCCCCAGGATGGATCGAGAATTTCGACCGATGAGCCTCTTCCATCAAGATGGTACGCATTCCTCCCACAAACGGTACCCAAATCCGCCCCTGAAATGTCATAAGTCCCCGACCATCGGTAACAAACTCTGATACTAATCCTACAACTCACTTTTTCTTCTGGTTCTCCGATCTCGCTGCCTCAGCCTGTGCTCCACGAATGGTGTCCAACACCGGAGCCATCACGGTCAAACGCAAACAGACACCTCGCAATGGGGCGCTCTCCGCCCTGCGACTCAGGGCGTCGGCTACCACATTAACCTTGCCTGGATGGTACAGGATCTCACAATCATAAACCTTAACCACATCCAACCACCTCCTCTTTCGCATATTTAGGTTGGGCTGATCCATAAAATGCTTCAGACTCTTATGGTCCATGTATATCGTACAATGAACCCCATACAGATAGTGACGCCAAATCTTGAGAGCAAACACCACTGCCCCCAACTCTAGGTCATGGGTGGGATACCTCGTCTCATGTGGCTTCAGCTGCCTCGATGCGTATGCTATCACATGCCCTATCTGCATCAGCACCGCTCCCATCCCCAGGATCGATGCATCACAGTACACCACAAAGTCCTCCATTCCCTCCGGGATGGCTAACACCGGGGCCTCACATAACCTTTGGCGAAGCGTCTCAAAGGAGGTCTGCTGCTCGGGGCCCCATGAAAAAGCTACACCCTTCCGGGTCAATCTGGTGAGTAGCACTACGATCTTAGAGAAATCCTTGATAAATCTCCGATAATAACCGACCAACCCTAGAAAACTCCTGATCTCGGAGGGTGACCTCGGCACCTCCCATCTCATCACTGCCTCAACTTTGGCCGGGTCGACCAATATCCATTTCTAGTTAACGAGATGTCCCAGGAACTGGACCTCTCACAACCAGAAATCACACTTGGAGAATTTGGCATAAAGCCTCTCCGATCTCAAAACCCTGAGGATCTCCCTCAAATGTTCCTCGTGCTGCTCTCTAGACCTCGAATATACCAAGATGTCATCGATGAAGACAATCACTGACCGATCCAGCATCGGCCTGTACACTCGGTTCATGAGATCCATGAACACTGTTGGGGCATTGGTGAGCCCGAAAGGCATCACCACAAACTCGTAATGCCCATAACGCGTCCTAAATGCTATCTTCTGGATGTGCTCATCTCGCACCCTCACCTGATGGTATCCAAACCTCAAATTGATCTTGGAGAACCAAGATGCTCCTTGTAACTGATCAAACAAATCGTAGATCCTCGGCAACGGGTAACAGTTCTTGACCGTCAGCTTGTTCAACTCCCGGTAATCAATGCACATTCGGTGTGAACCATCCTTCTTCTTAAAAAAAGGATAGGCGCTCCCCACGGCGAGCTGCTCGGCCGAATAAACCCCTTTCCCAACAGCTCCTGAAGCTGTGACGACAACTCCTGCATCTCTGAAGGTGCAAGGCGATAAGGCACCTTGGCAATAGGCGCGACTCCCAGAACCAAATCGATACTGAACTCCACATGCCACACGGGAGGCACACCCGGCAACTCCTCTGGAAAGACATCTGGGAACTCACGCACTATCGGAATCTCCTCCACTGACCTCGGCCTCTCGGAGTCAACCCGCGTATCCATCACGTACGCCACAAAACCCTTACAACCCTGCTGTAGACACTGCCTCACTCTAGCGGCCGAACAAAACACTGATCCAGAACGGGTACCCTCGCCGTACATCGTAAGAACTCCCCTACTAGGGTCTCGTATGGTCACCAGCTGTCGCTCGCAGTCGATAACCGCACCGAATCTGCTCAACCATTCCATGCCCACAATGACACAGACATCACCCATCGCAATAGGAACCACATCAATCGGGAACTCAACACCGAAAATCTCGAGTATGCACCCGCGGATCACCTCTGTGGCATATATCGCCCTCTCGTCAGCTATGGAAACTCTCAGAGGCCGACTCAGTGCCTCGCGACTAACACTAATATGATGACTAAAAGCCAAAGATACAAAAGACCAACTCGCACCCGAGTCAAATAACACCAAGGCAGGTACAGAATTCACAAGAAAAGTACCTATGCATAACATAATATAAGCATAATATCTCAATTATCAAAATAAATACACGAAAGAATACATACCAGCCATGACATCGGGCGCTGCGCGGATCTCCTCCGCGGTCAACTGAAAGGCTCTCCCTCGTGCCCTCGGCACCTCGGCCTTCACTGGCCGACTCTCGGTAGCTCTGATGGCGGCAGGGGCAGATCCCTAAGGTGCTCCCTGAGCTGATCCCCGCAACTGCAGACACTCCGCCTTCCGGTGTCCGGTCTGGCTGTAGTGAAAACATACTGCAAACCCCTTGGGGCAATCCTTGGCCATATGCCCCTCCTTGCCACATTTGTAGCAAGATCCAGCTCTGCATACTCCATCATGACCCTTGCCGCACTTTCAACAAGTGCGTCCCTTCTGGCTCCCAGATTTAGGATCAGCGGGCTTGGCCCGCTTGGCTGCCGGCTGGAACTGTGTCGGTCGCCGATCCCTCCCTTGAGACTCCGCCTCCTCCCTGGCCTGAGTCTCTAGCTTAATCTCCCTCTTCCGGGCATTTTCCTGAAGCTCTGCAAATGTCCGGTACGAGGAGTTCGCCACGAACTCCCGAATGTATCGCCTCAAGATACTCAAATATCGGCTCATGCGTGCCTGCTTAGTGGACACGTGCTAAGGGCAGAACATCGCCCTCTCATGGAACATCCTGGTAATCACCGTAACAGACTCAGTACCCTGCTTGAGGGTCAGAAACTCCTAGGCAAAACGCTCCCTCTCCACCCGGGGAACGTACTCATCTCGGAACACGGCAGTGAACCTCTCCCAGGTCACTGCTGCAAGCTCGGCAGTCAAAAAGTGCGCTGTCACAAACTTCCACCAGTCCTTCGCTCCCAAGCGAAGCTGGTTCAGCGCGAACCGGACTCTCAAATGCTCAGGAGATGAGCAAGTGAAGAAACACCCCTCCATGTCTGAAATCCACCTCATAGCCGCCACCGGGTCCTGGGTCCCATCAAACTCTGGCGGTTTCGTGTTGCTAAACTCCCGGAATAGCAACGCATCACCACCCTATAGCCTCGCAGCAGCAACAGCTGTAGTGGCCGCTGCAACAGCAGCCTAAGAAAGAGCAGCATAACACTCGTCGAAAGTCTCAATCAGCATGGTCTTAATAGACCTGGACATCTCTGGTATCTCTACCCTGATGGCCGCAGCCACCTCCTCGTGGATGATCCGGCGGATCTTCTCATCACTAGCCCCACTGCTCTCTGGCATAAAACGTGTCCTCACCATGATCTACCTCTGAAATACAACATACGATAAATTAGAATCCCTTCGAGCATACTCACACTCGATAACTCTTCCCTCCTTGATCCTTGGCATTCCGAAGGTTCTTACTTGAACTGTACACCGCCCCGGTGCTTTCAATAGTACGGGCCCAATACTACTGTCCACACCGTTTCAGTATACACCCCAAATCCTCCTCTTCGGATCCCAAAATCCAAGCACTCTATCACTTTCTAACAGATCTCTCATAAGCTCCTCGCTGCTACCTATTCACTCTCAAGCATCTCATAGCAGCTCACCTCACCCTAGGCTAAGGCATCACAAATCAGGGCACTCTAGTCCTAATAGGTATACCTAGCCTACTCTAGCAAGAGAATACATCATATCAATCTCATAAACATATAATATAAGGGTATTTTGGGAATTCACCATTCGGGCGCTGACTGATCGTACACACGTTTCTACTCTGGGTTTCTCTAAAATCTTTTACTTATTTTAGAAAATTTGGTTCTCTTTTGAAAATATTTTCCAAATCCTCAGTTTGAGTTCAAATACTCCCGAAGGTGTACCGAATCCCTCAAACCAAGGCTCTGATACCAACTTGTAACACCGTAAATTTCAAAATAATTTTTCGCATTTTTATAAAAACATAATTCATTTAATATTCATAAAAACACCCATGTTTGAAATACAATTCATGTCATACAAAAATCCCAAGATCTCATAACATAAAATCCCATGTGTGTGTACTGATCAAGCCGGCGCCTTCCCACGGTCGTCACTAGTACCTGAAACAAATAACACCAAACACTGTAAGCACAAAGCTTAGCGACTTCCCCAAAATACCACATATAACACATATTAGCCACTCGAGGCTATAACTCTATGGGTCCGTGCACCCAAACTCTGTGAACCCTCAGGTTCTAACTCTGTAAACATGAACATCATAAATCACATAGAATAATGCAGCGCAACACATAACACATACATAACATACAAGCACTGTATCACATAACTCTAGTTACCTACTCAAGGTAAAGTATAGTGAGAAGACTCACCTCGTGTATCTCGATAACTCGCAAATCCCTGGAATCACTCGTGCTCGATCCTCCGCACTATAATCTTCCTATAATACAATATATCTCTAATTAACAATTTTACAACAAAAGGTTGACTAGACCTATCAAGTCAACATTGGTCAACTCTGGTCAACGGTCAACTTTGACCGGACTCGGCGAGTGCACCAAAGCAACTCGGCGAGTCTAACACGTTCATTGACTCCCTCAGATCTTTCTTGGCACGTCAAGTACTCCCTTAACTCGACGAGTTTCCACCTGGCTTGAATCGCAGGGCAACCACGACTCAACTCGCCGAGTCTCAAGAACAACTCGGAAAGTTCCGGCTTGACTCATCCCCATATTAACTCTTCCTGACTCACTGGGTTATCCCCCAACCCGGCGAGTCCACTCACTGAACATATTACGTGAAACCCCAACCCTACTCGCCGAGTCCCAAGAACAACTCGGCGAGTTCATGCCATGCACACACTTTTATTGACCTTCTGAGGTCAGATCTGCTTTCCCAAACCCTAGATCTAGCCTTCCCAAGAATGAATGTTACGTAAAGTTCGAAGCTTGATGCTTGTTTAACCCCCACAAGGCATCAAAAGGATATTTTGTCCTAAAAATAACCACCTAGGTCCAAAGACTCCATAATAACCCAAAAGCTCCATTGGTTAAGGTCTCTGGACCTCTTTGAGTCCAGATCCAAGGCACAAACTCGAAGAGGGACCATTTGCTTCACGTAATCACTCTCCAAAAAGGGGTATAAAACCCTAGCTCTAAAGATCAACCCTATAACTAAAGGAGATTCGAACCCTTACCTCAAAATGAAGCCTCTGGACTCTGGATCTGCTGTAATCTCCCCTCCTCCTTGCTCTTGCCACCTTCCTCTTGCTAAACAAGGAATACAAAGGCCCAAAAGTGACTTCCTCTCTCCCAAAACGAATTAGCTCTCTTAGGTTTCTCTCAAGGGACTAGTAGCCGCAAATGGGAGGCTATAAAGTGCCCTTAAATACACTCCAAACCGGGGAATTAGGGTTTCATTAAACAGCATGGACTCGCCGAGTCCACTCCTTGGACTCGCCGAGTCCAGACGCGAATCCTTGTCCAAATCGCGATCCTACTCGGCGAGTTTGAGCTCCAACTCACCGAGTCTCCTCACAAAATACTAAAAATATAAGAATGAATAATACCTGGAAATCTGGGCTGTTACAAGTAAGGTGTTATATTACACACTTTTTGGAGAGTAGGTTGTTCTATCTTGACGAGGATATGGAGTTAAATACTTGCATGTTATTTTCTTAGATTAATATTTTCATTTCAAGAAGTAAGGTTAGTATGTTTGTTTCCTAATCTTTTATTATTCCCTGATTACACCTGGTTTTTGATATTTGTGTACAGATATTATAAAATGATCAATAGAAATAGAAATTGGATGTATGAACGACTTGATAATCGTGGTCATGTTTCTCATGTTTTCATTAATGGTGTGAAAACATTCATCGAGTTTTTTTCTACTAAGAAAAGTTATATGGATGGAGATAAAATTAAATGCCCATGCACAAAATGCAATAACAAAGCATATAAAGCAGTTGATGAGGCAAAATATCACTTATACAAGTTTGGTTTTGTTCCAAATTATGGGTTTTGGGATAAACATGGAGAAACATCATTGGATAGTATTTCCTTAGGGATGAATGATACATACACGAGTTTAAATGAACACCATGATACTACTTATAGAGAAATGGTTATGGATGCAGCGGGTCCTGATTTCATGACTAGAACTCTTGATGAGGAGCGAAATCCAAAAGATAAGAAGTTTTTTGATATGCTAGAGGCAGCCGATAGAGAGTTGTGGCCTAGTTGTAAAAAGGCGACACAACTATCTGTTATAGCTCGACTATTGAATATCAAATCAGAATATCACATCCATGAGTTATGTTTTGATGCCATTTGTCAATTGATAAAAGTTTGGTTACCAGAGGAGAATAACATGGTTGATAGTTTATACGAGAGCAAAAAGTTAATATAAGCATTGGGTTTACCTGTGGAATTGATTGACTGTTGCAGGTCTGGATGTATGATATATTGGAGGGGTGACAAAGATCTTGATCGGTGCAAATTTTGCAACGCACAGAGGTACAAAAAGTCTAGAAATTCGTCCACACGTTCGCGTATACCTTTCAAGAGGATGCATTATTTCCCCTTGACTCCAAGGTTGAAGAGACTATACGCTTCACAAACAACAGCCACTTCCATGCGATGGCATGCTAATAATCATGGCCACCATGTCGGTGTAATGTGTCATCCATCTGATTCTGAAGCATGGAAGCACTTTGATATTAACCATCCTTCATTTGCAGCCGAAAAACGTAATGTTAGATTAGGCCTATGTACAGATGGGTTTCAACCCCATGGTGCTTCAGGAAAACAATATTCATCTTGGCCTGTCATTATAACACCTTATAATTTGCCACCGTTTATGTGTATGAAAGAGCCTTACATGTTTTTGACTGCAATTGTGCCTGGACCTACAAACCCTAAGCAAAAGCTAGATGTCTACCTTCAACCAGTTATTGCAGAACTCAAACAATTATGGGAAGAAGGTGTTTTAACTTATGATGTTTCTTTGAAAAAAAAATTTCAATTAAGAGTTGCATTGATGTGGACAATAAGCGATTTTCCGGCGTATGGAATGTTATCAGGATGGGCAACTGTAGGGAAGCTAGCATGTCCATATTGTGGGAAACATACACAAGCTTTTAGGCTTGAAAATGGTAAGAAGATATCTTGGGTTGATTGTCATAGAAGATTCCTCACCACTGATCATCCATATAGAAAAGATACAAATAAGTTCAAAAAGAATCGTGTAGAGATAAAAGGTCCTCCTCCAAGTATGAATGGTGAAGAAACCATAAGGCAAATTGAAGAACTTGGTTTGTTAAAAGTGACTGAACTTAATGCCGACGTAGTAAATAAATCACGTGGAAAATGTGGTTGGAAAAAGCGATGCATATTCTGGGATTTACCATATTGGAAAACAAACCTCATTAGAAATAATTTTGATGTTATGCATAGTGAGAAGAATTTTTTTGAGAATATGTTTTACACTATAATGGATGTTAAGAAGAAGACAAAGGACAACGCAAATGCAAGAGATGATCTGAAACTCTATTGTAAGAAGAGAAAAGGAGTTGATCAAAATCAAAGAGCATATTGTGCATTAGAGAAGAGGCAAAAGAAAGTCGTATGTGAATGGGTAGAGAGTTTGAGTTTCCTCGATGGTTATGTTTCAAATTTGGGGAGGTGTGTAGATTTGAGTGCATGTACACTGTTTGGAATGAAAAGTCATCATTGCCATGTTTTTATGCAAAGATTGTTGCCGATTGCATTCCACGAGATGTTGCCAAAAAATGTGTGGGAAGCAGTTACTGAGATAAGTCTTTTCTTCAAAAGCTTAACTTCAACAGTAATTACAACAGAAGACATGAAAAGGATTGAAGCTGAGATCCCATTATTTGTAAATTAGACACCATCTTTGTCTCTGGTTTCTTTGACTCAATGGAGCATTTGCCGATACATTTACCGTATCAAGCAATGATAGCCGGTCCCGTGCAATATTGATGGATGTATCCATTTGAGAGGTTTGTTTTGTAAATCACATTATATTTCAAAATTGTAAGTTGTCACTCTTGGTTAACATATCAAATGTTATGCTTTAGATTTCTTCACCAGTTGAAAAAAGATGTGAAAAATAAAGCTAGAGTGGAAGGGTCGATTTGCAATGCATGCTTAGTTCGTGAAGCATCAAACTTTTGGTCTCACTATTTTGAGCCTAGTGTTCATACACGTAACAGAAAGGTGCCTCGAAATGATGATGGGGGATTTGAAGATGAAGATAACAATGAAAAATTAACTATATTTTCATATCCTGGCCGCCCATATGGGAAACTCAAAAGTAGAAGTCTGACTGATGAGGAATTCAATGCAGCACATTCTTACATATTGGTTAATGAAGAGAAGATGCAACCTTACCTTAGGTAGTATTATGAACAACATTTAAGTCAGTTTTTATTTAATCTCAAAAGTTTAAACAATTTAAATGGTAATGTACAAGAAGTATGAAGAGTCATTGAAAGACCTAAATCCGGATATAAGTGAAGATGATCTTGCTGTTGAAGTGGATGAAAACTTTGCTACATGGTTTCAAAACTATGTGAGTTTTTACGTTGTCTTCTCTCTTCATTCCTCATTTGTTTATGTTTCTCGATTTTTCTCTTTAACACGTTAAATTTGCAAAGAATTGGATGAAGCTGCACAGGGATTCAGAGGTCTTACGATTATTTCCACTCTCCAATCCCTCTGTGACATTTCGTCGAACATCTTCTGACTGTTCGTGAACATTATTAACTTCATCATCAATTTGATCATCGCCTGTAGGAGGCAATTCCGGTGATAATTTGCCTACACAGTTGTGCATACGCAAGCCTCAATTCGTTTCAACTTTCAAGTTCAAATAACTGAGGTTAGCGATGTCGATTTTTACTATTTTTTTAATCGTACAATGAGCATCTGATTATTGTAATTATAGACATTGCGATAATGTTGTAAGTGTTTGGGTGCGTATATGCAGTCCTGCTCTTGGTTTTTGTTTGCAATTAGGAAACATCGGACGAGAATAACATGGTTGATATACTTTGATTTTAGATTTTTGAAGTGAAATTTCAAATAACATGGTTGTTTGCAATTCCTCTTTATTGTCTCCTCGTGAGTTCTTAATTTTGTGGTTACATAAGCTTTCTAGTAACCGACTTCAAATAGAACCCTTTGTTGATACTGTAAATATGCAACAAGTATATTAGTTTCTTCATTAAGCCATTAATCTGCATTAAAATGAGACTTTCCCACAAATATTAATTCAAATCATTGAATTTAATTATTACTCATTTGTACAAAAGATCCCTACTATAAATCTGTCTCGTAACTTGTTTACAAGAACATTTATCTGATCTTTAATCTCTCCTGTTCAAACAAACAAAACTTGATTATAATGTTGAAAATGAAGACACGTAAGATGATTTACATACCTTTTTCTATGATGTCAACGTTATTGACCATGATTCTGTGAACAAGTTCACTTTTAGTAATTGAAGAATAGTTTGCAGACAATAATATATTTTAAATGGTCTGAACAAGTTCTGATAAGCAAATTTTTTTCTCAACCTGTCAGTAAAAAATGTGTTTATAATATTACACAAACTTTTTGGAATCTTGAAGCAAGTAGAGTAGACACAGGGTGTTACTTGACATCCTTGAGCCTCTTAATTAAAGAGTCTAGGGATTTTTTTCTTTGGATTTTACTTTTCTGTAATCCAAAGCATTATAGCTTCTTCTTCAGATACAAGAGAAGCTTGGTTTTCAGCAAATGATTCCAACAATTTTATAACTAGATCAATCCCTATCACAACATTCAAACTAAACCTTTTCACAGATTCACCAACTAAAAAGTTAACAATTGTTTCCGAGATGTAGGAAAGAACATCTTGTAACACTCTGACCAGGTAATATTTGTTCCCTGTTTTGTATTGTTGGATAAACATGGTAGAGCTCTTGCCAAAACGGGTGTGCCCAACAGTCGGCTTCATGTTGTTGCAGGTGTTTCTTATCTTCTTAAAATGATTCGCCCATCTGAAAGATAAATCACTAAGAATGGTGTTATTATGGTATATTAATCACATTGCTTGATAGATAAATTTAAAGCCTTTTGTTTCCTTCTATGGAAGAGTGATGTATGCATGAAGGAAGTATTGTATGAATGAAGTATGAACAAACTAAACATGGTAGCTACTTAGTAATGAATAACATTGCAAAAACAAACAAAGTGATGACAATAGATAAAATTCTACTGTTCGCATCTCAATTATAAGAAATATCTTTATAATCAGCATTTACCCTTTTATTAGATATATCAATTAATGATTTTTCTTGTTGGATAATGCAGGAGCCAGAGCCGATTGATTGGGAGTACTATAGGAAAGGTCTTTCTTTACCAACAAACAAACCTATTGATTGGTAGTAATTTTAATTGCAGTTTTTGTGCAACCATAGAAATCATTCCATTTGGGTTCAAATTTTTATTGTTTTTCTAACTTTATCTTAGATAAAATTCAAAATATTTTATAGATAATTTTGAATTTTTGGTCCTATATCTTTTTTGTGTATTAGCACTCTTGTTTAAAATGATTTGAGTAATGGCCTCATTTTGTGTATACTATCTAGACACCCCTTTTTCCCTTCCTAACATTCCTTTGAACTATGTTATAATGTGCTAAGTTGGTGAAGGGTAAAACGGTCATTTATCATACTCAAATAGTCTTTATTTCTATAATATTTGTGATCTAACATATTTATAACTTCTTAAGTTTTTAAAATTTCAGGAAAGATGTCACAATTCTTATTAAGAGACACATTGAAACGAAAGCAACATACAAGTGTACGTTTCATAAACAAACGTACCAATGATGAAAAATCTGTTGGTAATATATCTGTCCCATTATCTACACCAACATTATCTACACCAGCATTGTCATCATCATCATCTCGTACCACATTATCATCTGTTGGTATTGTATCTGCCCCAACATTTGTTTCACATGTTGGTACTATGGGTGCCACATCATCAACACATTCATCATCCTTACCTACATCATCCAACCAGTCATTTTTACCTACATCATCTACCCAATCATTTGTACCTACATCTATGCAATCATCTACACCTGCATCTACTACATCATCTGTACCTACATCCACAACAAATTGTAGTGAATCGGTTGAGGAAATTGTTGGCGTTCAACATCAAGAGTATTTACTTGGATCTACAGGACTGGATGGGCGTCTATATATTGGAGTGCGAGATAAGGAGTAAGTTAAAATTCTTACATTTTTATCAACATTGAGCTTCATGATTTTTACAATGTTAATTTTTTCTTTTGTAGGTTATTTCCTTCGGGCCCATGTTCTTCCGTTATCTATGAATCCTTTGGTAAAAGAGTTGATTTAAACGGGTATAGTTGGGCAACTTTAAGCGACGAGACAAAACTTCTTTATTGGGACGAGTTTCATGTATGTATCTCGTTTATGCAATTATTAGGTACTCATTAACTTAAAAACTCATCTATATATTTTGTATTGTAGAAAAAGTGCTATTGGGATGATGCAAAAACTCCGTTAGTCCAAGCTTGTTGGGAAAATAAGGCAAAGGAAAGATATAGACAATATATCTACAATATAAGCTCAAATGGAAAAAACCGACTCTAAAAAAAACCTGTTAATGTAACATCATAAGTGTGGACATCCTGGACTGCAAGATGGAATACTGAAGAGTTCAAGAAGAAATCAGAACAAAACAAAAAAAAATAGGCGTAGAGGTGTAGCTAATGGACAAGCCCTTTATACGCATACCGGTGGATCGGCTTCTCATTCCAAGATTGCTTCTGATTTAGTAAGTACTCATTTAATTTTATATTATAGCAATCTACTTTCGTTTAGAAATACCATTATTTAGTTCTATTTTGATTTTTATAAGGACTAAGCCTAAATACATAAAATAGCAATCTACTTTCTTTTAGTTGTATGTTATAGTTTTTCTAGTTCCATTTTGATTTTTAAGAGGACTAATCCTAAAAAGTATGTTACTTTATTTTTCATTTTTAAAGAGTGGAGCCTATATGCAAAAAATAACAATCTACTTTCATTTACTTTTGTATCATAGCAATCTAGTTCCATTTTGATTTTTAAATGGGTTTAGCCTAAAAGTAAGTTGCTATTTTTTCATTTTTAAATATCTAAGCCTAAATGTAAAAATAGCAATCTACTTTAATATTGATTTTTTTGTATATATGTAGAAGAAGCTTTGGGGACATGATCCGGCACACCATGAACTATTCTTGTATACACACACTAAGAATCACGATGGAGTGACTTTTTTAGTTGACAAAGCTAAAAAAATTCATGTAAGTTTTATTTTTAATAATTTCATGTAAATTTTTTTTTGATTTTTTTTGTATAAGTTTATCTCAACACAATTATAAAATTATAGGATGATTTTATGGAACGATGTGATCGCTTGGAAGCAATAGGAGAGGAAATTGATGAGGACAAACTATTTTATGATGTTGTTGGGGGACATGATCGAAAAAAGAGATTATATGGAGTTGGCTCATATGGAAAGCGCATTCGTTCTAGTAAAGGATCTTCTGAAATGCATCGCGAACAATACGAGGATAACAATGCCGAGACAAAAGTCGAGATTGAGAATTTGAAGAAGTTAGTTGAGACACAACGCGAACAATATGAGGATATTCAACAAAAATATGAGGATGTTCAGCAAAAATATGAGGATGCTCAGAAAAAGAATGTGGAGTTTCAAGAGAAAAATGTGGATGTTCAAGCAAAGTTTGAACAACAACTTGCACAAGCAATGAATGTCATTAACACATTGAGTGAACAAGTCAAAACTTTTATTAAATAATGATAGAATATTATGTATCGAATAATGTTTTACGTTAAATTTGTAGCGATTTTTAATTTTGAAATATGTATATTTTGATTTATTGGATATTTCTTTTAGTTTCTATAGAAATACTTTATTATTTTTGGTTTTATATTAATTGTATTTTTGTAAATTGATATAATAAGTCAAATTAAATAACCGAATTTTATAGAAAAAATGATATTGAACGATTGTTATGGAATTGACTACAAAAAATTTGCTATGGAATTTGCAACGGAATGAATGGCTACGGAATTTGTTACGGAACGAATGGCTACAAAATTTGCTACGGAACAATTAGCTACGGAATTTGCTATGGAGCAAATGGCTACGGAATTTGCTACGACCAAATAGCTACGGAATTTGCTATGGACCAAATGCCTACGGAATTTGCTACGGAACAAAATAGATACGGAATTTGCTACAGAACTCATTGTTACAGAATTGTGATGGAAGTGTGTTGTAGTTGAAATGCTACGGATAGACGTCATAGCAACGGCCATAGCAAAATTGCTACGGAACTATAATTTCGTAGTTAAACATTTTGCTACAAGAAATCTTACTATGGAATCTCATTGGCAAATTCCGTAGCAACTTCCGTAGTTATTTAGGTTTAGCTACGAAATTACATCATTTTGCTACGCAATTTTTCCGTAGTTAAATCGAAATTTTATTGTAGTGACTGTTACGCTGATATTGGGCTGCTTGAACCCTACGCCCCGCGTACTGGGATTTACGCTCAACGTACGTCCCAGTTTCCCTCTTATCTAACTTATGGTCTTAATCAGCGTACGAGGGTTAGGGCACACTTAGGGTTTTGCTCTCTGGAAAGGGTGGCTAAAAGTGAGGCCATAATGTTCCTTATATAGGGCTCACCCCCACAATTAGGGTTTCAATCTGAACCTAGTACGCCCAATGTACACTATGCTACACCCAGCGTATTGGGTAGTCTTCGCATCAAGAATACACTCATGAGTACGTGCAACGTACTCTCCCTTACGCCCAACATACTCAAAAGCCAAACATTCTTTTCAAGGACTAATTTTGACAACTTGAGGAAATAAAAGGATCAAAGAGATATACCTGAATTCCGAGATGTTACAATTCTCCCCCACTAGAATCTGACTTCGCCCTCGAAGTCTTGCTAAATAACTCGGGGTACTGCTCCCGTATCTCCGACTCTGGTTCCCAAGTCAAATCGGACCCCTTCCGATGCTTCCACTGGACCTACACCAGAGGCACTTCCTTGTTCCTCAGAACCTTCGCTTTCCGATCTAGGATCGCGATCGGCCTCTCAATGTAATTCAAGCTCGCATCTACCTGAATGTCCTCTAATAGCACTACTGCCGTCTCATCAGCTACACACTTCCGCAACTGGGTTACGTGGAAAGTGCTATGGATCTGGCTCAACTCCTCAGGTAGCTCCAGCTGATATGCTACCTTGCCTACCCTGGCAATCACCCTGAAAGGTCCAATATATCAAGGCCCCAACTTGCCCCACTTAATGATACTTTATAAGTCTAGAAAGTATTTCTTTTGTGGTTAAAACCATGTTTGATAAAGGAAGAAATCATAAGTAATTTCGTGATTGGAATGTTTGTTAAATAGTTAAACCACAAGTAAATCGATACTTAAAATATTTGATAAATAGATAAACCATAAGTAATCCATACTGAAAATGCTGGATAAGGAGTTAAACCATAAGTAAATCGATACTTAAAATATTTGATAAATAGATAAACCATAAGTAATCCATACTGAAAATGCTGGATAAGGAGTTAAACCATAAGTAAATCCATACTTAAAATGCTTGATAAAGAGTTAAACCATAAGTAAATTCATACTTAAAATGTTGGATAAAGAGTTAAACCATAAGTAAATTCATACTTAAAATGCTTGATAAAGAGTTAAACCATAAGTAAATTCATACTTAAAATGTTGGATAAAGAGTTAAACCATAAGTAAATCCATACTAAAAAAATGCTTGATAAAAAGTTAAACCATAAGTAAATCCATACTTAAAAATGCTTGATAAACAGATAAACCGAATACGTGGTTTCTAGTTAAAGAGTCTGGTTAATGCCTATAGTGAGTCCTATAACCGAGCTATGTGACCCATTATAATCCCTGCACAACACTTCATTAGACGTCGTAGTCAGGGCCGGCCCAACTACATGGGCAAGTTGGGCTTAGGCCCAGGGCATCAAAAAAATGAGGGCATATTTTTTATCCAGTAAGTTATAATATATGTATATAATTTTGGCCCAAAAATTAAACCCAATTACTCCAATAGTCCAGCAAGTCAGCATTAGGGCATTCGCCATTCCGCATTCTGATTCAGCGATCTTGAGGGCCAAGTGAATTAGCGCAATCGGGAGATGAGGAGTCGGGAGATTAGGAGTCGGTCGACCAACGGTCGAATGGATTCAACGTGTTTGTTGTGTGAGCATCACCGATTCAGCCGATGCATTCAATTTCAATCAATAAATCTTGACCTCTCAATTTCTTATTCAATCTTCTTCTCAATTTCTTATTCAATCAATCAATCTTCTGATTCTTCTCTAAAACTTATAGCCTATTCGTTCAATCGAGGAAACCAACATCTGATTTTTGATTTGATGATTTCTAATTAGTAATTACCGACAACAAACGAAGGGAACTACGAACCAGTGAAGAAGGCAAGAAATCAAACACAGCCGTGAGTTTTCTTCTGATTGCAATTTGCCAATTTCTATTCTTCATTCTGATAAACTCGAATTTTGGGTGAGTTTTCTTCAATTGACTGTGAGTCTATGAGTTTTCTTCAATCATTGTTTCTTTTTTCTTAATATGATTAATTGAATATTATGATTTGTTGTTTGAGTTGCAGATTTGGAAATTGGAATTTTCAATTGTTTTCAAATAGAAAACGAAGTGAACCACAGTTTCTGAATTCTCTTTTCAGTTCTCATTTTGTGCTCTTCAACTTATTAGGGTAAGTTTTCTATTTTTCTTTTAATGATTTTTTATATTTCTGTATGAACATCAACCACAGTTTCTGAATTATCTAAAGTTTTGTTTTTGTTTCTGTGATGTGAATCAGGACTTGGGACTTGGGAGGCTGATTTTTGTTTATTTTGAAATCTTGAAAGGTATATATTTATTTCATTGTAGTGTTATTACTTATTAGTCAGTACTTGTTGAAAATGGATTTGTATTTCTGATTGTATGTTTTAATTTTCAGATTATTGGCATCTTCAAAGTGGGAAATAATAATGAAAACTTTGGCCAGGTTGTATCTTTCTTTGCTTAGCTTTTATAACTAGAATTATTGATTTTTTTTCTTTGCTTAACTTTTTTCTTGGCTGATTTTTAAATATGTTTCCCCGAAAACAACCATCGGGTGCTCAAAATAGAAAATGAAAAAGAAAAGAACAAGAAGAGGCTAATCAATTAAGAGGGTCTTTAAATAAATATTTTGTTAGAAATCAAAATTCCAATGATCCGGTTAATAATTTTAATGTTCCACCTAGTACTTCCAATGATTCGGTTGATATTTCCAATGATTTTGAAAAAAATGATTTTTTTGATAAAGATAAACCAAGTGATTTTAATATTTTTGATCCTAGAGTATGGGATGATTTAGATTCAAAAATGAAAGATTTACTAATAGAAAAAGGGCCAAATAGAGAAGTTGATACCAACACAATTTTTCTAAAAGATTCACTTGGTAGACATTTTTCATTTGATTTTTTCATTCGGAAATTAAGAAATGGTGATTCTTTTGATAGAAAATGGTTAGTGTATTCAAAAGAACTTGATAAAGTTTTTTGTTTTTGTTGTAAGTTGTTTAAAACTATTCGAACTAAAAGTAGTTTGACAACCGAAGGAATTAAAGATTGGAAGCATCTTAGTGAAACATTAAAACAACATGAAAATAGTTCCGATCATATGGATAATTTAAGAACATGGAATGAAACGCGAATTAGGTTAAATAAAAACGAAACAATTGACAAAGAAATTCAAGAAATGATAAAAAAAGATACTGAACATTGGAAAGAAGTTATGGTTAGAATTATTTCTGTTGTAAAATGTTTAGCAAAAAATAACTTGGCTTTTCGTGGTACAAATGAAAAAATTTATGAAAACTCAAATTGCAATTTTTTAAGTGTAATTGAATCAATTGCAGAGTGGGATCCGGTAATGAAAGAACATTTTCGAATGATTCAAGACAAAGAAACACATAATCATTATCTTAGTCATAAAATTCAAAATGAATTAATTGAAATGTTAGCATCCGAGGTAAAATGTGCAATTATAAAAAAAATCAAAAGGGCAAAATATTTTTCTATAATTCTTGATTGCACTCCGGATGCTAGTCACCAAGAACAAATGACTTTGATTATAAGATGTGTAGATTTGGAAAGTGTTCCATTAAAAGTTGAAGAGTTTTTTTTAGAGTTTTTAATTGTAGAAGATACATCCGGTCTTGGTCTTTTTAATGTTTTACAAGATGCCCTAAAATCTCTTGATTTGGATATTAATTATGTTCGTGGTCAAGGGTATGATAATGGGGCAAATATGAAAGGTAAACACCAAGGTGTTAAAAAACGATTGCTTGATATAAATAATAGAGCTTTTTATATGCCTTGTGGATGTCATAGTTTAAATTTGGTTTTGTGTGATATGGAAAATTCTTGCCAAAAGGCAAAAACTTTTTTTGGTACATGTCAAACGCTTTATAATGTTTTTTCCAATTCAACCAAAAGATGGAGTGTTTTACTTGAGTTTGTTTTTGATCTAACACTTAAATCATTATCAGCTACTCGTTGGGAAAGTCATATTGAATGTGTTAAAGCAATAAAAACACAATTTTATCAAATAAGAAAAGCTTTAAAAAAAACTATCTATAATAAGTGATAATGGACAAGTGTGTAGAGATGCTGATTCACTAGTAAATGGTGAATTTTCTAGTTTTGAATTTATTTTAAGTTTAGTTATATGGTATGATATTTTGTACAAAATTAATTTGGTAAGCAAAAAGTTACAATCCAAAGAAATGCTTCTTGATGTTGCTGTAAAAAATTTAGAAGGGTTAATTAATTATTTTGAAGAATATAGGGAAAGTGGGTTTGACTTTGCTATTAGTGAAGCAAAAGAAATAGCAAATAGTGTTAAAGTTAAACCCGAATTTCCTCAAAAACGCAATAAAAAAAGAAAACAACATTTTGATGAAATTCCAAATACCGAAAAAGAACACCAATCTTCTCAAGAAGCATTTAAAAGAGATTATTTTTTTATTCTTGTTGATATGGCTCTTGTTCAATTAAAAAGTAGATTTGAACAAATGCAATATTTTGAATCGATATTTGGTTTTTTGTTTGATGGTTCCAAATTAGTTTCTTTAGTTGATGATGAATTAAAGAAATGTTGTTTAAATCTTGAGTCCAATTTGAAAAATGGTGAAGATTATGATATTGATGGAGATGGTTTATTCATTGAGTTAAAACTTTTGTAGAAAATGTTGCCGGATGAAGCATATAAAAGTCAAAGTCCTTGGATATCTATTCAAATAATGGAGTATGCAAGAAGAATGGATATGTTCCCTAATGTGTTGGTTGCATATAGGATATTATTGACGGTGCCGCTTACGGTTGCTTCCGCGGAAAGAAGTTTTTCAAAATTGAAGCTTTTGAAATCGTATCTCCGAAGTACCATGGCTCAAGAAAGATTGAATGGATTAGCAATTTTAAGTATTGAAAGTGATTTTCTAAAAAATATTGATTATTGTAAAATAAGAGATGTTTTCGCTTCAAAAAATGCGCGAAGACATCGTTTTAGGTGATTTTTTGTATATTTTGATTGTGTTATTTGTTTGATTATAAAAATTACTGCATTTTTTATATTAGAAATTACTACATTTATTTGATTATATGTTTTTGTTATTGTACGTTACACATATAAGAGCATAATTTTTTTATCTCGCCCCGGGTAGTAAAAAACAATGGACCGGCCCTGGTCGTAGTTATACTAAAGATAATTATCACTCGCTTCGATTGATCAGTCGAGGTTGTAGCTAGCAACCGCAGGTGGGGGTGTCAAACCGTATAGATCTATACATGCATATCTCGCTTCGCGGATTAACGGTTATGGTTTAAATGGGAATACTAAGTGGTTAAACTTAGGTAATGAATATTGTCTCACTATAGAGGCCATTAACTAGGTTATACGGTAAAGTTTCACTATAAAATCTGAGTAAGTTCGATAAATCCGTAAAAATGTATGTCACTCGCTTAAATAGATAAAATGTTTCTTCATATGCACAAAGGTTTTCAAGATATAATTGTTAAAATTCTTACGTAAATGATTAAAATATATGTTTGTACATGCTTGATATAAGTAAAAAAAATATTATTCGCAAGGAAGATAATGTTTTTAAACGCATGCATATCGTAAGAAATCGGTTTATAATATATTATTTTAACAATAACAAATATTAAAATTAGATATATGTTTTACATGCGTATTCATAACCGATATATATAGATTTAGCATGTTTTTAAACACATGTCTAACCGGTAAATATATTTATATATACAGACGAATGGAGGGAAACGAGACCCATCTGCTGGGTCTCTAGGTCTTGGTTGCTCGTAAGGGCTAAAACACGAATAATGGTGATGGCGGAAGGGCTTACAGAGGGTAGGCGGTGGTCGTGAGTGGTTAGCATCTGCAGCAGCAAGTCCGACGATAGTGGATATCGGCGGCGTTGAGTGGCAGGGGGGTGATCTGGCGACCTTCTGCTGCTTCGTCCTGGCTTATGCTTGACGGATACGGAGAGCGGAGGTAAGGGAGGGGGTGGTGGTGAACGGAAACAGCAGAACTACATAGGAGGGAGCTGTTGGGTGATTTCTTCACCGGAAATGGGTGGTGGGTGGCGATTTCGAGTGGTTATCGGTGGAGAAGCTCCAATAAAACGATAGAGGCAGTGGGTGGTGATGTTTTGAGGGTACTTGGCTGTATGTATGCGCAATAATTTTAGGATGGTGGTTTTCCGGTGGTCACAAAGGTGGCGGCAGTGGGTGGTTCGTTTGCTTCGGTCAACAGATAAGAAATGGGAAACGAAGATGTTGGTGTGACTCCTTGCTTTGCCGGAAAATGAGAAACAACACTTCCACCGGAGGTGTTCTTGAGTGTTACAAACAGAAAGAAGAACAAGAGATAGGATGGAATTGTTTGGGTATTTTTTTGCCTTGGTCAGATTATGGTTATGTACACTACCCTTCGCAATACATAGAGGAAAATATGAAGTTTGAATTAGGTTGAGAGGAGTGATCGACAAATGTTGGGTTTCTTTGTTTTTCTTTCACCATTAGAGTATGAAAATTTTGATCAGTTTGTAAAGTCTCCGTGGACATTTCCTAACTATATCTATGTTGACTTTCATAAGAGTCCAAATAAGTGAAGGAGGGAGAGATATGGAGAGAGAAAGAGAGAGACGTAAGCTTAAGGCTGCATCCATAAATTTTTTTTTTTTTTTTTTTTTTTTTTTTTTTTTTTTTTTTAATTTATTTTAGTGCATAACATTTCATTTAACCTTAAAAACGGGTTTCAATTCGCATGTCCAATTCCCGACCTTCGGAAATTTTTCTGATACTACCAATTGATAGATTTTAAAAACCCGAACGTATAAATTTTTCGAGTTGTAGAAGACTAGGAATTTGTGTTTAAAGTTTTGCGTGTAATTGGTTTGATATGTCTAATTTTTACAAATATTTTACTAAAAATATTTCGAGTAGTAAATAAAATATTAGACCGTAGTCTGAGTTCATAAACGCTCTCAAACATTCTATCTGAGGTGTACAAGTGCCTTAACGGATCAATTCGGTTTATGAAATCGGATAAATGTAGTGTTATACGGGTGTGGTTTCTTAAAACGGTCATATCTTTTGCACATGAACTCCGTTTTTGGCATTCTTTATATATTCACGATCAGGGAAACATGTACTACGAGTCTAGAATATTTTCTTTGTTTATAGACGTTTAATACAATATTTTAGTTTTTCCGTCGTTAACCAAAGTTACAATTTGCGTTTTAAGTTTCGGTCAATATTTTCCATAATTTGAGATATGATATAATTTCATGTATTATTTTATTTGAAATGACACTGTATTTCAATTAAAATATGCATTAAAATTTAATCGGTCAAGATACAAAAGGGTCTGTGGTGAACTAACCGTTTACAGATTCAGACCTAAATTCTGGGATGTCACATGCGCTGATCCCTGAAGCAACTGCAGGCACTCGGCCTTCCTATGGCCAGTCTGGTTGCAATGAAAGCAAACCAAAAATCCCTTAGGGCAATCCCTCACGATATGCCCCTCCTTCCCGCACTTGTAACACACACCTGCTCTGCACACCCCATCATGGCTTTTGCCGCACTTCCTACAAGTGTGGCCCTTCTGACCTCCCAATCTCGAATCAACGGGCTTTGCCCGCTTGGCCGCCGGCTGAGACTATGTCGACCTCCTATCCCTTATCTGAGACTCCGCCTCCTCCCTGGCCTGAGTCTCTAGCTTAATCTCCCTCTTCCGAGCATTTGGCTCGAGCTTAGCAAATGTTCGGTATGTCGAATTCGCCACGAACTCACGAATGTCTCTCCTCAGAATGCTTAGATATCGGCTCATACGTGCCTGCTCATTAGACACGTGCTCAGGGCAAAACAACGCCCTCTCATGAAACATCCGTGTGATCACAATCACAGACTCAGTCCCCTGCTTGAGGGACAAGAACTCCTGGGCCAACTGTTCCCTCTCCATCCGGGGGAACGTACTCGTCTCGAAACATAGTGGTGAACCTCTCCCAAGTCACCACGGTAAGCTCTGCAGAAGAAAAATCAGTTGTCACAAACTTCCACCAGTCCTTCGCTCCCAAGCGAAGCTGGTTCAGCGGGAACCGTACCCTCAGATGCTCCGGACAAGAACATGTATAGAAGCATCCCTCAATGTCAGAGATCCATCTCATCGCTGCTATCGGATCCTAAGTCCCATCAAACTCTGGTGTCTTCGTGTTGCTGAACTCCCGGTACAGCAACGAGTCACCCCCTGTAGCCTAGCAGCGGCCACGGCTACGGTGGCCGCAACAACAACATCATCGGTAAGAGCAGCATATCGGTCGTTAAATGTCTCAATCAGCGTGGTCTTGATAGACCCAAACATCTCTGATATCTCAACTCGAATGGCTGCAACCACCTCATCGTGAATCATCCTGTGAATCTTATCATCGCTAACTTCGCTGCTCTCTGGAGTGTGGCGTGTACCCACCATGATGTCTCTGAAACGCAACACAAACGAAATCAGAGACTTGCTCGAGTATTCTCGCACTCCATCACAAAACCCTACTTGTTCCTTAGTACCCTAAGGATTCTTACTTGGAATGCTCATTGGTCTGGTGTTTCCAGTAGTACGGGCCCTATACTACCTTCCACACCACATCAGTATTCACCCCAAGTCCTCTTTCTAGGATTCTAGATCACAAGTACTCTATATCTCACTGAGTGCAGGCTACCACCCAGTAGACCTCTCATAAGCTCCTCTCTGCTACCTACTCACACTCGAAGTAATTCACAGTAGCAGTAACTCCTAGGCTAAGGCATCACAAATCAGGCCATTCTAGTCCTAAATATGAATACCTAGCCTACTCTAGCATGCATAACACATCTCATAATATCTCATAACACATAACGTAAGGGTATTTTGGGAAATTACCATTCGGGTGTTGGCTGATTATACACACTACTCTGTTCCGCTCTTTTGGAATCTTTTACTCTTTTTAGAAAAATTGTTTCTTTTTGAAAACTTTTCTCAAATCCTCAGTTTGAGTTCAGATATGCCTGAAGGTGTATTTGAATCCCTTAAACCAAGGCTCTGATACCAACTTGTAACGACATCATTTTTCAAACAAAATTTTCAATTTAAAAACTCATAAACAAATGTCTCATCATTAATTCTCAAAACAACCAACAAGTTTTCAACACAATTATTCAATTCCAGGATCCATAATCATAGCTCAATATCAAGAGTGTGTGTACAATCACGACAGTGCCTTCCCGCGATCCTCGGAAGTACCCGAGACACATAACACATAACATAATAAGCACAAATGCTTAGTGGGTTCCCCAAAATACCACATACAACAATTCGCCACTCAAGGCTATACTCTGTACGACCCTTTGGTCAATGTGTCTCAGCGGGACCCTCCAGTCCCGTAGCTCGTTGGACCCTCTGGTCCGGTCTAGCTCGTTGGACCCTTTGGTCCGGTCTGGTTGAGGACCCTCTGGCCTCGTAAATCATTGGACCCTCCGGTTCGGTCAGAATAGCACATAGCATACATAATCCCAAAACACATAATCTCAAGTAAACACGTATGACCTTCCGGCCCACACATAGATACCACCCTAGGTAATGTATAGTGAGAAGACTCACCTCGGGTAACTCGAATGATCTCGAACTCGAAACACTGATCTAGCCTCCGCCTAATCATATACAGAAAATATCTCTACTTAATAAAGACTTTCAAAGGCTAGACTAATCCCTTCCTATGCTCTCTCGGAAGGGTAAATGATCATTCTACCCCTCCAATGGTCCAAAAGCCCATTTGTTGACTAAACCCTAAAAGTCAACAAAAGTCAACTAAAGTCAACTAAAGTCAACCCTAAGGAATACGCGGCGCATACCAGATCCCTACGCTGGGCATACTCGACCGTTACGTTGATATCGGGCTACTTGAACCCTACGCCCCGCGTACTGGGATTTACGCTTAGCGTACATCCCAGTTTCCTTCTTATCTCATTTATGGTCTTAATCAGTTAAGACCTTAGCTCAAAATACAGATCTGGACCCCCTATAGTCTCCTAATCCATAAAGTCGAAGACTTTATGCCCTTGCATGGCTGTAAAGGTCATCATCATCTAAATCACACCACTTCCTTCACCAAGGAGCTCATATCTCATGCATGGCTCACTCCTAACGTCCAAGATTGGATTTTTATGGATATAAATCACATTATACACTAAATATGGACAGATCAAGGTCTGTGGAGCTCCTTTACTCCTAAAGTCTCCACCTTTGGGACAAAAACCCTAGAAATGGTCCATAATGCACAAATCAAAAAGGTTGAGAAAGCTCTAAGCTTTTTACCTCCAACTGATGCTCCAACCTCAGAAAGTTCAGATCCAAGCTTGCCCTCCAACTCTAGCTCCTTCAATGGCACCTCCTTCTCTTCAAAAGCACACAAGAACACTTTCAAGCTCAACCACACTCACACAAGCTCTAGAACGAGGGTTAGGGCACATTTAGGGTTTTGCTCTCTGGAAATGGTGTCTAAAAGTGAGGCCATAATGTTCCTTATATAAGGCTCACTCCCACAATTAGGCTTTCAATCTGAACGTAGTACGCCCAGTGTACACTATGGTACGCCCAACGTACTTGGTAGTCTCCGCGTCAAGAATACACTCATGAGTACGCGCAACGTACTTTCCCTTACGCCCAGCGTACTCAAAAGCCAAACATTCTTTTCAAGGACTAATTTTGACAACTTGAGGAAAGAAAAGGATCAAAGAGATATACTTGAATTCCGGGATGTTACAATGAAGTTGAGACCTTGGCTAAAAAATTAGATTGGTTGTGGAAGCCGTTGGCTGAGCAAGCAACAAGGGTAAAATTCGTAATCTACAAATGGTGTTATTTTCTATTTCTTCTTATTATTTTACTTGATTTACGGGTAGTTTTTTTTTCTTACAAAAAATATTAAAGTTGATAAAGTATAGCCACTAAAATTGACTTTTTCCAAAACATAATGTCAAATGGTGCGTATATGTATCATGTTGTATTAGATAATGAATATGATGATTCTGTTCTATTTAATCCGAAAAAATTATCTAATGATTTTATATTGGAAAACAAAGTTGTGATTTTTTGCATAATATAATCAAGTCCACTTTTGTATGGGAGGTGGATAAATGTGGTAAATTTATAACAAGTGTTTTTACATTGAAGGGTATGGAGAGGTTGAAGAAAGTTAAAATGATAAAATGTTTACACAAATGTTGTATCCGACTGAATATTATGTTTAAGGATGATTGTATTAGATTGTTGATATATAGTAAGCATAGATATTTAGAATTGTGACTTAAATTTGTAAGTTATTCAAACTGGATTGAAACATTTTTGATATAGATTAGGAATGAAAATGAGCAACACTAACATACTTATCTTTGGTAGTTTGGTTATTATATTTTTATTAGAATATAGAAACATACATTTATTTTAAACCATATTGTGGACGGACTTGAATAAATGGGAAAAATGTACCTTGCTATTTAGCACAAAAAAATTATAAAAATGTACATTGCTATTTAGCACAAACAAAAAAAAAAAACTTATCCTTTTTGCATTAGGTCACAAAGAAATATAAAATGGGAAATGTGTTGCTATTTAATGCACTAAAAGAAACTATTTTGCCTTTATTAAACCGGGTAAACCAATAGAAAAATGGAAGTACATTGTCATTTAGCATGAAAAAAAATAACTTTCCATTTTTTGCATACGGTCACAATAATAGAAAAATGAAAGTACGTTGCTATTTAGCGAAACTAACTTCCTTTTTTCTTTTTGGCATCGTATCATAAAATATAGACTAAAATACGTTAGTTTTACATTTTTAATACATTGAAATGTCTAATCGACATGTTATTCTATAAAAAGGGAAATGTAATTTACTTATTCTTTGATTCTTTGGCTTCTTTTTAGTACCCAAAACATCCCTCTATCCATCTATTCCAACTAAAATAATGAAAACTATATTCCTTCCATTGTAGGGATGTTATAAATTTTGTAATTGTTTTTATGCAAAAAAGTGTTTTTTGTTAACTAGATTAACGAGATTCATTTTTCAGCATTTTAGGAGAAGTTCATCCATCTTTTGGATATGAAGTGCAAGCCAAGTTCTTTAACATGGAATATGAGGTCCCTATATGCTCAAAAAATAGCAAATGAGAAATTTTTTAAATTGGATCCCCATAAAAGAAAATTTGTTAATGGTTGTTTTAATATTGGTCAATGTGTCCACCGGATGAGCATAATACTAGTTTATAAGGGGTAAAGGTGGGTTTGGTGGGCCCATTTATCTTTATTATTTCTAAAAGTCAGAATTAAGTAAAAAAAATTATAAGATAAATACCATAAGGATAAAAAATCATTTTATTTGGACCAAAGACCAAAGTTGTTAAGGGGCTGTTTGTTTTTTTTGTGAAGAGCTGTGCAACCACTTTTGTCTGCGCCGCACAGACAACGTGCAGACATATGCCCTCGCAGAGTGTTTGTTTTTTGAAAGTGCGCAGACCAAAAAAACGTCTGCGCGAGGTCATCCTGGCGCATATATGTGTCACTGTCTTCAAAGGTCTTCAGACCTCATTTTAACCAAAAAAAAAAAGACCACCTGTTTTTTTTTTTTTTATTTTTTTTCTTTCTCTTTTAGCTGAAAATGCATTTTTAATCTTTATGACATGAAATTAAGTTTGAAAAATTAATTTATTTCAAGAGCTGTAGACGTTAAAAACAAACAGTCTTCTTGTTGCAGACTGTGGACATTTGGTCCACCTCTTCTACCGCAGAGACTTGCAGATGTGGTCCGCAGACTGCAGACATTTTGGCTTCAAATAAACAAACATCACCTAATTTGACTACACCACACGGACCTCCAATGTAACAAAAAAAAGGTTGAAACAAAGTTGCCTATTTCTCCATATCCAGGGGCCATTTATGTAAGAGTTATCTAAATTTTAGTTCGGTAGATCAGTTCTCACATTTTAACCGGGTAAAGTGTATGTGTGTACGCGCGCACCTGAAAGGTTTGAAGGTAACTTCCAAACTGAAGCAAGAATCGATATGAAGTATCAAGTTAGAGGTTCAATTGGTGAAGGAATCAGCTGGAGGTTGGGGAATCGAGCTTCCACTATTAAGGTAAAATCCATAACCCTAAATGTTGGTACGCTCATATATCAAATTGCGTGTTTTGTTGAATGAAAAAAGCATGCTCAAAAAACCAGTGTAAGGCACGGTATATGACATATTTATAGTTACTGATAACAAATTATGATAATTTTGGGTTTACATAAGTTAGGATTCGTACTTCAACCAAATGTAATAGTTTTTGTGAGTCTATCTATGTATTTGGGGAATCACATTAGCAACGGGATTGTACTAGTAATTCGAAAAAGTCTTTTAAATAATTTTTCTGTTTATAATTTATGAATAGTTTTAGCCACATCTAATATTAAATAGAATGTATCTGATATTGAATTAATGTCCTTAATGTGAACATAGACCTTTTCCATTTACTAATGCCTAATTATTAGTTTCTAATCAATAAATTTTAATTTCTGTTTTATGCTTCTAAGACAATAAAAATCCATGATTTACCTTTAAATATTAACAAAAATGACCATAAATAAATAAAAAATTAGGATACCAAACCCCCCCGCCATGCCCAATGTCTAAATATTCTTGATGCTTTTGCTTTTCCCTCTTTTCCTTGTTAGTCTATTATTCTGGAGAGTTTGAGAGAGTTTCATACAAGAAAATTTCAAGAAGAAAGCAAAGGTCCAGGTATTCTCTTTTCTTAATTATGTATTAACTTACAAGCATTTTTTACACGATCCATGGTTTTTTGTGTATGTTTTTCAAATTGAAACTAGATTGGGACTTTTGCCCTTGATGATTCATAAGATATTGCATGGAGTTGAGATTGTGTAAGAAAAGTGGTGAATAGAAAGAGCAAGTGAATCCAGATATAGTATTGGTAATATATGATGATGAGATAGAGATATGTTAAAACTGGCTAGAAAATTGTTTTAATTTGAAATTTAGGTTGTTGAATTTGAAAGATACCAAGCTAATAACTAATTAGTTATGCTAAATAGTTATAAAGAACAACAAACTCGTAGTTTTTTTTTCATGATTTTCAACCTCTTCGTACCAAACTAAATTATAACAAAATTGAATATCATTCTCTGCAATCAATTTTAACTTTTGTTATTATCATGTCTAAAATTGCCACAAGTTTATTTTCATAGTCATATTGGATTATGAAAGGACTATTTTTACCAATTACATCTTTACTTTATGGGCCAAAGCTAATACAATCCGACTAAACTAAAGGAATCTAGGATGCATATAGTTTGCTTCCCGATTATAGATTTCTATCTAATTTGTCTATTGTACTAATTTAGGTGCCACCACAAGTAAATTCCTGAAATGGATGTCGTTAATGCCATTCTTAAACCAGTTGTCGAGACTCTCATGGTACCCGTTAAGAAACACATAGGGTACCTCATTTCCTGCAGGCAATATATGAGGGAAATGGGTATCAAAATGAGGGGATTGAATGCTACAAGACTTGGTGTCGAAGAGCACGTGAACCGGAACATAAGCAACCAGCTTGAGGTTCCAGCCCAAGTCAGGGGTTGGTTTGAAGAAGTAGGAAAGATCAATGCAAAAGTGGAAAATTTCCCTAGCGATGTTGGCAGTTGTTTCAATCTTAAGGTTAGACACGGGGTCGGAAAGAGAGCCTCCAAGATAATTGAGGACATCGACAGTGTCATGAGAGAACACTCTATCATCATCTGGAATGATCATTCCATTCCTCTAGGAAGAATTGATTCCACGAAAGCATCCACCTCAATACCATCAACCGATCATCATGATGAGTTCCAGTCAAGAGAGCAAACTTTCACAGAAGCACTAAACGCACTCGATCCTAACCACAAATCCCACATGATAGCCTTATGGGGAATGGGCGGAGTGGGGAAGACGACAATGATGCATCGGCTGAAAAAGGTTGTGAAAGAAAAGAAAATGTTTAATTTTATAGTTGAGGCGGTTGTAGGGGAAAAAACAGACCCCATTGCTATTCAATCAGCTGTAGCAGATTACCTAGGTATAGAGCTCAATGAAAAAACTAAACCAGCAAGAACTGAGAAGCTTCGTAAATGGTTTGTGGACAATTCTGGTGGTAAGAAGATCCTAGTCATACTCGACGATGTATGGCAGTTTGTGGATCTGAATGATATTGGTTTAAGTCCTTTACCAAATCAAGGTGTCGACTTCAAGGTGTTGTTGACATCACGAGACAAAGATGTTTGCACTGAGATGGGAGCTGAAGTTAATTCAACTTTTAATGTGAAAATGTTAATAGAAACAGAAGCACAAAGTTTATTCCACCAATTTATAGAAATTTCGGATGATGTTGATCCTGAGCTCCATAATATAGGAGTGAATATTGTAAGGAAGTGTGGGGGTCTACCCATTGCCATAAAAACCATGGCGTGTACTCTTAGAGGAAAAAGCAAGGATGCATGGAAGAATGCACTTCTTCGTTTAGAGCACTATGACATTGAAAATATTGTTAATGGAGTTTTTAAAATGAGTTACGACAATCTCCAAGATGAGGAGACTAAATCCACCTTTTTGCTTTGTGGAATGTATCCCGAAGACTTTGATATTCTTACCGAGGAGTTGGTGAGGTATGGATGGGGGTTGAAATTATTTAAAAAAGTGTATACTATAGGAGAAGCAAGAACCAGGCTCAACACATGCATTGAGCGGCTCATTCATACAAATTTGTTGATGGAAGTTGATGATGTTAGGTGCATCAAGATGCATGATCTTGTTCGTGCTTTTGTTTTGGATATGTATTCTAAAGTCGAGCATGCTTCCATTGTCAACCATAGTAATACACTAGAGTGGCATGCAGATAATATGCACGACTCTTGTAAAAGACTTTCATTAACATGCAAGGGTATGTCTAAGTTTCCTACAGACCTGAAGTTTCCAAACCTCTCCATTTTGAAACTTATGCATGAAGATATATCATTGAGGTTTCCCAAAAACTTTTATGAAGAAATGGAGAAGCTTGAGGTTATATCCTATGATAAAATGAAATATCCATTGCTTCCCTCATCACCTCAATGTTCCGTCAACCTTCGCGTGTTTCATCTACATAAATGCTCGTTAGTGATGTTTGACTGCTCTTGTATTGGAAATCTGTCGAATCTAGAAGTGCTTAGCTTTGCTGATTCTGCCATTGACCGGTTGCCTTCCACAATCGGAAAGTTGAAGAAGCTAAGGCTACTGGATTTGACGAATTGTTATGGTGTTCGTATAGATAATGGTGTCTTAAAAAAATTGGTCAAACTGGAGGAGCTCTATATGACAGTGGTTGATCGATGTCGAAAGGCGATTAGCCTCACAGATGATAACTGCAAGGAGATGGCAGAGCGTTCAAAAGATATTTATGCATTAGAACTTGAGTTCTTTGAAAACGATGCTCAACCAAAGAATATGTCATTTGAGAAACTACAACGATTCCAGATCTCAGTGGGGCGCTATTTATATGGAGATTCCATAAAGAGTAGGCACTCGTATGAAAACACATTGAAGTTGGTTGTTGAAAAAGGTGAATTATTGGAAGCTCGAATGAACGAGTTGTTTAAGAAAACAGAGGTGTTATGTTTAAGTGTGGGAGATATGAATGATCTTGAAGATATTGAGGTTAAGTCATCCTCACAACCTCTTCAATCCTCTTCGTTCTACAATTTAAGAGTCCTTGTCGTTTCAAAGTGTGCAGAGTTGAAACACCTCTTCACACCTGGTGTTGCAAACACTTTAAAAAAGCTTGAGCATCTTGAAGTTTACAAATGTGATAATATGGAAGAACTCATACGTAGCAGGGGTAGTGAAGAAGAGACGATTACATTCCCCAAGCTGAAGTTTTTATCTTTGTGTGGGCTACCAAAGCTATCGGGTTTGTGCGATAATGTCAAAATAATTGAGCTACCACAACTCATGGAGTTGGAACTTGACGACATTCCAGGTTTCACAAGCATATATCCCATGAAAAAGTTTGAAACATTTAGTTTGCTGAAGGAAGAGGTAAATATAAATTTTTAATGCTAATACATTACAAAGGATCTTTTCAGTTAAATCTTTCAAAATATATTGTAATTTGATTGTATGGGGTATTATTGTTGGATGGGACTATTAATAAATGATTATCTTGCAGGTTCTGATTCCTAAGTTAGAGAAACTGCATGTTAGTAGTATGTGGAATCTGAAGGAGATATGGCCTTGCGAATTTAATATGAGTGAGGAAGTTAAGTTCAGAGAGATTAAAGTGAGTAACTGTGATAAGCTTGTGAATTTGTTTCCGCACAAGCCCATATCTCTGCTGCATCATCTTGAAGAGCTTCAAGTCAAGAATTGTGGTTCCATTGAATCGTTATTCAACATTGACTTGGATTGTGCTGGTGCAATTGGGCAAGAAGACAACAGCAGCAGCTTAAGAAACATCGAAGTGGAGAATTTAGGGAAGCTAAGAGAGGTGTGGAGGATAAAAGGTGGAGATAACTCTCGTCCCCTTGTTCATGGCTTTCAATCTGTTGAAAGCATAAGGGTTACAAAATGTAAGAGGTTTAGAAATGTATTCACACCTACCACCACAAATTTTAATCTGGGGGCACTTTTGGAGATTTCAATAGATGACTGCGGAGAAAACAGGGGAAATGACGAATCGGAAGAGAGTAGCCATGAGCAAGAGCAGGTAAGGATTTCAATTTCACTTTCTTACTTAATTAATGATTAAGCTCCTGCTTTTTGAATAAAAAAGGGACAAACCATTTCATGACTTAATGTAGCAATACAAGTCATGTATAAGAGTGACCAACTCTTATTTATTTATAAAATGACTACAAAATATGTTTTTTCATTAGAGATCATGTATAAATGTGACTAATTTTTCATCACCTAACTTTAGTTGATAAATCTTTATAAATGTCAGTAGTTACTTTTCAGTAAAATAACAAATTTAATAAATTATCAACAAAAAGCATCAACTAAAAAAATCCCACAACCCGTAATAATTTAAAATAAAAGGATTTAACATCTAATACGAACAATTTTTTTTCTAAACATGATTTGGACCAAATATCACCAGCAACTCAAGTTTGGAATCGATTCAGCTTAAAACTTGACCAGCATAATTAGATAGATGAGAGTTGAAGCTAAAGTGCCTATATAAGTTCGTTTCATCTTTTTTCTTGATCTTGATAGCAAGTTGAATGATTTTCTTCTTCAAAATTGATAAAAATCTACATTATAAAGAGACTAGCTTGAAAAAAAATGGTCTAGGTGGGTCTTGGGTCTGGTAGATGAAGATGGAAGGGAGAGTAGATTTCAAAGACACAAACACATCTTCATTTTATTTATTTATTTATTTATTATTATTATTATTTTTTGATATCTTGCTCATATTTGTTACAGATATGTGAGGAAATTAAATAAAGAATAAATTAATAAGGGCACAATAGTCTTTTTAGGTAAGACAAGGACCAAACACGCAACAAAAATAAACAGTAGGGACCATCCGATTTAAAAAAAATAATTAGGGACCAAAAACATAAATTCCCCCAAACCATAGGGACCATTCAGGTAATTTACTCTTACTTTTCGTTTTGTTCATATTTGGGTAACTATTTTTTTTGTACACATCTAGGTAACGAACTTGTTGAAAGTGTTCCCATTTAGGATGTGACCTACTACAACCGATCATAATAGTCATATGTGAACACTTCCAACAACTTTATTACTTAGGTGTGTACAAAAAAACGATAGTTACCATGATGTGAACATACCGAAAAATTAATTACCTTAGCAAGTTATTTTCCCATTTAGGTTGTATGGAAACAGTTCCGTGAGACCGTGACTTGGATGGTAGATAAATTTAGTAAACTTAACCCTTCAATTAACCTACCTTTTTCTTATTAACTCAATTTCAAGCTAAATTCTGATTCTTGTTTGAAAATAAGTTGCATCTTAATTTTTGTATTATCTTGTTGCATAGGATCCTTAGCATCTTTTAATAACTTATTTGAAGGTGAAAGATCAAACTATTTTTAATCTGTTGGCATTTTCCATCATTTGCAACTTTTTCTTGAAAAAAAATACCTAGAATCAAAATAACCATTTTGACATCCAAAATTATAAGAGAGAATTGTTAATGGACGTGGAATCATATATCATTAACACAATTCAGTACACAGGTTGCTAATTACATTTCTTGCGTGGCAGGCTGATATTCTGTCAGAGGAAGAGACATTACAAGAAGCCACTGGCAGTATTTCTAATGTTGTATTCCCACCCTGTCTCCTACACTCTTTTCATAACCTCCGTATGCTTACATTGGATAATTATGAAGGAGTGGAGGTGGTGTTTGAGATAGAGAGTGAGAGTCCAACAAGTAGAGAATTGGTAACAACTCACCATAACCAACAACATCCTATTATACTTCCCAACCTCCAGGAATTGTATCTAAGTTTTATGCCAAACATGAGTCATGTGTGGAAGTGCAGCAACTGGAATAAATTCTTCACTCTTCCAAAACAACAATTAGAATCCCCATTCCACAACCTCACAACCATAAATATTGAGTTTTGCAGAAGCATTAAGTACTTGTTTTCACCTCTCATGGCAGAACTTCTTTCCAACCTAAAGAAAGTAGAGATAGAATATTGTGATGGTATTGAAGAAGTTGTTTCAAACAGAGATGATGAGGATGAAGAAATGACTACATTTACATCTACCCACACAACCACCATCTTGTTCCCTCATCTTGATTCTCTCACTCTAAGTTTCCTGGAGAATCTGAAGTGTATTGGTGGAGGTGGTGCCAAGGATGAGGGGAGCAATGAAATATCTTTCAATAATACCACTGCAACTACTGCTGTTCTTGATCAATTTGAGGTATGTTTGTACATATTCAATTATTTATTTAATTTCCTTGTTAATTTCCTTTTTTCTTTGCAATATTCTATGAAAAAAAATCACCAAATCACAAATAAGAGATTTAAACTTTTATTTCACACCCATGCGAACTCAAGAATGGGATTTGGAGGCATATAAAGTTACATTCATTTGAACAAGTATTACCTTTTATTTGTTATTTATCATTTTCATAACATTTACTGATAACATTTCTTTTTTATTTTTCTAATTAGAAAAGGTCCACATGTCTAATTAGGTTTTCCATTCTATGTGAAACCTCTATTCAGTCTGTAATCAAGCATCTTAGATTATTTATCCATTTTCATAACTATGTTTATTTTGACAGTTTATTATTATTATTATTATTTTTTTTTTATATATATATAGTTGTAATTGCAACCTGTTATATATTCAAGTCTTAATGTGCATTTTATACCCACTATACTAAGATAATAATTACCTAGAGGGATGGATGCCATGACACAGCTGCTACACTTCAGAAACTCTAGTAAGGGCAGTTATTGAAGTTCAATAAAATGATAATGGCATCTTTTGATGGGTAATATAGGCAATTTAAGTTTTATTTCTGTTAAAGCAGTATTTAGCAAGTACTGGCCAGTAGGAGAGGAGAATATCACCTTTTGTGAAAATCTGGTCATTGTACCCAGAATTTAGTTAAATGTAACATTTTAGATATCAGGGGTCATCAGGTGACAGATATTGTAGAATAGAACAATATATAATATCACCCAAAACTATTTTTTCTAAGGTTATTCTGTTAAATATGTGCTTTCTTGTTTTCATTGAATTTGCATTCGTATATTTTAGGTGTTAAAGTGATTTTCTCTTCAATAAATCCCGAAATTAATTAAAAAAAAAACAAAAGTACATTTTTGATGTGGAGAGCACTGGTATCATTTAGTATATAAAAAGCTAGATTTTGAATTAACTTTCTTATACAAAAGCTGTGTATATAGTTTAATTAGTTTTACATCATTTTTCCATGTGGTGTTGCAGTTGTCTGAAGCAGGTGGTGTTTATTGGAGCTTATGCCAATACTCTAGAGAGATAATTATATATGAATGCCATGCATTGTCAAGTGTGATTCCATGTTATGCAGCAGGACAAATGCAAAAGCTTCAAGTGCTGCAAATAGGCTCTTGCAATGGGATGAAGGAGGTATTTGAAACTCAATTAGGGACGAGCAGCAACAAAAACAACGAGAAGAGTGGTTGTGAGGAAGGAATTCCAAGAGTAAATAACAATGTTATTATGCTTCCCAATCTAAAGACATTGCAAATCTACATGTGCGGGGGTTTGGAACATATATTCACATTCTCTGCACTTGAAAGCCTGAGACAGCTCCAAGAGTTAAAGATAGAGGGTTGCTACGGAATGAAAGTGATTGTGAAGAAGGAAGAAGATGAATATGGAGAGCAGCAAACAACAACAACAACAACGAAGGGGGCATCTTCTTCTTCTTCTTCTTCTTCTTCTTCTTCTTCTTCTTCTTCTAAGAAGGTTGTGGTCTTTCCTTGTCTAAAGTCCATTGTATTGGTCAATCTACCAGAGCTGGTAGGATTCTTCTTGGGGATGAATGAGTTCCGGTTGCCTTCATTAGATAAACTTATCATCAAGAAATGCCCAAAAATGATGGTGTTTACAGCTGGTGGGTCCACAGCTCCCCAACTCAAGTATATACACACAAGATTAGGCAAACATACTCTTGATCAAGAATCTGGCCTTAACTTTCATCAGGTATATATATTTCTTTAATTGGCATCATCTAATTAAGAAATATATCATTCCTGCCAAGTAAATTTACTTCAAACACATTCACACTAGTTTCAGTCTAAGTTTATGTTGTTCTAAGAAGGCCAAAATGGGAAAGCAAGATAGGGTAAAATAGTGTATTTCAGTGGAAAGGGTATTTTAGGTATTTTCTGTCAAAAGTTGTTATTGCAGGCTTTTTAGTACCTGGAAGAGCATGATTATTCTCGATTTGCTTGTTTCTTTATCATTTTTCTTAGCCTAGCATGATTTTCAATGAAATCTTTCCCTGTTACTCCATTTGATTGTTGTTCTTCATGGTTCTAAGTGAGTTAGTGGCTCATCTGTTACTTCTTTTGATTGTTATTTTCATAGCATGTTGTCACTTGAATCAAGCTTTTCCATTTTCAACAAGGACAAAAGGTCAAAACTAACCTACTTTATGAGATCAAAAATAGCAACCCATCGGATAACTTTTAGTTGGAGTTAATACTTACAATTACCATTGTGATTAATAATTATAATATCTTGTATTAATTCATAAAAATTGGTACAGCACATATATGACATTTCAAAGGTTTTTGTTTGACATATATATGCCTCTGGCGTTTTCTTTATTGGACTTGCAGACCTCATTCCAAAGTTTATACGGTGACACCTTGGGCCCTGCTACTTCAGAAGGGACAACTTGGTCTTTTCATAACTTGATCGAATTAGATATGGAATTTAATGATGATGTTAAAAAGATTATTCCATCCAGTGAGTTGCTGCAACTGCAAAAGCTGGTAAAGATTAATGTAATGTGGTGTAAAAGGGTAGAGGAGGTATTTGAAACTGCATTGGAAGCAGCAGGGAGAAATGGAAATAGTGGAATTGGTTTTGATGAATCGTCACAAACAACTACCACTACTCTTGTCAATCTTCCAAACCTTAGAGAAATGAAGTTATGGGGTCTAGATTGTCTGAGGTATATATGGAAGAGCAATCAGTGGACAGCATTTGAGTTTCTAAACCTAACAAGAGTTGAAATTTATGAATGTAATTCATTAGAACATGTATTTACTAGTTCCATGGTTGGTAGTCTATTGCAACTCCAAGAGCTACGTATAGAGAACTGCAAATATATGGAGGAGGTAATAGCCAGGGATGCAGATGTTGTAGAAGAAGAAGAAGAAGATGATGATGACAAAAGGAAAGACATCACATTACCTTTTCTAAAAACTGTAACACTTGCTAGCCTTCCCCGTCTTAAGGGGTTTTGGTTAGGGAAGGAGGATTTTTCATTCCCATTATTGGATACTTTGAGCATTTCCAGATGCCCAGCAATAACCACCTTCACCGAGGGAAATTCCGCTACTCCACAGCTAAAAGAAATAGACACAGATTTTGGCTCGTTTTATGCTGCAGGGGAAAAAGACATCAACTCCTCTATTATAAAGATCAAACAACAGGTAAACCAGATATTTGTTGCTTTAATAATTCTTAAACTACATTTGAAAAGTTTCATGTAAGTTTTTTTGTTACTGTGAAAAGCCGCAACCTATATTTTCAACTTTATATTTATGTACTTTATGCAGGATTTCAAACAAGACTTTGATTAATGTGAAGTAAATATTAAAGGTGAATTATGTTTTCATGTTTGCTGGTTGCCTATTAATTAATGGCCTTTTAGTTCATACTTTTTGAATGTATTCTTCATGATGATGTGAATGTTCCAATACCCCATTGAATGCTTTGTTGAATGTTGATGACCAAAGGACTATATGCCGGGAAGAATATTCAAGGAAAGAATTGTTCATCATATGAAGGACATTAAAGAAGAACATGGATGCTATGAAGATGTTGGGAAAACATATGAATCAAATAGCAAGCTACTCACTAATCTAAGTTTGTTGGTTGAGGATGTTGATTTTAATATTTCAAATTTGTTGGTATCATTATATGGGTTTATCAATAGTGTTAATGGGATGATGAGTAAGTTAACCTAAATTAGGTTGTTGCTAAATGTTTGACTCAAGTATGGAAAATTAGGAACAACAAGTGAAAAATATATGGAAAAGTAGTTTTGAGATTTTCAATATAAAAATATTATGAAACTATAGTATATAAATAAATGCAACATACTGTTTAGGTATCTTGGAAGCATATATCATGAAAGTAACTAGAAGCAGAGTTTATTCCCATCTTCAGCTACTTATAGTTTCTATTTCTTACCTGCAAAAATCTGATTAAACTTTAGTGTTATTTCTATTTTTTACCAACCAAGAAAAGAAACCGGTGCAAATTTTTGTATAAAGGCCACAAGTAACTGTAAGTAAAGAGTTCATGGCTATATAAGAAAATGATATCAGCTCAGTAGCTTTGGAAAAGTAAATTCAAAACATTTGAATGAGTTTCAGACTGAACAATTAGGTTTTAGTTGAGAAATACAAGTGTCCTATAACAATGTTAATTGACAAATTGGACTATATTTTTATTATAATAAATCGAACTATTCAAGCTATGCTCATCATGCATTGAGGATCAATAAATTTACAGGATTTGCATTACTACACAATTTTCATAGGTTTTGCTTCTTCGATTTAAAATTTTATATATCATGTGTAAGTGGTTGAACATGACATTTATTATTATTATTATTTATTTTATTTTATTTTTTGTATAAAAGAGGGAGGATTTATAGTGTGGTAGTGCACTTGTTTTCAAGCGTTTATGTATGCATTTATGGTGATTATTTGATTTGCATTGTTTGGAGCTCAAGAACACAAAAGGTGAAAGATAAATCTCATGGATAATGTTATTAAAACAGGTTAAGAATGTTGTTTCTATAACCATGATGTGTAGGGTCTGTTTGGTTTATATGAGATGCTAGTAATAAGAACTTGCTTGAGGTTGAGTTAGGATGAGGTTTAAGGTGAAAAGGGATGAAAAAAGTGAGTCATTTTAAGTAATATGAAAAAAAGAAATGTTTCTCTTTTGGTCATATGCTAATTTAAATGCAAAATTAATAACAAATTTGATTAGTCTACATTATCTATATAAGAATTGATTCTCATTTTCTTAATATGTTCCTTTGCTGTGGCATTATATCAAACACCTGGTGTGAGTGAATCAAATGGTGGGAAACCCACTACATCAAGGCTTCTCTGCTTCCTGTTACAAACACAAAATCACCTGCTTCAAAACCTAAAATAACTCTATGTGGTTCATCAGAATTCAAAATCAAATTGCTACAAATCACATGAGACTGAATTGACCTTAAAAAAGTGAGTAGAAATGGTTTTTGAAGGCTTCTAACACAAAAAAAAATTCGAAAAATATGATATTTTTTTTTAGTTCTCACTTATAAACTTCAATTTTGGCAGATGGGGATCTACGTTTTTTTTTTTTTCCTTTCAAATCTAGTTTTGGAACCCACTTTTTCGCAGAAGGCCATATTTCAAAAATCCTCAAAACAAAACCGTTTCATAGATTTTTTGCAGATGGCATAATGGCTATATTGGTCCAACAACTATTTTTTTCCTTAAACTTTGGAAAATGTTTTTTCTTTTTCTCAAATAATAATTATTAACATACAGTATGTCTAATGAGTAAAAGTAGAAAAAGTTTAGCTTATAAAAGTAAGTGGACAGTTTAAAATCACATATGGAAAATTGCAGTAAGTGACTATTTATGCTTTAACCCAACTTAACTTGTTTCACTTTACTTAAGTTACTTAAACACAATACAATGTCAAAACCAATAATCATCAGCCTGATCTCTGTCTTTCATGAACCTTTTCCCCTCATCCAATGGGCTTGTTAATGTTGATGAATTGGCACATGACTAGGTGTACAAATCAACTAGACCTCCCACTCGTTTATCCATACTATCCAAAGTGTAACAACATAAATATAATTAAGAAGAAAAAACAGAGCAACAAAACAGGTAAAGATAGGTCCTTGATGCCAGATTAAAAAGAAACAACTCTAATATATAAATGAAATGAAAGTTCTCCCCCTGTTGATGATCTGCATTGCAGATTACAAAGAACAGGCTTTGAGAGGATCTGAACCCCACATATGCCTTGTGCTTCATCCAACAAAACAACTGCAGTTGGATCTCATCCGCTAATTTCATGGAATTAACTAATACTTAGAATCATAGACATGAGATTTCCACATTAAATTATTAACTTTTTTTTTTAATAAATTTCACTTCATTCCCATCGTCTTTTCAAATAATTTAAACATTATTTATTCAGACATGACTTGATAGAAAAAAAAATATGGGTTGTTACTTCTTATTCAAAATGATTGCAAACAAAAAAAAAAAAAAATAACTTTCTAAAAGAATCTTGAATAGAGGAATTGGATTTTAAAAAGATTTAGGACTAAACATAAGAGTTCCTTTCCGTCATCAATTCCCTTGGATTCTAATTCCTTTGGTAGATTCCATTACATCCAAAAAGCATTCTGCAAACCAAAAGTCTCCTTAATTATCATTTTACATACCTCAAAACTGAATATCAATCAATTCCAAAGATTTCGCGTACCCTTTATACTCCAACTTCATATTCAATGTTGCACAAATAGCTTGAAATTTCACCCTCAATAATCCCATATTATTCGTTACATTCTCCTTTTCAGGCTCCAAAATCGGATACTTGGACACCAATTCATCCATCTATTTAATCTTCTTTTGAATCCTTTTTCGAGAAGTGTGTGGGTTTAACTCGAATCACAGAGGTCCAAACATCGATGCACCTTCTATAAAACCCTAATTCCTCACCATTTATGAACCCTGTTTTTAATCCAACTTCACGCCCATCATCTTTTCCAGAGGCAAAACCGGTATCATAGCCTTCTTGGAAGCTGTTAGTTTTAAACAAATAGAAAAGAAGACAATAGGTTGTAAACAGGAGAAAAGTGAACAGGTGAGATATGCTATGCAATGACTGGAATTGAAAATTAGAATAACAAGATCATTGTACTACTTCAGCTTATATAGTTGTTATTCATAACTGAAAATTAACTAGAGAATAACTATCCAATAACTCCTAATCAAACTTATTCAATTCAAAAATAAAAACCGACAAAACCATAACTACTTTTATTGCTCATTAGTGGATTCCTTAAAGCATATTTTCAACACTCCTCCTTGCGTTAAGGACCATACACTCCAATCATTTGCCTTAAAACTTCAAACTTGCTGACCGGAAGTGGTTTGGTGAAGATGTCTGCTAGCTGGTCTTCAGACTTGCAGTAGCTGCTATGAATTCTGCTTCTACAGTAGATTGTGCTACAATCTGTTGCTTCTTTGAACACCATGAGAAAATACTTGAGCCCAAACTGAAACAATAGCCTGATGTGCTTCTCATATCATCATTTGATCTTCCCCAATCACTATCTAAGAAACCATGCAACTTGAATCTTTGATTTTTCTCAAACTTGACTCCAAAATTGATGGTACCTTTGATGTACTTTAATATTTGTTTTGCTGCCCTAAAAGGTATCACACTTGCACAATACATAAATCGCGATAAAAGGCTAACAACAAAGAGAATGTCAGGCCTTGTCGCTGTGAGATACATCAAACAACCGATTAGGCTCCTAAAATAAATTTCATCAACTTTTTCTGCACCATCTTCTTTGCTAAACTTTTCTTTCTCATTCATGGGGTGCTCACTGCTTTGCATTCTTCCATTTGAAATTTTTTCAAAATTTCATTTGTGTATTTCTTTTGATAGATGAACACCATACTTTTGTATTGTTTGATCTTCATGACAAGAAAATATGACATGAGACCCAAATCTATCATTTCAAAAACCTGCATCATCTCTTTTTTAAACTCATCTATGAGCCTCTTGTTATTTCCTGTCACGAGCAAATCATCAACATAACGAGAGACAATAACAATATGATTCTCTTTATGTTTCACATAAACAGTAGCTTCAGATAAGCTTTTAACAAAACTGAGATCCAATAAGTAAGTATCAATCCGACTATACCAAGCTCTCGGAGCTTGTTTCAAACCATAGAGAGCCTTTTTGAGTAGATAGACTTTATCTTCTTTGCCTTGAATCTTGAAACCTTCTGGTTGCTCTACAAATATCTCCTCCTGTAGTACACCATTTAGGAAGGCTGACTTCACATCTAGTTGAAACACTTTCCAACCTTTTTGTGCATATATGGCTAGTAACAATCTGATTGTATCTTACCTTGCAACAGGAGCAAAAGTATCAGAATAGTCAACACCATAAATTTGAGCATACCCTTTAACAACAAGTCGAGCCTTGAATTTGTTGATGGTGTTATCAACATTGAGCTTTGTTTTGAACACCCATTTAAGAACAATGACTTTTCTTCCTTCTGGTCTCTCAACCAACTCCCATGTTTTATTTTTTTCTATCAGAGACAACTCCTCCAACATTGCTTTCTTCTATTTTGGATCATTCAGGGCTTCTTCAGGATTAGATAGTTCATTAATTGCAACATTACACCTTGGATAGACATCTGTAAGTAACCTTGTACCTCTTACGGGAGGATCATCAATTGACTCGTCTTCCAAGGCATCATCTGTCACAACTAGCAATTTTAGCTAGGGAATACTATTCTCATAAAAACATCGTCTATTGTGAGGCTTATATTTTAAGTGAATATCATACCCTATGTTCAATCAACGTCATCCATTTGAATCCAAACTCTTGAATGAAGGTCAACACCTAAAACAATGCATCTCATATGTTCATCTATGAGTTGAAAACCCTAGACATCCCGGCTCAAGCTCACATTGGACTAGAATTTCCTTATTGGGCCTAATGGACCAATAAGCTTCCAATTTAACAATCTTGAACTTTGAACTCTCAAATGGGTCCTAATTGGACCCATATACATGAAACATAATATTTTGGGCTTTATAAGCCTAAAATGAATTAGGTTAACTTTAAAGAGCCTTATTGGGTCATAACAAATTTATATAGCCCTAATGGGTCATAAAAATCATTCCTTGATTTATTTGGGCCAAAAATTACCTAATTGAATCATAACATGGGCTTAAACACAAAAAGCCCAATATTCTTTCTTTCCTTTTCCTCTTTTCGGCCCAACAACTCAAATGGAGGAAGAGTTGACTTCCATTTGACACCTCCTTATTACCTTATGGATTTCCATGCACCATCCCATACATCCATGCAACTCTCTCTCTCTCTCTCTCTCTCTCTCTCTTCTTCTCATCTCTATTCTCAGCCAAAGAACACTAACACACACATTTTTCAACTTCAAACTCTCTCAATTATTCTCTCAAGAACTCTCATCTCCTTCCTCTAAATTTCGAGTTTTAGAGTGTAGTTTCAAGAGATTCTTGTACAAGATCACCATCTTTGGTAAGTTTTTCACTTAGATCTATGCTTTCACTTCTATATCTCTTCAAAAATCTCCTCTTACACCATATTTTCGTGGATCATGATCTCTAGAACCCTTTAAGTTTGAAAATATCCTTAAGGAGTTTGCTAGGGCCGAGATCTACTCATCTCTTCACCAAAAACCGAATCCAACACCCCAAGGTGAGTTCATACCCCCTTGGTTTCAGTTTTCACTTGTTTTTGGGGGGAGAATACAAGTCATATGTGTAGATCTATGTATATATGCATGATTATGTGTGTTTTCTTGAACATTTGGTGATTATGTGTTGAATACTTCACTAATCTAAAAATATGTTAAGAAACATGAAGTTTATCACTAGGATCTTCATATGAATCATGAGAAAAGTATGTTTTATCACATATAATACATTTAAACTTGTAGATCTGGGATTTGTATACTTGATATAGCAAAAATGAGTGTTGTACTCAAAGATCTATAAACTAAACTCACAAAACAGCCCTTGACAGGAAGGTTTTGGTCTAATCTCGGACTGGTTTGACCATCCAAATGGATATATTTTTCAAAACTGTTTGGCATGGATAAAGTTCAGCTTTATACCTTTAAAATGACTACTCGCACGTTTTCATACGATTTTTCTACAATTTTTGGCGAATTTTACAAAACTGCCTATCATATTTGAAATAATTTTGGACCAACCTGTGAAGATGAGCAATTTCACACTTGTTAGAAGCCATTAAAAATTAGGAGAAAATTTGTGAACAAAGTAGACAAAATTTATAAACTTTGAGAGTTTACGGATCCAAATTTCGACTTACGATGATTTTTCTACAAATTTTCAAACAACTAGGTCGGAAAAGCTCAAAAATCAGAAAACGTGTCTTTCACAAAAATCAAGCCGAGAATGCTATTTTTGACAAAAAGGGGTTTTAAAATGCTATTTTTACTACAAAATAGTTATCCAAACAAGTTTTGAACAAAATGGAGACTAAAGTGTTATTCTTACAAAAATTAGGCCTTAATCCTAAATTTTTGGCTTATTGGGCCAAGAACGTCTTTTTACAAAAGAAGGGTCGTGAAAAGGTAAAAATCTTACTTTTAAACAAATAAATCCCTTAAAACAAAATACGAGATCTACGACTACCGGCGAAACATAATGACCAATACACCTTCAACACCAATATCGTTACCAAACGAATTGATTCGGTCTCGAATCAATAACAAATCAAAGATCAATAAACAATAGTATTTCAATAAACACGCGAAATCTACGAGGAGTCAATATTCAATCTTTGGGCTTGAAAGGTTCAAATCGTGCTTGTTGAGCCTAGCTAGCCCAATGACATGATCTTTAGGCCCGAAGGGAACGCGCTTACATGTTATTGGGCCTTCTATAACCTAATTCCATGTAAAAGGACTTTCAATAACTCTATGTTGCTGTTGGACCCCAAGGGTCCATTGGTACTGCTAGTAAAGTCGAGAAGTCAAATGTGAGTCGGGCTAAGTGCCTTTCTCATTACCGATAGTCTTGAACAGCTTGTGGAACAAAAGAGGGCTTCGTACCCTCCTTTCTCCTCGGTTGTGGGGCTATGAGAAGTCAGGGTGGTTGGATTAAGTGAGTCTTACGGACGACGCCTAAAGGATCGTTTGTAATTGGTAGTTATAAACTAGTCATTTTCATCAATGCGTGATTATAACAACTCACAACCCATAATTAATCCAATGTCACCTGGAATTATCGAGTAGACAGATTCGTGGCGTAAATCAAGAGAAGTCAAGGTGGTTGGATTAAGTGAGTAGTACGGACGACGCCTAAAGGATTGTTTGTAATTGGTAGTTATAAACTAGTCATTTTCATTAATGTGTGATTATAACAACTCACAACCCATAATTAATCCAATATCACTTGGAATTATCGAAAACAATTGTCGTATCGGTATAACGATAAATAAGACACGTAATTTTATGTATTAGGAAAACATCGGGTTTTCCCAGGGAGTTCAACACTTTTACCTATGTGGTGTATACAAAGTTAAACAGTTATTCATATTTACAAAAATCATCAAGCATACTTATGGATTTTCACACTTTTTATATACAACACTCTTTTCAGAAAATATCGGATTTTCTGGTGGTTTTCAAAGTTATACAAATCATTTTCTCAAACATGCTTATGAACTCACCAACATTTTTATGTTGACCGTTTTCAAAATAACTTGTATTCTCAGGTAATAGGTAAACTGAAGAATAAGTACCAAGTGATGTCATGGTGTTTTGCTTAGATTTACTATCGAATGGTTTATGTTATGAAATTGTAACGTCTAAAACAATATACTCAATGTAAACGATACCAGTTGTAATTTTTCAATGCATGGTGGTGAATTATGTTATTATTCATGTATATTCATTGTGATGGTATTCAATTTGAGTCACAAGAGCCCTCGGACGTTTCCGCTGTCCGGTTCGGGGGTGTGACATGTTGGTATCAGAGCTCTGTTTTTAGGGAACTAGCATATCTAACCACATATTAATATGCAACTACAAACCAAAAGAGGGACTAACACAACTCTGAACAAAACAAGTAAAACATAACAATAAAAATACCCTTAATCTCCAAGAAGGGAACCTCAACTAAATCTATGCAATAGTCGTAGAGTTATAGGAGTGATTGGTATGCTATTTGTTTCTAGTATTCATAGCCCTTCGTGCAATACACTATAAACGAGTATCATTAGCCAGGAAACCCTATCTCCCTAGTCAAGGAATAGTAGGGTGGCTCGACTCAGAGGAAGAACCAGAGGAGGAACACGAAGTAGAACTTGCAGATGGACCTGCTGAGTCAATAGTGGACCTCGAAGAGGAAGTTCCCAAGGGCAATGATGATGATGACTCGGATGCAGAATCCGATGTCATCAATCCTCCATGCAAAGCCAGAGTACCGATATATCGTGTGAGCCCCGGTGGCCCCATGCCCCCTTAGGCACACGATATTTGGAGATAGAGTCACCAGCAGGGGATACGACCACACTACAGTAGGAACCGAGGTCTCTTTGATCTTAGTCACAGAGGACCAGCTGACCGGGCCCTCCCAGTCGTGGTCCGGGGCACCTGAGGTATGGATAGCCAAGCTCAGGATACCCCTAATCGAACAAATAAAATGTGGTTTGCTATTGAAAAAGATGAGAGGCAAACATAGGAAGTGAATGGAGACTCTCGAGCGAGACAGTTAGTTTGGGAAGTACAACTACGAGATACCGAACAACAAGTAGCTCGTCTCCGATGTGCATCCACTTCATCAGCACCACCACCAGACACTTTCCGCTACAATTAGGATCAGCCTTTTCTTTTTCCCCCTACTATCTGACATGACTCTCTTTCGTGTACTAAGATGGTACTTACCACTGGAACAATTATGTTCTATCTTTATTTCGTATTACTAGATAGACTCAAATATATGCTCAAGCGAACCCTCAAAACCGCTAGATACTTAAGGGTCTCGAAACCAAAACAACCTATATACTCCAAGGATAGACGTGACGATCGTGCCAAATCTATGATTATCTACTACCGCAAATACATCATAGGGATGTAGATGGAAGAAGTGAGAATTATACAACAAGATGCAAAATTTATACAGTACAACCAGGAATGACGATCATTACTTACAATCTGGATTATCAACGTGCGGCAGAAAAATGCCATCCCACAAGAATAACAAGCGAACCCGCGAGACACCGCCCTTGCAGATGGACTCTGCTACATTCCAAGTTGCTGTAACGGTGGCAGTAACCGCTGCAATGGCGCAAATCAATGCAAACAACCCCAATGGAGGCGGGAATAGCATTGACAACTCTAGCCAAAGGAACGAACATGGAAACCAACAAGTGTCAACCTATCAAGGAACTCCAAACCCCAAGCTTAAGAGCAGGAAGCTGAGGTCTAAAAGTAAGAGAAAGGGACAACCCACTCAAGGGTTCTCAAGGAAGTAACATGTTGTTGCTATTCATGCGACCATGACCCCTATTACACTAACAACTGGGAGACCATTAACAACTGGAAGCCTTCCAAAATGCAACAAGTGCAAATTCCATCATAATGGAGCCTGCCGGGAGATGCATTGTAACAAATGCAACCGAAAGAATCACACCGCCAAATTTTTCATTTTTAAAATGCATACTCTTCATAACATATCATATAAAAATCTCTTTTATTCAATTACAAAGCACAAATCCATTAATAATCCAAGATCCTCATAACTCTTTCTCTGGTGTGTACAATCAAGCCGGTGCCCTCCCACGATCCCGACATGGAACCTGAAACACATAACACATAACACGGTAAGCACAAATCTTAGTGAGTTCCCCAAAATACCACGTACAACACATACGCCACTCGAGGCTACACTACGACCCTCTGGTCGATGTGTCTCAGCAGGACCCTCCAGTCCTGTAGCTCGTTGGACCCTCTAGTCCTGTCATAGCTCGTCGGACCCTTCGGTTCAGTCTGTATCGTTGGACCCTTCGGTGCGGTCTATATCATTGGACCCTCCGGTCCAGTCTATACAACATATGGCATACATACAACAAAATTCACATAATCTCATACATACACATAGCATACAAGACCCTTCGGTCTACACATAAATACCACTCTAGGTAGTGTATAGTGAGAAGACTCACCTCGGATGATGAACAGCTCCTAAAACACTGCTGCTACGCACCGGCCTCTATCTCTGTGCCAAACCCACAATTATCTCAATTAGCAGCTAAGTCTAACCTCTCACTTATTGGGTCTAAAGATAGCCCACCTACCAGCCCATTGGGCCCACTATAACGACCCAATTTTCACGACCAAAAATTTCAATTTTTAAATCAACACATTGGAAAACATTTGTGAATAAACTGTTGGATTAGTGTCTAAGTCTATAACTATTTTGGTATGTACTTAACCCGATGGTGCATGGTCCTTTTGGGTTGCCTTCACCAAAGCAACTTGATAGGATGAATTATGGAGATAAAGGATTAATTATGATTTATAAATATATTATGAGAATAATATATTAAAGGAGAAATCATATTGTTTAATTAATATTAGTCAGGAATTAATAAGAATTGAGTTTGTGGCTAAAAGACATTAATTAAACTTAAGGGACTAGAACTGTCAATTGTATGATGGCTGAATATTGAGCTAATAGACTCCATATTAGAGGGGTGGACGAATTCTATGGGAAAACCCATTAGAAATCGTCCTAGGCCTTTAAGGAAGGAGTCCATGGGTTGCTTAGGGCCTAGGCATCCAAATTAGGGTTTCCTTGTTAGATAACCCTAATAGCCTCACTATTTAAAGATCCTTAGAGCACCAAAAACGTGTGGAAGTAACTCCTTAGGGTTTTGGAAGGTTTTGGGCAGCCTCCTCTCTCCTTATTCTTCATCCTCTTGCTCTTGGTGTTTGTAAGCCATTAGAGGAGTGACAATTGTGACTCTAAGCTTTCTAAAGTCATTACAAGGAGGAATTGACATTGTTATTGCTACATAACAATCAAAGGTAACTCTCTAAACACTAATTTCAGTTTATAATATGTTAGATCTAAGATTGTAAGTCTTGGATACATTGCATGTACAATAGAGAAATCTAGATCCAAGAATTAGGGTTTGTATGAGCACATAGGATTGTTCTTATGTCTAAAACCCATCAGTGGTATCAGAGCCTTGATTGGTTTCTGTTGTATGTGATGCTATGTTGAATTATTTACTGAAAATCGAATTCTGGCCTTCTGTTCGAACTGACTCAGCGAGTCACTACATGGACTCGGCGAGTCTACCCTACTCGGCGAGTTCCAATGTGTGACTCGGCGAGTCGGAGCGTCAGACAGAGGAAATTTTGGATTTACTTGATATTTTGCTTAAGGATAATTACCATATTCGTTTTAAACTAATAAAATACGATTTTTATTGTTTCTAAAAGATTATCCTTACCAAAACACAAGATAATTACCAATTGATTAGATAATAACTTCCTTATATGATTAAAGATTGATTATTTGTATTAATTGGGTAATTTATCTTGCAAGAAATTGAAATTAGGTCAAATATAAATAATGACAAAATTAATTGTTTAATTTCTATTATTTGTTATTTGATCCTCGTGTTGCGAAAAAGTTTCAATATGCCCATGTAAGTTTTATGGTTTAAATTTGAACTTAAGGTTTTGTTTTGAAATTTAAATAGTTAAAACCCTAATGTTTTGAAATGTTTCAAAACTTGCCCTCTAGTTTTGGAATTTAAAAGTTGATTAAAAGTTTAATTTAGAAATGTTAAATTCTAAAACCCTAGTATAGTTTTGAAAAGTTCAAATCACACCCTTATGGTTTTATTAATTAAAGTGTATAACTAAAGGAGATTTAGTAAATCCATAAAGTTATTGTTTTACAATTTAATTAAATTAAATGTATAATTATTAAATTAGAACACCTAGTATTTTAAAAGTGTAAAATACACCCTATACTATACATAACATTAAAAGTCTAATATTATATATATATATATATGTATGAGTAAAAGTCAGTCTTACCGTTAGTAGGCCTCATTCACGAAGCTGTTCTATAAGGGGTGTTTAAGGAAATTCCCTATAAAATGGCGATTGAATGGGTATCCACTCTTTCCCACCGCACTCTTGACTAGTGGAGGGTCGTTAGCCGAACGGGTAGGATAGGACAGAAACCTTCCATTAAAAGTATAATGAAACACAAAAGTAACTAAATGCTTTTATAAAATTCCCAATCTTAGTTACTTTAGGCAAAAGTGAATTGATGCAACTCCATGAAATTACACTTTGTGCCCTTGCGAAGACGTTAGTGGAGCGCGTGTGGTTAACCGGCACACTAAATGGTTCTAAGAAAAGGTAGCAAAGGGTGACTCAATGTTTGTCATAGTTCGATGGAGCGTGTGTGGTTAACCGGCACATCGAATAGGTGACTGTAACATGTGGGGGCACCATGTAAGTTTGCATGGTTATTCACACCCGCTTTGTGATCCTCGGTATCCCAGTCACAAACTAGAGGGGGCATATCGAGATTTAAACATGCCATTGAAATGTTCAATGAATCTCAAAAGATCTAGGAATTTTTCAATAGATTTAAAACTTAAATTTCTTTTAGGTTTTCATGGTGGAAATTGGTAAATCGTCATTTACCTACCTTCAAGTATTCTACAACTAGATTACGACATCCCTTTTCTAGGTTGTAGTGTATTGTGTTGGATCCTAGCCTCGATGTTTCATTTGGGTGTCACATCGAGGATTCTAATCAACTAACTTGAATTTGTTTTCTCCCATTTTGTAGATGTCAAAGTATGACAACTATGGTATTCCCAAATCCCATGGAACAAGCTTTCCACATGAAGATGATATTCCATGATTCGATCGAGGAACAAGAGATCATGCTTCACTTCCTCCACCTCCTCCAATTATTCTCCCTAACCCACAAGTTCTAAGGCTTGAAAAGTTCAAGCTCACTCAAGCCCTTTTAGCAAGTAAACATGAAGAAGGAAAGTCGGTGTGTGCTTATTGACTGGGTTAAGAATGATGAGATCCGTTGTCTATGAGGAGCTGGTTGTTGATTGGGTTGTTCAGTCACTTCCAAATTCATATAGTGAGTTCATAAGAAAGTACTATACGATAAACCATGATGTGACCCTTATAGATCTCACCTACATGCTTATTATTGCTAAATCAGCAATGATTTGGCGCGCTGGAAAAGCAAAGTTGATTGGTGAATCTTCCTTCCAGACCTCTATGGATATAAGCAATGGCAACGAAAGACATGCCATGATTGAAAAGTTTGATCATAAGAGAAAGGCAAAGTCTAAAGTAGTTCCATGTGCTGTTCCAAAAGAGTCAATTTGCTTTTATTGCCAAGAGAATGGGCATTGGAGACGAAGCTGCCCTATTTACCTAAGAGATCTAAGAGACGGGAGAGTCAAATCGTATGGCTCTGCTTTAGGTAAAATCCATTAACTAACTCTTTTAAGTTGCTATTCTATATTTTTAATACATGATGTGATAAAATTAAAATTGATGTTTTATAGAATCAAAGAAAAAAGGAGAGGAAACTTAAGGAAAGAAGTGAGCGGAATCTAATCATGAAGAAATGGATTTCGATCGCATTGCTTGAAGATTGGATTCTTGAGCTACTACTTAGAGTTAGAAAAGATTGCTAAGAAATATGTATTAACATAGTTTTTCGATGAGTTTCATTGTAAGGACAAATTTTTCCGCAATAAAATAAAATTTTGTTTTATATTATTTATTTATCCTTATAATGGCATGCATGAAAAATTGATGTTTGAAGATTTCTATTATTAGCAATAATGGATTTGATTCTTAATTATGTTATTTGTGGAAATGTCGAGAATTACCAAATAGGGAGAGTTTCTCATCGCCCAAGTTTCAATTGGACAAAAACTTGGAATCATGCAACGTGTATGATGAATGAAATACTTATAAGATTAAGTGTAATTTTGAATTGATTAAAAGAGTTTAAATCAATAGGAGAACGAATAAGAAGAATCAAGTAGGCAGAAAGATAAAAGTTTCTCTATTCTAAGAAGAAGGGAGAGTACCTTTATTATGTATTATGATAGGTCTTAATGATTAAGAACCATATCTCAATTAATCCTCTAAGTGAGTCTTAGTGCAATTGTATGTCTGAGAAGAGGAATCAAGAATTGAAGAAATGATTGAATCAAGAAGTCAATCATACTTCGTTCCAAAACCAAGTCTTAGAGTTAAGATTGTGACAATGAGTGACAAGTCTTAAGAAGGTTTATAACATTCATCAAATGTGGAATTTGAAAAAGGGTTTTCTTATTACTGCACATTTGAAATTGGAAAGTTGTGATGTCTTAGGTAAGACAAAGACCAACTAGGACCAATTTTGTGAAATGTTTAGTCTTGATAAAAGCTACGCTAACTCTTGAATATTCATTTGTCGAGAAATGTTGATTGAAAAGAGAATCTTATATGTCAAGGAGTCAGTGGGATTCTTAATGGTCTTGAAAAGTTTCAAGAACTAATGAAAATAAACCTTATCGAACATCACTAGCACACGACTTGAGGTTTAAAACCTATCGTGTTGACACTATCTTGTTTCTGTGTTGTTCCAATTGAGTTAATTATGCATGTGAGTTCTATAAGTTCTCATTTGAATGCATAAAAGACAAGGACCTTGATCAATGAAAAGTACATTGATAGGAAAGGGTGAGCTGCTTAACTACTTGGAAGACATGGTGAGCACTCGTATTACCAGAAAGCAAGAAATCAAGATTAAGAAGGTTCGCTCCATATGAGTTTGAATTTGTCATAAACTTTGGTTTGACAAATTCACATGGATAGGAACACATACACCATTAAAATCTAAGTGTCATAAGATTCCCTCCATCATGAAGATGACTGTGAGGAAACACTTTCACTAAGAGAGATTTTAAAAAGATAGTGATTGTGAAATTGTATTCTCGAATTCGATTCGGTATCCCTTTCCATGATTCGAATTGTGAGATTTGGCAATTAGTCTGAATTGTTTAGACACACATATGAGCTATCTAAGGTAAAGGTGTATAAGTTTAAGAAGCTTAGATAAAGAATACATGTCAAAGCTAGTGGGAGCATAAGTGTTATGCTTATATGACAATAATCATCATGATAGTGGGAGCATAAATGTTGTGCTTGTATGATTATTAAGGTAAGTATTGCAAGTTAGCAATATTAATTATAGAAAAAAGGAGTTATACCTTGCAAAGTTGTAAGGATTGAAAAGTTGTTTTGCTATAATTAAGGGAGAGAATATTATGCTTCATTTCAAATCTAAAGGCTTAGGTTGTGGAATGTTTATAAATTTAGTCAAGGATACATAGTGTGTTCTCAAATTTCAATTATGTTTATCGCATCCCTCTTCATAGTTCGAATTGTGAGAACGTGACACAAAATATTATGGTAGAAGATTGATAAAGTATCAGATCTTTATGGAAGACATTATGTATCGTGTCCTATACACTTCGGGTAAAGGATCGATTGCAAATGCTATAATATTTGACCATTCTAAAATTTTCCAAATGTCTAGCGCATTTAGAGGGAAAAAGGACAAGAATCCATTTTGACTAAGATAATTAAACAACTATCAAAGGATGATCCAAAGCTCGCTGAGGATTGGTCGCTTGTGAGTAGTTGGAAGTATGATATTGGATGGATCATATCGACATTATTATGAATAGATGAGATTCTATTAAGAATAAGTTTCCATATGGAAAATATGGAAATGTTTCGATATTAGGAGTTGGATATTGAGAGTCTATGTTATGCAAAAGGATGTTCAAAGGAATGTACTTTGAGTGAGAGACATCACGTCTATGGAGTTGTATCGTAACAATCTCAAATAGAGGACTTTGTAATTTCATTGGCAATAGTCATTGTGATTTTGTGCTATGACATTACAAAAGGATCATTTCATAAAAATGTTAGAATCTAGCATATTCTATAAGTAGCAAGAATTTGATATTCTTACACTTGTGATAAGGATTGGGAGTTGTGAAATGAGTGTGATTGGAAATGTGTTCATTTGACCTATTTCAAAAGGTAAGGACCGTAGGTAAACATTGTGTGCATGCTAAGAGCATGGGACAAGTATAGTTATAATTCAAGTAAGAGTTGATTACCCGAAACAAAAAATAATGAGTAATCAATATGGTGATAGATAAAAGGTGTTTTATTTATACTCAAAAGTTTGGGGCCATATGGGATTAGTATTATTCTTGTGTTTCACTTTGCATGTTTTAACTTCCTGAATAATTTAATTGGTTCAGAACAGTCAGATTATTCGAACGGACCACAGTCATTCATATGTTGGAAGTAGGTATGAATGAAGACTGTCGTGAATTGGTATGTAGATTGTCTAAAGTGTATTAGACATAAGCAATTGTTTGCTGCAACATTCATGAGTTCTTATGAATATGATTTGAGCATTGGATTAAACCCGCGCTCACTTGGATCACTTCATGAATTGTATCACGAGTGATTGGTGAGACGATAACATCTTATATTCTTGAAACCGAGATGTGTGAGTTGTATCTTGTAAGTCGGTTGCACATTGATAATATGTAAACGCATCAGTAATTTGGTGTTATAAAACATATTGTTGTGTGTAATTCGGTAAGTGAGTGCAAGCGAGCATTGAGTCAAATTTTATCCGTTCCATTTATCCAAAGTAGGATAAAAAGCGATATCTTTGGGCCCCTCGATGATTTAGTGATGGCACCTAAGTGCTTGGCCAATCCGGGACTAAATTGATGTTTCATATGTAGTCTGTTGTCAGTCATCATAAATCGGAAGTCGGGAAATATTATAGAGAGAATGATTAAGTTCATGTCTCATATCTATACGATATCTAGAATGGAGGAATATATGATCCCTTATCTAAAGGACACGCGTATCTGATAAAATCATAGTTGACAACAGTTTTGTAAAGCTACGATTGTAGATCAGGATCTGAAGTCATACGTAGAATAGTTATTAGACTAATCCAAGTGGGAGACTGTTGGATTAGTGTCCAAGTCCATAACTATTTCCGTATGTACTTGACCCGATGGTGCATGGTCCTTTTGGGTTGCCTTCACCAAAGCAACTTGATAGGATAAATTATGGAGAGAAAGATTAATTATGATTTATTAATATATTATGAGAATAATATATTAAAGGAGAAATCATGTTGTTTAATTAATATTAGTCAAGAATTAATAAGAATTGAGTTTGTGGCTAAAAGACATTAATTAAACTTAAGGGACTAGAACTATCAATTGTATGATGGTTGAATATTAAGCTAATGGACTCCATATTAGAGAGGTGGATGAATTCTATGGGGAAACCCATTAGAAATCGTCCTAGGCCTTTAAGGAAGGAGTCCATGGGTTGCTTAGGGCCTAAGCATCCAAATTAGGGTTTCCTTGTTAGATAACCTTAATAGCCTCACTATTTAAAGATCCCTAGAGCACCAAAAACGTGTGGAAGTAACTCCTTAGGGTTTTGGACAGTTTTGGGCAGCCTCCTCTCTCCTTATTCTTCATCCTCTTGCTCTTGGTGTTTGTAAGCCATTAGAGGAGTGACAATTGTGACTCTAAGCTTTCTAAAGTCATTACAAGGAGGAATTAACATTGTTATTGCTACATAACAATCAAAGGTAATTCTCTAAACCCTAATTTCAATTTATAATATGTTAGATCTAAGATTGTAAGTCTTGGATACATTGCATGTACAGTAGAGAAACCTAGATCCAAGCATTAGGGTTTGTATGAGCACATAGGATTGTTCTGATGTCTAAAACCCATCATAAACATCCTTTGATCCCATCATTTCATAAACATATTTCATGTCTGAAAAACAAAACATAAAAACAACCATAATGTTGGAGTACAAATCCCAGAATAACTCATGGTGCGGAAAACAATGTGCGTGGATGATGTGCTGCTACTGCGCTAGCTCCTTCCCCTTCGTAGAAGAGTTACCTAAAACAAAACTGTAATCTGTAAGCACGAAGCTTAGTGAGTTCCCCCATAATACCACATACCATACAATCATATAATGAACAGCTAGAAGATACGGGCCTCGCCCACACTCATGGAGATACGGGCCTCGCCCACGCTCCGCTAGCTGGGAGATATAGGCCTCGCCCACACTCCACTATCTGGGAGATATGATCCTCACCCACACTCCGCTATCCAAGAGATATGGGCCTCGCCCACACTCAACTACTAAACCATAACATACAAGTATCATACAAACAACGAGTATAAACAATTCTACCACACTAGCATATATCATCATCAAACTCAACTATGAGATACAGGCTCTGCCCACACTGTTGTTAACAGGTGGGTTCCGGAATGGTTAGTCGCGTCTAGTTATCCTTTTGTACTAGGATCGACATAACTAAACTACACGTATGACATGTAATAATTTCTAATTACAAGTATCATGTAAGTGTATCCATGTAAGTGTATCCATGTAATATGTAATGTATAGTATAGATTCATGAATGAACTGACTCTGGTGTAATTCCTTGTAATAGGAATACTGTTTTGTATCACCTAACTATCCCTATAATAGTTTACTAGAAGGTACGTAATTGATGTCCAAGAAGTTTTATACACCCTTGCTACACATGAGTGTGGGAACTGAACCAAGGATGAAAGCTATCATATCAATACATATATAAGAACATAAGTGTATAGATATAGATTTGATCAAGAAGATGAAAATGGTTTTGTAAGACATTTATGAGTTTTGAACAATAATTAACAATGACTTGATGTCATTTTAATAAACATTTCAAAGTAATACATTTGATAACAAAGTATTTTTAAGATAGAAAACCATTTCATGCATCACATTTTGAATTATGTGAAATCTGCTAGATGAAAACACAGTTATAAATCACATAAGATTGATTCATTAACATGTTGTTTCTACTTGTATCCCCCCCCCCCCCATTAAAGCATTTAAAATCATTTAAAACATTGATTAATGGGTAAGAACTCACCTGTAGATGGTGGTTTGGATGAACTGAATGATGTAGGATAGCTATGTGACAAGTGAATACTTGTTCACACCCAATGATCCTAGTTAACATATAATCACACATATATGTATCCAATTAGACTTTAAACCACTAATTGATAAGTTAAGACATCCTAATGCATGTAAAACACCTTATATAAGTGCTACAAGTCATAAGGATTGCACCTAAGTGCTAAAGGACCTTGCTATTGTGTTTTGGGGTTCAAGGGTAAACTCCTTTGGAGTTTACGGTTTTCATGACCTTGACCTAATAAGTTTATGGTCGTAAACTCAAGAGTTTATGGTCTTAAGCTCCTCACTTTTTGACCATAAGTTGTTTTGAGGTTTTGCAAGTCCTTTGAAGCATTTCTACTTGGTGGTTAGGCCTTTGGAAGAGATTAGGGCATCATTACACTCCTTTGAGGAGTTTACGGCCCCTAGGCCATTTCCTTTTGGGTTTACTACCGTAAACCCATATGGAAAGTGGTATTTTCATGTGTTCAAGTCCTAAGCACTTCAAGGTAATACTCTAGGTTAGATTCTAGGCATAAAAAAGAAATTGTTGGATAAGGTGTCTAAGTCCGTAACTATTTCTTGTAAGTACTTGACCCGACCCGGCATGGTCCATTTGGGTTGCATGGCACCATGCAATTGGATAAACCAAATGAGAGAAATAAAACATATGGTTTATTAATATATTATAAGTTCTAATATATTAATAATATTATTTAATTAGTTTTGATCAAGAATTAATTTAGAATTAATTAAGTGATCAAAAGATAACTAATTAGATATATGGGTAGATTATGTAAATCTTCCATATCTTATTTAGTGGGCTAAGAGGCTCCATGGATTGTCAAGTTGGGTTCCACCCATAGGATGCTCCATGGAGTTAACCCATGGATCAAGAAATGAAGAGTCATGGAACATTAGGGTTTACCAAATGTAACACACTATATAAGCAATGTAAGTCTCCCCAAAATCGGCTACACTAAGAAATAAGAGGGCTTGTCCGATTTTGCATGTGTTAGAGTATTCTCTCAAGTTTATTCTTTGCATTTGGTGTTGTGTGAAGCATTTGAGGCATCACACTTGAGGTGATAGGCTGATAAGGTTTCAAGGAACACTTTCAACAACAAGGTATGTAGTTCTATCTTTTATACAAAGAAAATTATACCCCATGTATGCTAGATAAGTTCATAACCTTGGAAAACAACTTTGCATGATTATTAGACAAACATAGATCCAAGTTTATTAGGGTGGCATGTACACTTAGGAAGTGTTAGAATGCTCAAAACCCGTCAGTGGTATCAGAGACTAGGCTTGTTTGTTTGTTATTTGTGCAAAATTGTTGAAAAAAGTCGATATTGTGCAATCTGCCTGATGAACTCTCCGAGTCCATGGAGGGACTCACCGAGTTCATGTGTAAATTCATCCTACTCGCCGATTAGGTTCGTGCACTCGACGAGTAAGAGCCTCAGAATGCAGATTTTTGACTTTTGTTGCTGGAAATGGACTAGAAACATTACCCTAAACTGTTTGGTACTTGAAAACTTGTTTTAGATGGTGTAATGCTAATCCATTTACAATGACAAATATCAAAAATTACAAAGTTTTAAGTGTAATTTTTTGATTCATGAAAGTGTTCATATTCATGTTCTTGATCTTATGATGTTTACATGATCATAGGAATTGTTTGTAACCTATGTGGTAGATTAATTCATGATCATTATGTGTTTTAATCGAGTCCATAACTTGTCCTCAAGTTACGGAAAACCAAAAGTCATATTGTTTTTAAAACCATTAAAAGAACACATGGGTTATAAAAATGAAGAGTCTTCATTTTTAATACTCTAATTAACTCATAAGTTACAAGAAATGAAAAGTTTTGAAAGTTTACAAAACTTTCCCTCAAGTTTTGGAACAAGTAAAGTCTTGATTAAAATTTTAGTTCCAACCCTTAGAACTTAAACTTAACAAGGAAGGTAAAGGGTGACTTAATGTTTATCATAGTATCGATGGAGTGTGTGTGGTTAACCGACACATAGATTGAGGGGTAATACATTAAGGGTACCAAGTAATTTGCATGGTTACTTCACAACTTGTTTTGTGATCCTCAGCATCCCAGTCACAAAACTTGGCGGGCACACTCGAGATTGAAACATGCCTCTGAAAAGTTCATTGAATCTCAAAAGAATCTAGGAGTTTCTAAGAACCAAATTAAATATTATTAATATTTCAGCTTTGGTGGAAATTGGTGAATCGTCATTCACCTACCCTTCAAATATGTTATTACTTAGAGTATGGCATACCTCTTATAAGTATAATATATTGTGATTGGGTCCTAGCCTTAATACTACATTTGGGTGTTTTATTAAGGACTATCTCTATTTCTAAACTAAACTTTTCTTCTTTTCAAATGTCTGCAAACACTTCTGCTTCTGGCTCTAATCCTAATGGATCCTTTTCTCTAATGAACTTGTGTCGGAAAGTCACTTTTGATGTATCCAACTTTAATGAATGGACCAGAAACATCCGAATGATTACCCGCTACGAGGACAAAGAATATGTCCTCGATTAGGAGCTTAAGGAGATTGATGAGACAGTTGCTACTCCTCAAGAGATCGCTGACTTTAGGGCACATGAAAGGGATGCCATAAAGGTGGCATGCATCATGATGGCTACTATGACAGCCGACCTCCAAAAGTCCTACGAGGACTTCTACCCTTTTGAAATACTCCAAGATTTGATGGAAAGATATCATCAAAGTGCAAGACAAGAGAGGTATGAGATCATCTCCTCCATGATAACAACCCGAATGAAGGATGGTGAACCCATCACGGGCCACATGCAGAAAATGCAAAGATTTGTGGACCGCTTGCTGAAGCCTAATGTGAACTTCCCCGAGGAGCTAGCAATAGATATCATTTTACACTCCTTACCTTCATGTTATGATCAATTCCGCATGACATACCACATGAATAAAGAAGAGGTCACTCTCAGCAAACTTCAAGGACTCTTAAAGACCGCGGAAACTGGTCTTAAGGGTAAGGCGGTTGTTACTACTCGTACTCCTACCAACTCCGCCCCTATCTTGGCAATCAGGAAAGGACGAGGGAAGAAGAGAATGAGTTCTTCAAATGGTACCAAGGCTAGGACCCTTGATGGCTCTTCTTCAAGTGGAACCAAGAAAGGTTTCATCACTCCTTCTTCTGACCCAAAAGAGGCTGAATGCTTCTATTGCCATGAAAAAGCACATTGGAAGCAAAACTACCCAAAGTACCAGCAATATGTGAAGGATGGGAAATTCAGACCTAACCATGCAGGTATTTAGACTATCTTATCTAATAACTCACCCCATTCTAACTCATGGGTCGTTGATACCGGTTGTGGTATTCATATATGTTCTGATCTGCAGGGACTAAGAAGAAGTGAGAATGTGGAGCAAGGAAGAATAAACTTGATCATGGGAAACAGGAAAGCTTCACCTGTCACCAAGATTGGAGTTTATACTTTATCGCTAAGTAGTGGGTTTAGTTTAGATTTAAAGAAATGTTGTTATTCACCAGAAATGGCAAGAAATATTATTTCCTTTCATGTATTGTATAAACAAGGTTTTACCTTTTCATTTGATAATGAAGTTGGTTCGATTAATGCTTTCGTTAATAATATTCTTTATTTTAAAGCATTACCTTGTGATGGTGTGTATGAAACTATATATGTGGTTGATAACTTAGGAAATAATGTTTTGTGTATTGATTATGTTAATAATAATAACTTGGATAAAGCATCATTATGGCATTGTCATCTTGGACATATAAGCAAGAAACACATAGGCCAACTCCAAAAGGATGGAGTCTTGGAGTCATTTGACCTAAAGTCAGATGATAGTTGCGAATCATGCTTACTTGGAAAAATGACAAAGTCACCCTTCATAGGTTCTTGTGAGAGGGGTGAATGTTTGTTGGATCTTGTACACACGGATGTATGTGGACCATTCAAACATGCCACAAGGGATGCTAATCGTTATTATTTGACTTTTACTAATGATTACAGTAGATATGGATATGTCTACTTAATCAAGCATAAGTCAAAGACTTTCGAAAGGTTTAAGGAATTTAAACAGGAAGTCAAGAATCAATTGGGCAGGAACATTAAGATGCTTCGATCCGAACGAGGTGGTGAGTATCTTAGTTCAGAGTTCCTTGACTATCTTAGGGAATGTGGGATTGTCTCATAATTGACACCTCCGAGGACACCGCAGTTGAATGGTGTGACTGAGAGGTGTAATCGAACCTTGTTGGATATGGTTTGTTCCATGATGAGTCAAGCTTCTCTATCAATCTCATTCTGGAGGTATGCCTTAGAGATTGCCGCCCATATTCTTAATCTAGTCCCTACAAAGATAGTTGCCAAAACTCCTCACGAGATGTGGACTGGTAAAGCACCCAAACTAGACCACATCAAAGTTTGGGGTTGCGAGGCTTTTGTGAGGCGCGAGTCTCATGATAAGCTAGAACCCCGAAGCGAGAGGTGTATTTTCATCGGCTACACACAAAGATCCTTTGGTTACCTCTTCTACAGACCTAGTGATAATGTGGTCTATGTTGGAAGAAGAGGAGTCTTTCGAGAGAGAGAGTTTATAAACCAAGGAGACAGTGGGAGGCAAATTGACCTTGAAGAACTTCAACAGTCAAGTGGTGAAGGAACTTCAAACCCTAGCCCTCAACTTGAGGAGGAAACTCCTGTTGAGCCAATTGACGAGCCTATACCTCTGAGGCGTTCCACGAGAGTTAGGAATGCACCTGAGCATTACTATGGTTTCCATATTACTGCGGAAGGTGAGACACTTATTAGTGATGAGACACTAGTAGGTCTGGATGAATCTAATAGTTACGCGGAAGCTATGGCAGGCCTTGAGTCTGCTAAATGGAAAGAGGCTATGGATAGCGAGATACAATCCATGTATGACAATCAAATTTGGAACTTGGTTGAGAATGTACCAGGTCGTAAGACTGTAGGGTGCAAATGGATCTTCAAGAAGAAGACCGACATGGATGGTAATGTACACACTTATAAGGTTCGATTGGTTGCAAAGGGCTTCTCTCAAACTTCTGGAGTGGATTATGATGAGACTTTTTCTCCAGTAGCCAAGATTAAGTCTATTAGGGTTATGTTAGCCATAGCTGCATTTCATGACTATGAAATATGGCAAATGGATGTCAAAACCACTTTCCTTAATGGAAAGTTGACTGAAGATGTTTACATGAGTCAGCTAGAAGGTTTTGTCAGTAACGAGTACCCTAATAGAGTGTGTAAGCTTGAGAAATCCATTTATGGATTAAAGCAAGCACCTCGCAGATGGAATCTTTGCTTTGATGAGAAAGTCAAGGAATTTGGCTTTTCTAGGAGTGAAGATGAATCTTGTGTGTATGTCAAGGGTAGTGGGGGTATAGTTATCTTTTTGGTATTGTATGTGGATGACATACTACTCATAGGAAATGACATCCCAACTCTGCAAGAAGTTAAGTCCTGGCTTGGGAAGTATTTCTCTATGAAGGACCCAGAAGAAGTCGCCTATATTCTATGGATAAGGATTTTGAGAAACTGGAGTAAAAGACTAATTGGACTTAGTCAAAGTACCTACTTGGACAAGGTGTTGAAGAGATTCAACATGCAGAACTCCAAGAAATGAGAGTTACCCATCCAAAGTAATGCCAGATTAAGTAAGACACAAAGCCCTAGTACTGAGGCTAAGATAGCATAAATGAGTCGAGTGCGGTAGTAGGCTCAATCATGTATGCTATGACTTGTACTCGACCTGATGTAGCCTTTTCCTTGAGCATGGTTAGCAGGTATCAAGGAAACCCTGGCAAGGCTCTCTGGAATGCAGTAAAGAATATCCTCAAGTACCTACGCAGGACTAAGGACTGGGTCCTTACCCTCGGTGGGAGTGATGACTTGAGAGTCGTAGGGTATTGTGATGCTGGTTTCCAGACTGATAGGGATAATTTTATCTCTCAGTCGGGCTGGGTCTTCACCATAAACGGAGGAGAAATCACTTGGAAGAGTTCCAAGCAGGAGACAGTAGCTGATTCCACTTGTGAATCAGAGTATATAGCAGCAAGCGAGGCAGCAAAGGAGGCTAGATGGATGAAGTGTTGGATTAATGTCTAAGTCCATAACTATAATTGGTAAGACTTGACCCGACCTGACATGGTCCATTTGGGTTGCATGGCATCATGCATTTGGATAGACTATAATGAGAGAAATAATACTTAAGGTTTGTTAATATATTATAAGTTCTAATATATTAATAAGATTATTTAATTAGTATTGATCAAGAATTAATCAAGAATTAATTAAGTGATAAAAAAAGAAGACTAATTAAATATACGGGTTGATTGTGTAAATCATCCATACTTGTATAGTGGGCTAATGCTCCATGGATTATCAAGTTGGGCTAAACCCCATAGGATGCTCCATGGTGTATTTGAACCCATGGATCCAAGGAAATGGAAAGTCATGACAATTAGGGTTTACACTAATTGTAACACTATGTAAAGATCATACTCTTGGAAAAATTGAACTCTATGTAAAATACAAAAGGGCTAGTCGATTTTCAAGTGTTCTACATATCTCTCTAGGTTATTCCAAAATCAACTGATGTTGTGTGAACCATTTGAGGTGTCACACTTGGGGCATTAGGCACTCAAGCTTCTTGAGAACATTCTACACCAAAGAGGTATGTATTCTATCTTGTTATATTCATTGTTTTATATGCTAGATTAGGATAATACCTTGGATGTTCATATTTGCATGTATAATAGAGAAAACATAGATCCAAGGTATTTAGGGTTGCATGTACACTTAGGAGTGTTAGAATGCTCAAAACCCAACAATGGTATCACAGCCTAGGCTTGTTTTCTTGTTATACTTGCAAAAATAGCTGAAAAATTGAGTTTTGATGTTGTCTGCCCAGCAGACTCGCCGAGTCCAAGGCAAAATGCATCCAACTCGCCGAGTTGGTTCGTGCACTCGACGAGTTGGACCCCCAGACAGCATAAATTCGACCATTTTGGCTGGAATTGGACTAGGAACATTACCCTAAGATGTTTTTGGACTTATAAACTTGTTTTTTGATGTGGTAATGTTCATGCTAATCCAATTTCAAAGATAAGTGTCAATAGATTCATGTTTTGTATTAGTTTATGGTCTAGACTAATTACATGAAAAAGTTTGATTTGAATTATCTTGCTCTTATGAGTTGCTTAGATTAATAGAAAAGTTGAGTGAAATAGTGGTTTTCAATCCAAATTATTCTAAGAGTTGATTCCAAAGTGTGTTTTTGTAACTTGTCCTCAAGTTATATGAAAAGTCACATTTAAGAATCATAAAACTTATAAAAGTTGGCAAAGGTTACAAAAATGAAGAGTCTAGTTCTAATTAATCAGTTTTATGACTCCACAACTTTTCCTCAAGTTATGGAGGACCAAGAGTCTCTTCATTAAATAATAAATGAATAAAAAAAAGTGTAACCTTAATTAGTTCCATAAGTTACAAAATAAAGAAAAGTTACATTCTTTAATAGTTTAAAGTCTTGCATAACTTGTCCTCAAGTTATGGAACTTGAAGAGTTTTAATTAAAACTACTTTAAACACATAAGTTATGGAATTAATTAGTTTTGAATAGTTTCAAAACTTGCCCTCAAGTTTTGGAATTTGAAAAGTTTCACTTATGAATACTTCAATTCTAAGCTAAGCCCTTAGAATTTTAAAAGTTAAAATTCAACCCTTATACTTTATAATATTATAAGTTAATAATATTTATATATATGTATAAGAGTAAAAGTCAGTCTTACCGTTAGTAGGCCTCATTCACGAAGCCGGTCTATAATGGGGGGTATAAGGTTACTGCCTATAAAATGGTAGTTTAATGGGTGTCCACTCTCACCCACCGCTTCCTTGACTGGTGGAGGGTCGTTAGCCGAACGAGTAGGACAAAGACTATAAGTTCTCCCTTCATTAAAAGTATTAATAATAAATACTAAGTAACTAAGCCTTTTATAAATTCCCAATCTTAATTACTTAGGAAAATGTGAATAAGGTGCTAACCCATGAAATTACATTTGGCACTTTGCTTAAGTCGGTTGGTGGAGCGTGTGTGGTTTACCGGCACATCGGTTGGGTGATAAACATTTAAGAGTACCAAGTAATTTGCATGGCTACTTCACACCTTGTTTTGTGATCCTCGGCATCCCAGTCACAAAACCTGAAGGGCACACTCGAGATTGAAACACACCATTGAAAAGTTCAATGAATCTTAAAGATCTAGGAGTTTCAAATCTAATTAAGACTTAATTATATTGCATTTTTCATGGTGGAAATTGGTAAATCGTCATTTACCTACCTTCAAATATTTTATAGCTTGGATTACGGCATCCCTCTTTCGAGTTATAAAATAGTTTGTAGGGTTCCAGCCTTAATATTTCATATTGGGTGTTATATTAAGGACTTTTAATCAACTATCTTGAATATCTCCCAAAAGATGTCTAGTTCAGGCATCTATGATCTTCCCAAATCTCTTGGAACTTCACTTCCTCCACCTCCTCCAATTATTCTCCCTAACCCACAAGTTCAAGGTCACTCAAGCCCTATTGGCAAAGCAAAGGTCTATGTGTGATCACATCTTGGAGATGTAGTCACATATTGACAAGCCGAGAGAGTTGGGTGTCAAAGTCTTAAGAAAGTTGGTGGCTCAACTACTTTCTAAGTCACATAGGGAGTTCCTTTGGGACTCCTATGAAACAGACTATGACAAGACCCTTAATGATCTTATCTATTTGCTAAGATCAACTTCCTAAAACTTTATGGACATTGATAATGATGACACTGGAAATCTAGAAAAAGCATTCTCTTCCTAATGGAAAGGGATCGGCCATAGTCAACTCGGTTGACCAAATGGTAAAGAGAAATACTAAGTCTGTGATAGTCCGATGTACCATTATCAAAGAGCTTATATGTTAAATTGCCAAAGGAAGGGGCATTGGTTACGAAACTGCCAAACTTACCTAAGGATGGTAAAGTCAATGAGTTTGACTTTATTTCAGGTAAAGTCCATTGTCTAACTCTATTAAGTTCCTATTTGGAGATTCTTATTACATGATTTGACTGGGTCACATCTTGGTGTTTTAAGAATCAAAGAAAACTGAAGAAACTTAAAGAAAGAATATGTTGAATCTGATCGTGTAGATTGATTTCTATCGCATAGTTTGAAGATCGAATTCTTGAGCTACTTCTTAGGAGTTATGAGATATTACTTAGGAATAGATAACAACAAGTTCTCATATGGATTGTAAGGATAAGTTTTTCCGCAAAATTTTCAAAATAAAAGGAAAATTTTCAGATTTTATTTATTTTAAAATATCCTTACAAATGACATATGTGAAAATTTTTGTTGCTTATAAGATTCCATTAATAGCAAGACTGGAAATATGAAATTGATTCTTTCATTTGTGGTAATGTCTAAATTTACCAAATAAAGAAAAATTTCTCATCACCCAAGTTTCAATTGGACCAAAACTTGGAATCATACAAGTTGTATAGTATGATGAATGAGAACTTTCAAGCATTGGAAAATTAAGACTAATTACTTGTTCACTTGGATGTGTGATTCAAGTAAAGAACTAAGGGATCGAGTACACATTCTTGTGCACTGATCAAGCCCACCACAAATAATCAATAATACTATTCGTCATGATTTACTAAAGTTTAGTAAATATGATTATACTTACAAGCTTAAGTATAATTCTGATACATTGAAAAATTTTCGATGTATGGCAGAATGAATAAGAAGAATCAAATTAGGCAGAAGGATAAAAGTTTCTCAAATCTGAAAAGATGGGAGAGTACTTTAGTATCAGGTTATATGATCATCTTAATGATTAAGAGACTTTATCACAATTCATTTTCTTAGTGCATTCTGATAGCTAAGGAGAGGAGTTATGAATTGTTGAAGTGGTTAAATCAAGAAGATGAGTCATACTTCGTACGAAAACAATCCTTAGAACTATAATCTAAGACTGTAACTTGAGTGACATATCTTAAAGAAAGGTTAAAAACGCTAGTCAAATGTAAGAGTAAAAGTGTCCTACTCTTGTACATTTGAAGTTGGTAAGTTGTGATGTTTTGGATAAAACAAAGACCAACTTAGACCAATTGTGTGAAGTGTTTGTCTTGATAAAGAATCCACACTATCCCTTGAATATTTGACAAGAGAGTCTTATATGTCAAGAGGACAGTGGGAGTCTTAAAGGTCTTGAAAGTCTCAAAAACTGATCAAGAATAAAACCTAAGGTTCTTCACTAGCACACGACTTGAGGTTTATAACCTATCGTGTTGACATTTCTATGCCCATTCCAGTGAAAGTTGGCTTTGCATATGAGTTCTTAGAGTCCTCAATTGGTTGCACATCTACTTGGAAGCTATGGTAGGCCCTTGTGCTGCCAAATGGCAAGAACTTAAGATTGCACAAGTTCAATCCATATGAGTTTGGATTTGTCACTAACCTTGTCTTGTGATTATGGTTTTGACAAATTCATATGGGTAGGAACTCATACACCATAAAAATCTAAGTGTCATAAGGTTTCTCTTCGATTCTTGAAAATGATGGTGAGAAAACACTTCCACTAAGTAGATTTGTAAGTAGATAGTAATCTTTGCATTCTCAAAGTTGTTAGTAGGCACACTAACATGGAATTATGAGAAATAGCAAAGGTCTAAACAATTAAGACTATGATTACGGAATCCCTTTTCATAGTTCTGAAATTGTTTAAACACACCTGTGAGCTATCTAAGATAAGGTGTATGATTTTGATAAAGTCTTATCAAAGCAATTTAGTCTCAGAAATCTGAACCTTGGTAAAAAAGTCAATAGCTGATTTCTGAGTACATGTCAAAGCTAGTGGGAGCATAAGTGTTATGCTAATAATCATCACTTTAGTGGGAGCATGATAATTATGATAAGTATTGCAAGTTAGCAATGTTAATTATAGAAAACAAAAGTTTCAATTCGTGAGGTTGCAGGGGTTGGAAAAGTTGTTTTGCTATAATTAAGGGAGAGGAAATTATACATCATTTCAATTATGAAAAGCTTAGGTTGAGGTTATAATCATTCTAAAGAGCTTATATTGAGATTTTAATCACTTTTAGTCAAGAATATATATATGAATTTCATGTTGGATTGGGTCAACTTAAGAAAATTCTATATATTGCGTTCTCAAAATTCGATTATGATTACGGCATCCCTTTTCATAGTAAAATTTTGAGAATATGGCAAACAAAAATTATTATGGCAAAAGAATGGTCTAGAACCATGTCTTTATGTGAAACGTCATGAATCGTGTCCCAGTTACTTTTGGTACAAGATCGATTTCATGTGCTATAATATTTATTCTTTATGAATTTTCCAAATACCTTGGGGCATTAAGGAGGAAAATGTCCAGAATTGGATATGACTAAAGTGATTAAGCAATTTTCGAGTACAATCTAAGGTTTACCAAAGATTGGTTGCTCAAGGACAGTTGGAAGTATATTGTTAATGCTGAAAGGACCATATTGACATAGTCTGAAAAGAGGCAACTCTTGTTCAGAAGTGGTAGTCAAAATGGAAATATAGAGTTGTCTCTATAGATGGAAGCAATCTGTGTAAGATTAGAAAGAACTTAGTGCAAAAAGCATGTTCAAAGCAATGCATACTTTGAACATAAGGATTTATGTCCATGGAGTAGGTCTTCATTGGAATACCCTGTAATGGTTGTTGACAAGTCTTTGTGACTTTGTACACACTCATTGCAAGAGGGTGGTGCATTTAAGATTAAAATCTAATAGATTTCGATTCGGGAGTGTGAAATTAGAGTCATTGAAAGTTTGGTCAATTGGCTTATTTCACAAAGTAAGGATCATTGATAAACATAGAGTGCATACTTGGTGTATGGCAAAGCTATTGTTTAGGAAAACATAATGTACATGCTTGGAGCATGGGACAACTAGTGTTTTTAATTCAAGTATAAAGTTGATAAAACCGAAACAATGAATAATGAGTAATCAGTATGGTGATAAATAGAAGTGGCCTATTTATATTCATAGGGTTTGATACCATATGTGATTCATTTATTCTTGTGTTTCACTTTGCATGTTTTGACTTCCATAATAACTAGGTTATTCTTCCGGAATGACTATGTTATTTAAACCATCCACAGTCGGTCATATGGTGGAAGTAGATATGAATCAAGACTGTCATGGTTTGGCTTGTAGAGGTTCAAGTTGGTGGACAAAGTTGTGCTACAACGCTCATGAGTGCTCATAAGTTCTGAGTATTGGATTCAACCTGCGCTCATTTGAATCACTTCATGGATTTTATCACGAGTGATCATGAGACGATAATATCTTATATTCTTCAAACCTAGAGATATGAGTTGTTACTGTGAGTTGGTTATACATTGATTGCGCGAAACCGCATTGGTAACTCGATGTTATAAAACGTGTCTTTGTGTATGATTCAACAAGTAGTAGAACAAGCCATATTAGTCAAAGTTTATCCATTCCTTTTACCTTCAGGATAAAAGCGATATATGTGGGCCCCTCGACGATTTAATGATGGTACATGTGAGTGCTTGGCCAAGCCAAGACTGATTTGATTTGTTCAATCAGTCAGTCGTCATAAATCGGAAATCGGGAAACAACAGATGGACAGAGAGAATAATTTACAATCCATGTCTCAGTTCATGTGATATCTAGAATAGAGGAATATATGATCCCTTATCTAATGGACAAGTCATTGACAAAGGTTAGAGTTCGACAGAAGCTTTTGAGAGCTACGATTGCCAGTCGGTTCTTGAAGTCATACGCAATAATAGTTTTAGACTTATCCAAGTGGGAGACTGTTGGATTAATGTCTAAGTCCATAACTATAATTGGTAAGACTTGAACCGACCCGGCATGGTCCATTTGGGTTGCATGGCATCATGCATTTGGATAGACTACAATGAGAGAAATAATACTTAAGGTTTGTTAATATATTATAAGTTCTAATATATTAATAATATTATTTAATTAGCATTGATCAAGAATTAATCTAGAATTAATTAAGTGATCAAAAAGAAGACTAATTAAATATATGGGTTGATTGTGTAAATCATCCATACTTGTATAGTGGGCTAATGCTCCATGGATTATCAAGTTGGGCTAAAACCCATAGGATGCTCCATGGTGTATTTGAACCCATGGATCCAAGGAAATGGAAAGTCATGACAATTAGGGTTTACACTAATTGTAACACTATATAAAGATCATACTCTTGGCAAAATCGGACACTATGTAAAATAGAGAAGGGCTAGCCGATTTTCAAGTGTTCTACATTTCTCTCAATGTTATTCCAAAAGCAATTGATGTTGTGTGAACCATTTGAGGTGTCACACTTGGGGCACTAGGCACTCAAGCTTCTTGAGAACATTCTACACCAAAGAGGTATGTATTCTATCTTGTTATATTCATTGTTTTATATGCTAGATTAGGATAATACCTTGGATGTTCATATTTGCATGTATAATAGAGAAAACATAGATCCAAGGTATTTAGGGTTGCATGTACACTTAGGAGTGTTAGAATGCTCAAAACCCAACATGAAGAACTTCATAGGAGACCTTGGAGTAGTACCAACTATAAAGGAGCCCATGGAAATTTTCTGTGATAGTGAAAGTGTTGTTGCCTTAGCCAAGGAACCAAGGGATCACGGGAGATCCAGACACATTGATAGAAAATATCATTTTATCAGACATCGCATAGAAGAAGGAATCCTTGTTGCAAAGAGGGTATCATCGGATGAGAACCTAGTAGATCCCATCACGAAGGGACTGAGTAGGGTTAAGCATCTCCAGCATGCTCGGAGCATAGGGCTGAAGGATGATATAAGTTTTAGTAGTTAGATAAATGATGAAATTTGTAAAGTGTAATTGACATTTGTTGATGAATAAAAGTTGTGTTTATTTATGAGTAAAGTGTTACTATCTGTTGTCAATCGTTTACTATAATTTCTTTTGCATGTTTTGACTTCCAGAATAGTATGTTGTGGTTTCACATATTATTCAAACTTTCCACAGTCAGTCATATGTTGGAAGTAGATATGAAGTAAGATTGTCATGAAGTTGGTTGTAGGTGTCAGGATATAAGACAACACTTCATGACTGCTCATAAGTTCTGAGTATTGGAATCAACCCACGCTCACTGGAATCACTTCATGGAATTTTATCTCGAGTGATCGTGAGATGGTAATATCATATAAGTCTTCAAACCTAGAGATATGATTTGTTTCCTATGAATTGATTATGCGTTGATTGTATGAAAACGCATTGGTAACTCGATGTTATAAAACGTGCTTTTGTGTATAATTCAACTAGTAGTAGAACAAACATATGAGTCGAACTTTATCTGTTCCTTCTTGGATCAGAAGTTGATATCTGGGCCCTTCGATGATTTTGTTTCGAACTATGTAACGGGCCTGGTAAGAACTAAGTTGATGTGTTCAATTAAGTTCTTTGTCAAACAAATCGGAAATTGGGAAACAGACTGTTGGACAATAAGTAAGACATTGTTCCATGTAATTGTCCAACTGATATCTAGAACAGAGGATTATATGATCACTTATTTTAAATGGCGTATCAACATCTTCTCAGTTCCGAGAGACCTTGAAAGAGATACGATTGTCGATTGGTTCCTGAAGTATTGCAGTTATAGTTATTAGACTTATCCAAGTGGGATACTGTTGGATAAGGTGTCTAAGTCCATAACTATTTCTGGTAAGTACTTGACCCGACCCGGCATGGTCCATTTGGGTTGCATGGCACCATGCAATTAGATAAACTAAATGAGAGAAATAACACATATGGTTTATTAATATATTATAAGTTCTAATATATTAATAATATTATTTAATTAGTTTTGATCAAGAATTAATTTAGAATTAATTAAGTGATCAAAAAATAACTAATTAGATATATGGGTGGATTATGTAAATCTTCCATATCATATATAGTGGGCTAAGAGGCTCCATGGATTGTCAAGTTGGGTTCCACCCATAGGATGCTCCATTGAGTTAACCCACGGATCAAGAAATAAAGAGTCATGGAACATTAGGGTTTACCTAATGTAACACACTATATAAGCAATGTAACTCTCCCCAAAATCGGCTACACTAAGAAATAAGTTGGCTTGGCCAATTTTGCATGTGTTAGAGTATTCTCTCAAGTTTATTCTTTGCATTTGGTGTTGTGGAAGCATTTGAGGCATTACACTTGAGGTGCTAGGCTCACAAGGTTTCAAGGAACACTTTCAACAACAAGGTATGTAGTTATATCATTTATACAAAGAAAATTGTACCCCATGTATGCTAGATAGGTTCATAACCTTGGAAAACAACTTTGCATGATTACTAGACAAACATAGATCCAAGGTTATTAGGGTTGCATGTACACTTAGGAAGTGATAGAATGCCCAAAACCCATCAGAAATAAGGGCCACTTATTCTCACTTTGGGGTGTTTACGGTTTTTGGGAGCTTCTGAAACCGTAAACACATATAAATGGGAGATTATTGTGCTTTTTATGTGATAAACACCTCAAGGAAGGATCTAGACAAGTCCCTAAGGCATTGTGAAGGATTAAGGCACTATAAGGCACCTTACTTGGTGTTTACGGTTTTGGTAGCCTCCCAAAACCGTGAACACCTTGTTCTTGGTGTTCGTGGGTCATTTTCTTGATGTAAAGATGTATAACAAGCTTATTAAGACCCTAGGATAGAGGTACTTACTAGTTAGAAGCTTGAAAAGGTGCTAAGGGCCCAAGAACACTTGTGTGTGTTCTTGTTGCTCTTGGTGTTTTTGGAAATCTAAGCAAAACACAAAAATGGATGGATGAAAAGATGTGAAATCACTAGTTGTTATGTTGTATCAACAAATCAAGTCGAGAAATACTTATGTTTTCGGGAAATCGGTCGAAAACTAGGATGATACTTAAGAGTGTTTGGAGTTTACTCTTTATGTTGAAAATGAGAAGTGAGTGTTTTGAGGAGTAAACTTATGCTTAAGCATGAGTTTACGGTTTTTAGGGTAATTTGAGGCCCAAACATAAAAGTTTGGCCGTGAACTTCTAAGCTACGTGGTATTCGCGGTTTTGAAATTTCAAGACTCGAGACGACATATCCTTTCACCCGTTCGCTTAAAGAATAATTATTATAATAGTCAAACTAACTTTAAATTTGTTAAAAACAAATAGAAATGAAATTTACTTATAATATGAAGTGATTGACTTTTAGGGTTTTACCGAATGTAAATTTCGGGTTGTCACATTATCCCCCTGTTAAAGGGAATTTCGTCCCGAAATTAAAGTTTAAGCAATTAAGTTATTACAAATAATTAAGTAAAAGATGAGGATATTTCAGTTTCATCTGATCCTCTCACTCCCAAGTGAATTCGGGTCCCCGCTTGGCGTTCCAGCGAACCTTCACTATCAGGATATGGCTTTGTTTCGTTTGCTTGACCTCTCGGTCCATGATCTCTACTGGTTCTTCCACGAAGTTGAGGCTCTCATTGATCTCGAGCTCGTCGAGTGGGATTACAAGAGTCTCGTCGGACAGACACTTTTTCAAGTTCGATACATGGAAGGTAGAATGTACGTTACTGAGTTCGCGCGGTAAGTTAAGTTTGTAAGCTACTGGGCCGATTCTTGCGAGAGTCTCAAAAGGCCCAATGTACCTTGGATTTAGCTTTCCACGCTTTCCAAAGTGTATCAAGCCCTTCCATGGTGAGACTTTCAACAGAACACAATCACCCACCTGGAATTCCAACGGTTTCCTACGTTTATCAGCGTAGCTTTTCTGTCGGTCTCTTGAGGCTTTCAATCGTTCGCGGATCTGAACGATCTTCTCCATCGTTTCCCGTATGATTTCCGAAACTGTGAGAGTGCTTTTGAGAACTCGTCCCTTAGCTAACTGGGTATCACCCACCTTAGCCCAGCATAGAGGGGATCTGCACTTTCGGCCATACAGGGCTTCGAAAGGAGCTGCCTTTATGCTCGTGTGATAACTGTTGTTGTAGGAAAATTCGACAAGGGGTAAATGATTATCCCAAGCTTTCCCAAAGTCAATCACACAGGCTCGCAACATATCTTATAAGGTTTGGATAGTTCTCTCACTTTGTCCGTCGGTCTGTGGGTGGTAGGCTGTACTCATGTCCAGCCTAGTTCCTAGGGAACTTTGTAACGACTACCAGAACCTAGAAGTGAATCTACTATCTCTGTATGAGATAATGGATATGGGAACACCGTGAAGTCGTATAATCTCCCTAATGTAGGTTCTCGTAAGTTTCTCCATTTTGTCAGTTTCTTTGATCGGCAGGAAGTGTGCAGACTTGGTCAATCTGTCGACGATGAACCATATGGTATCAAGTCCACCCGTTGTCTTGGGTAACCTGGTTATGAAGTCCATAGTGATCCGCTCCCACTTCCATTATGTTATCTCTGGTTGTTGTAGAAGACTGGAGGGTTTCTGGTATTCGACCTTCACTTTTGCGCAAGTAAGGCATTTACTTACGAAGGTAGCAATATCTGCTTTCATGTTAGGCCACCAGTATGACTTTTTAAGATCTAGATACATCTTATCTGAACCTGGGTGGACGGAATAGCGAGTGTTGTGAGCTTCTGTCATGACCAAGTCTCTGAAGCCACCGTGTTTCGGTGTCCAGATCCGATCCATGAGGTATAAGGCTCCGCCACCCTTGACTTCCAAGGTCTTATCCATCCCTCTCAGGGATTCACTTGCCACATTTTCAGGTTTCAAAGCATCAAGCTGAGCCTCCATAATTTGTGTGGACAAGTGTGAATGGATAGTTAGAGTCAAATATTTGACTCTACGACCAAAATATTCTTTCCGACTTAGGACGTCGGCTACTACATTGGCTTTACCCGGATGTTAACGAATTTTGCATTCGTAATCACTGAGTAGCTCGACCCACCGCCGTTGTCTCATGTTGAGCTCATTCTGGTCGAAAATGTGTTGCATACTCTTGTGGTCTGTAAGGATCATACTTTTTGTACCATACAGGTAGTGTCTCCAGATCTTCAGAGCAAACACTACTGCTCCTAGTTCAAGATCGTGGTTGGTGTAGTTAACCTCATGTGTCTTCAGCTGTCTCGAGGCATAGGCTATGACTTTACCTCGCTGCATCATAACACATCCGAGCCCTTGATTTGATGCATCGCAATAGACAACGAAGTCTTCTATCCCTTCGGGGAGGGATAGTATTGGTGTGGTGCACAAGGCTCGCTTGAGCGTTTGGAATGTTTTTTCCTGTTTCTCTTCCCAGTCAAAGGCCACGCCCTTCTGGGTTAATGTCGTAAGAGGTTTCGCTATGCGGGAGAAGTTTTGAATGAACCTGCGATAGTAGCCAGCGAGACCTAGAAATTGACGAATTTCTATAGGTGTCTTCGATACTGACCAGTTCTCAATGGCCTTGATTTTGGAAGGGTCCACGTGTATTCCTTCTTCGCTAACAACGTGGACCAAGAATTCGACTCGTCGGATCCAAAATTTGCACTTAGAGAACTTCACATAGAGCTTCTCCGATCGTAATGTTTCTCAAACTTTGCAGAGATGTTGACTATGCTCTTCCTTACTTCAAGAGTATATGAGTATGTCATCGATGAAGACGATGATGAACTGATCCAAGTAAGGACGACACACCCTATTCATCAGATCCATGAATATTGCAGGCACGTTAGTTAGTCTGAATGGCATTACTACAAACTCGTAGTGTCCATAACGAGTTCGGAAGGCTGTCTTGGGAACATCCTCCTCTAACACTCGTAGTTGGTGATATCCGGATCGTAGATCTATCTTCAAGAAGTAGTTGGCTCCTTGAAGTTGATCGAATAAATCGTCAATGCGGGGCAAGGGATAACGATTTTTAATGGTAAGCTAGTTGAGTTCGCTGTAGTCGACACACATACGAAACGATCCATCTTTCTTCTTGACGAACAAGACCAGTGCTCCCCATGGTGAGAAGCTTGGCCTAATGAATCCCTTCTTGAGAAGTTCGTTAAGATGACTGGAAAGTTCCTGCATCTCTGATCGTGCCAGACGATAAGGAGATTTGGCGACTAGAGTAGCCCCTGGCACTAAGTCGATTCTGTACTCGACTTGGTGTTGTGGTGGTAATCCTAGGAGTTCTTCTGGAAATACGTCGGGAAAGTCGCGTACGTCTGGGATGTTCTAAATGTCTTTCACTTCTTGACTTGTATCGACGATGTGTACGAGGAATGCATGATATTCCTTTCGTAAGCACTTTTGGGCCTGGATGCACGAAATGATTCGAAGGCTCGCACTAGGTTTGTCGCCATAGATAACTAAGGTTTCGCTGTTAGGAAGGTTAAGACGAACTGCTTTTTCAAAGCACATGATGTCGGCGCGAAGAAGACTCAACCAATCCATGCCGATGATAACGTCGAAACATTTAATTGGGACCGGCATGAGGTCTATCTTGAAAGTATGGCCATCTAAAGTTAAAGTACAACCTACGTATACGCAATTAGTATTTTCCGTGTTCCCATTTGCCATTTCTACTATGAATGAATTATCTAATGCACATGGCTTTTGTTTAAGTAGGTGTGAAAATTTATGACTTACGAAACTTTTCTCTGCTCCACTGTCGAAAAGTATGCAAGCATATGAGTTATCGAGGAGAAACGCACCAGTAACTATCATAGGATCAGCTACCACTTCCTCGTGGCCCATGGCCATAACTCTTCCTACTCCGCCAGCCATCCCCGTCTTAGGGCAGTTCATATAGTAGTGACCCACCTCGCCACAACCGTAGCAAGCTTGGCCCACACCAACGTTAGGAACTTGGGCGGTCGGTCCTGCTAGAGTCTTATAGAAGCGAGCTGTATGCCCCTCCCTGTTGCAGTTAGAGCACTGCATTTACCTGCAAGGTCCGTGGTGGTGGAAGTTGCATTTGTGGCACTTCGGAAGGGTTCCAGCATAATTTTTTGCTGGTAAGAGGTTTATAGGGACAACGGGAGTTACCGTGGCAACATTGATTGCCACAAGTTCTTGTCTCTTGGAGGATTCTTGCGAAGCTCCTCTTTTCCTCTTGTTCCACCTCTTCTTCTTGTTGTCGGGGTTGTACTTTTGTGGTCCGGGTGCAGGGATTTTGGGGTTCTGATGTTTCCCGTGATCTATGAGAGATTGTGAAAGCTCCTTGGCACTGTCAAAAGTGACAGGCTTGGAAGCTAACACACTTAACTAGATCTGGGGAGACAGTCCCCAGATATATCTCTCTATCTTCTTGCTCTCGAGAGCAACCATATCAGGGCATAGAATTGGCAGATCATAGAACTTATTTGTGTAGGTTGATATGTCGGATCCAACCATTTTTAGACCCCAGAGTTCCTGTTCGAGTTTTTGTATTTCTCCTCGAGGATAGTACTCTCTCATCAGCATGGCCTTCAAGTGTTCCCAGCTGATGGAATTTTCCACCACTATAGTCAGATACTTAACATGGCCATTCCACCATGTTAGTGCTCTGTCAGAGAAGGTACAAGTTGAAAACTTGACCTTGTTGCCCTCCGGCCAAGCGCAGATTTCAAAGACCGCTTCCGTCTTTTCAATCCATTGCCTTAACACCATAACCCCACCAGTTCCATTGAAGTTTCGGGGTTTGGCATTCGTAAAGTCCTTGTAGGTGCATTCCTGAGGGTGTCCATGGCTTTCATCGTGGTTTGAGGGAAGTGCACCTGTTCCCGATCCACTAAGGACAGGAGCATTGATGGTTGACACAGCAGCTGTTGCGGCTGCTGTGAAGGCTGCTTGGAACATAATGGCATCGAAAGGAGGAGGTGGTTGGGGTGGTTGAGGAGGTTAAGGAGGTGGTGGTATCGGCGTTTTTTTACTTGGGTTACGCCTGGTATTCCTGCGTGGCGGCATCTTTTAACTATACGTTTAAAAGATGATGACGTGGATCAGAATAAATGAATAATGAGAGTGACTCATGGAATAACTCCCCGTAGTCCAACAACACAATGAATAGTATGATTTGAATGAATATGATAGCATTTGGATAATAATTTCCATATGATTAGATATCTGTCAATAATACTGGAATTACAGATGTAACAAGTTCGGGAAATATGGCCTAGAAGTAGGCCTTACATCAACCAAGATGGGAAAATTTGACAGAACTATGACAAGATCAAGACCTATCAGGTCTAAGATTTACACGGATAGGAAATTAGACCAAAGTTTTTACATAAACTAGGTTATATCCAAAAGATGAGTCGATGAGATTCTATCGGCGACGAGAACTGCTAGCATGAGTTCTTGATCCCGACAGGAGATGTTCTAAGTCCCTCATATGCCTATCAGTCTTTGCTTTCTGAGCTCGAAGTTCTCTGACTTCCGCTCACGTTTCAGTAAGTTCTCTCTGCAGAGCTGCATTATGGGCCAGAGTCCTTTCATGAGCAAACTCTAGTTGGCGAATGCGGACTGTGTTAATGCCAACGTTGGCATCAATCTCCAAGACTCGATTGATAGCTGATTGACCCAGTATCGTGTTCTGAGAAATCTACGAATCATGATGGGTAGGACCCTGTCAGCAGAACCTCCCTCAGTGAGGTTGTAGAAGCTTCTGTCTCCATTTTAGGGGATAGCTTGACCCTGTTCATGACTCCATGTATTCAAGTTTATGGCCCAAAGAGGCGTGGGTCCTAGAAATGCGGGATGAGGGTTCAGGTTTGGGTTTTGAGCAGCTGGAGGTAGGTTGTTGACTTCAGGCTCCGAGTCAGAACTATCTGAAAAACCCTCAGCATGGTGATCATCCAAAGGGATTGGGTGATCATCTTCTGGTTCTTCCTCTAGCCATCCAGCGTTGCCTTTGTTTGGGAAGTACGGGTCGCCGTGATGAAATCCAGCCATTAAAATCTACGCGAGAAAAGGGATATAATAAATAACTAAGTACACGAACTAACTAAGATAATTACAGTAAGACCAAATACCCCTATGGTATTTCTTTGTGGTTGTGTTGGTAAGTTTTTAGACTTGTTGCCACATCACAACCATTCTTAGGCATATGCTAATCACTCCTTGGACCAAAATAGTTGATCAGGCTATGCCATTCCCAAGACTGGCCATATATCCCCAAGCTCACTTGTGATATTCAACAATCATAATACTTTTGTTCTTGTCGTTGTGACACTGATTTTAGTATGAATGCAGGCACGTATACTTACTTAAATATTTTAGTATTTAAAAGTATAACTCTTAGACAGAGTGTTTTAATCCCAATGTATTTATAGTTAGTATATCTTTTATGGGTTGATATACTACATTCACTATAAACAATGCTCTGATACCAATCTGTCACACCCCAAAACCAAGAACGGCGGAAACGTTCAGGGGTGGAGGACGTCATGTGAAGTATCATAATAGTGTAAAGTAGTAAACAAGCAAAAAAATCATCCATTGCATTAAAAGTAAAGTTTTAATACATGTGTGTTCTTTAATAGTAATATGACACCAAAATATGTAATCAAAATAAAAGACGAGTCATGTATGTGCTCCGTCTTCTCAAAAATCTGGCCATTGTACCTGTCTACTGGTGACCTGAGAATACAAGTTATTTTAAAAGCGAGTATCAGCATAAAGCTGGTGAATTCATAAGTATTTAAGTTTCATTGCCTTGTTCTGGAAAGCTGTTATGAATGCCATGTAAATCTTTGAATGAAACATTTGATATAAGTATGAAAATCCTAGAAAATCCCATATTTCCTATTAGTATAAGTGTAGTCTTCTACCAAGACCCGAATGTTTTGGAAGTAGTCTTACCAAGACTTGTATGTTTTGTTGTAACAAAGATGGTTTTTCCCTTTATGAAGACTATCAACAATATATAGTCTACCTCTTTATTTATGTGAATGTATCACAAAATAAAAGTAATAGGGAAAATATAGCCATATAAGTATTATCCTTTTGTATTAGGATAAACACGACATCGCGGCTGCCAAAAGTATAACCTTGAACATCCGTAGATTGTTCATTTTCCTCTGTAGCTGGCAGCAGGTTTAAGGAATGGTTAGTCCCGTAAAGGTACCCCTAATATAAGTATCAACCGTAGGCATCCGTAGATGTTCATTATCTCTTTTGCTAACAGGTGGCAACCGGGATGGTTAGTCCCATCTAGTTATCCTTTTGTACTAGGATCGATAGAACTAAACTACACGTATGACATGTAATAGTTTCTAGGTACAAGTATCATGTAAGTGTATCCATGTAAGTGTATCCATGTAATATGTAATGTATAGTATAGACTCATGAATGAATTGACTCTAGTGTAATTCCTTGTAATAGGAATACTGTTTTGTATCACCTAACTATCCCTATAATAATTTGCTGGAAGGTACGTAATTGATGTCCAAGAAGTTTTATACACCCTTGCTACACAAGAGTGTGGGAACTGAACCAAGGATGAAAGCTATCATATCAATACATATATAAGAACATAAGTGTATAGATATAGATTTGATCAAGAAGATGAAAATGGTTTTGTAAGACATTTATGAGTTTTGAACAATATTTAACAATGACTTAATGTCATTTTAATAAACATTTCAAAGTAATACATTTGATGACAAAGTATTTTTAAGATAGAAAACCATTTCATGCATCACATTTTGAATTATGTGAAATCTGCTGGATGAAAACATAGTTATAAATCACATAAGATTGATTCATTAACATGTTGTTTTGTACTTGTATCCCCCCCCCCCCCATTAAAGCATTTAAAATCATTTAAAACATTGATTAAGGGGTATGAACTCACCTGTAGATGGTGGTTTGGATGAACTGAATGATGTAGGATAGTTATGTGACAAGTGAATACTTCTTCACACCCAATGATCCTAGTTAACATATAATCACACATATATGTATCCAATTAGACTTTAAACCACTAATTGACAAGTTAAGACATCCTAAGGCATGTAAAACACCTTATATAAGTGCTACAAGTCATAAGGACTGCACCTAAGTGCTAAAGGACGTTGCTATTGTGTTTTGGGGTTCACGGGTAAACTCCTTTGGAGTTTACGGTTTTCATGACCTTGACCTAATGAGTTTACGGTCGTAAGCTCCTCACTTTTTGACCATAATTTGTTTTGAGGTTTTGCAAGTCCTTTGAAGCATTTATACTTGGTGTTTAGGCCTTTGCAAGAGATTAGGGCATCATTACACTCCTTTGAGGAGTTTACGTCCCCTAGGCCATTTCCTTTTGGGTTTACTACCGTAAAGCCATATGGAAAGTGGTATTTTCATGTGTTCAAGTCCTAAGCATTTCAACGTAATAGTATAGGTTAGATTCTAGGCATAAGGAAGAAATAAGGGCCACTTATTCTCACTTTGGGGTGTTTACAGTTTTGGGAGCTTCCCAAACTGTAAACACATATAAATAGGAGATTCTTGTGCTTTTTATGTGATAAAAACCTCAAGGAAGGATCTAGACAAGCCCCTAAGGCATTGTTAAGGATTAAGGCACGCTAAGGCACCATAAGGCACTTTACTTGGTTTTTACGGTTTTGGTAGCCTCCCAAAACCGTGAACACCTTGTTATTGGTGTTCTTAGGTCATTTCCCTGATGTAAAGATGTATAAAAAGCTTATTAAGACCCTGGGATAGAGGTACTTACTAGTTAGAAGCTTGAAAAGGTGCTAAGGGCCCAAGAACACTAGTGTGTGTTCTTGGTGTTTTTGGAAATCTAAGCAAAACACAACAATGGATGGACGAAAAGATGTGAAATCACTAGTTGTTATGTTATATCAACAAATCAAGTCGAGAAATACTTACATTTTCGGGAAATCGGGCGAAAACCGGGATGATACTTGAGAGTGTTTGGAGTTTACTCTTTAGGTTGAAAATGAGAAGTGAGTGTTTTGAGGAGTAAACTCATGCTTAAGCATGAGTTTACGGTTTTTAGGGTAATTTGAGGCCCAAACATAAAAGTTTGGCCGTGAACTTCTAAGCTACATGGTATTCGCGGTTTTGAAATTTGAAGACTCGAGACGGCATATCCTTTCACCCGTTCATTTAAAGAATAATTATTATAATAGTCAAACTAACTTTGAATTGGTTAAAAACAAATAGAAATGAAATTGACTTATAATATGAAGTGATTGACTTTTAGGGTTTTACCGAATGAAAATTTCGGGTTGTCACACCGAGTCCCCTCCTATTAACCCAATACTAACTCATCAAGTCCCTCTTCCACTCATTGAGTCACCCATAACTCCCTACTTGGGACGATTGGACCGACTCGAGAACAACTCACCAAGTCCCACGAGCAGATCTCCTACTCGATTCCAAATCCTCACCAGAGCATCCATCTTGAGGATTTGGGTTTTTGGGACAATTGCTACACGTTAAATTGCTAATTCCACGTGCAGCTACGAAGGATTGGACCTTCTACACTTAAACCCGTCTTAATTCCGTAACAGTTCATATGACTCACAGAGTTTGAAGAACAACTCGTCGAGTACCAGGCAATCTTCAAAGGACTCGCCGAGTTGTTCATCCAACTCATCGAGTCTAAGATCATCTTCATAGAACTCGCCGAGTCCACTTTGGAACTCGCTGAGTCCCTTCCACTCTCCTCCCATTCAGACCAAATCTGAGACATGCAACGGTTCCAAACCATAGATCTAAGCTCCTAGGGCATGCTTATCACGTAAAGTTGCAAACTTTACGTGCATGCATGGCCCTATGAGCTCCAAAAGGTGATTCCAAGCTCTTTATGAGGACATGCACTCAATAGGGACCTCAATCACTTCAAACACAGAGACTTTACACTTATAAGATGTCCATAAGGTCCAGATCTGAAGTCCTTTTAGAACATAGAGCATAAACACATGGAGTTTGAGGTCTTAGGGCTTGAAAACCACCAATTTGGGACAAAAGGAGATCTAATGAACTAGTGATCAAGGTAGGAACTTTTCTACCTGAATGGAAGCTTCTCACAGTGTAGATTCCGGATCTACCTCCCCTCGTTGCACTCTTCAACCTCATCCTTCTTCTTCTAAGCTCCAAACTTCCTTCACAAGGCCAAAATCACTCACAAGAACAATATGGGGCTAGGGTTTCGTTCTACAGCTCTCAAGAACTGTTAGGGACAAAGGAGGCCAAGTTAGAGAATTTAAATAGGGTGCAAACACCTATGTTAGGGTTTTTGCCCAGACAGGGTCTACTCGTTGCGTCCGGGAACCGACTCGCCGAGTCCACGACTTAGACCCCGCGTCTTATCCTGCTTCTACTCGTCGAGTTGGTCCTTCAACTCTTCAAGTCCAAGACCAAAAATTCAATATTTATAGAGTTAATTACAAATAATATGTACCAAAAACCAGGTGCTACATCCACCAAGGCCCAATAATAAATGGGCTTCCCCGAGGTCCAAACCTCAACCTACATGACAAGTCCAAACCAAAGGCCCAAGGCATAATTATATTATTTCTCTGTTTAAATCTCAAATACACAGGCCCAAAGATTCAGGTCCAACAGTTAAGGCCCAACAATGAAGTCTAGCCCAAAAGCATACAAAGAGATTACGCGGGGCGTACCTGCTTGGTACGCTCAGCGTACTCAAGCGCGCACGAAACTGATCCGGGACCTCAACCTAGTACGCGGGGCGTACTGGAATTACATCGCGCGTACTCTCAGTTTAGCTTAATCAAGTTTGTAACGACCCGTTCCCGGTATGTTAATTCATTGGTAATTGTTGTGAGTTTTGCAAGAGGGACTCGGCGAGTTCATAGCCTGACTCGCCGAGTAGGGTCGCGACTGCGAGCACGCGTGAGCCGGGGACTCGGCGAGTCCATATCCTGGACTCGGCGAGTCCATCCGTCTGGGTGAAACCCTAAATCCCCGGGTTGCCCACTATTTAAACCACCTTTTAGCCCCATTCTCGCCTCCCTCACCCTGAGAACACAGTGAGAAAACCCTAATCCTCCCTTGAGAGCTTACAAGTGTTTTTGGTGCCATTTTGTGAAGGTGTGAAGAAGGAGAAGAAGAAAGAAGCAAGGAGAAGAGTTGTAGTGCAAAGATCCAAGGGCAAATCTGAGTTATTTGAGGTATTTTCGGAGTTCCCCTCTTGTTATATGCTTTAAACTTCCATTAGAGCTCTCCTAAGAGCTAGTTGATGCTTGTTCCAAGCCTTATGTTTGCATGAATGCCTTAATAAGTCGAGATATCTTTGGATCTGAATGATTGGGTGTTGTAGAGCCCAGATCTATTGTCTTTTTGGGGTTACTTTGCATATTAACCATGGATCTACCCATTTTATGCATCTTTTAGCCTTATTTCCCTTATTCATGAGGTTGTGCACGTAAAGTTGGAAACTTTACGTGGTAAATCAGCTTATTGGACTCAGATCTATCAATTGTACGTGTTGGATTCAAACAAAATCGAGTAAAAATCAGTTGCATGGCGGCAACTCGGCGAGTCGGGAAGAACGACTCGGCGAGTTGGGTCGCGAGTTCCCGAGTCCTTCAGTTTTATCAGTGTCGAGTGGATCCGGTGAGTTAGGGAGTGGACTCAGCGAGTTGAGAGTAGACTCAGTGATGGAGGGGCTCGGCGAGTTGTTCATACAACTCGGCGAGTCCAAGGCAATCTTCTTAGGATCAAGAACAACTCGTCGATTTTGTTCATACGGCTCGGCGAGTCGGATGAAGATTGTCTGAGTTCTTGGATCAAGAGGGTACTCGTCGAGTCGATGCCACACTCGACGAGTAGCAGCGTGTAGAACTGAGAAGTGAGAGTAGGACTCGGCGAGTTGGGTGGCCCAACTCGGCGAGTCAGCCCAAAGAGAGTTGACTTTGACCAAGGGTAAAAGAGTCATTTTACCCCAAGTGCAGTGTTTAGTATTTGATTGAGTGTGCTTATGGACTTGTAGCCGAGGAGATTCAGGAGCAGCAGCCGTTAGCTTCCCGAGCCACACACTCATCAGCCAGCTTACGAGGTGAGTTTCCTTCAAGTAGGGACGGGTCTAAGGCCACAATGCCGGCCCGTCCAGTTAGCAGTAGTTTCCGGACTTCGGTCCGATGTAGTAGCTAGTATGTTGATGCCTTCGTGGCTCATACAGCATTTATGCGCTATGTTTATGTGTTATGTGTTATGTGTTCCGGGTTACGGCCCGATGCAGTATGCAGTATATGTGTTCATGCTAGTTGATATGCTATGCTATGTTCAGTCAGTTAGTTCCGGACTTCGGTCCGATGCAGTTAGTTCCGGACCTCGGTCCGATGCAGTTAGTTCCGGACTTCGGTCCGATGCAGGGGACAAGGTCCCAGTTAGTTCCGGACTTCGGTCCGATGCAGTTAGTTCCGGACTTTGGTCCGATGCAGGGGACAAGGTCCCAGTCAGTTCCGGACTTCGGTCCGATGCAGTTTCCGGGCTTCGGCCCGATGCAGTGGGCGGGGCCCAATATGTGTTTATATGTTATTGTATGGTATGTGGTATTTTGGGGGAGCTCACTAAGCTTTGTGCTTACAGTTTCAGTTTTGGTTTCAGGTACTTCCGCAAGCAAAGGGAAGAGCTCGGGGTGACAGCATCGCACACACCACATATTAGCTTTTATCCTGGGGATGGTTTTAGTTGTTTTGGTTTCGATGTAGTATGATGCATTTTCCCACACAGTATTTTATTATGATTTGGGATACACCGCGTATGTTTTTATGTTATGATACTCATATTATGGTTTTGATTATATTGAAAACGAAAATTTTTGGGTCGTTTCAAAGTTTTTGGGTCTTAACCCATTAAGACCTTAACTCATCTCTTGGATCCGGAGTTCCTAACATCTCTTACTCCATAAAGTTAACGACTTTAGGCCCTTGAATGGCTGATAAGGTCACAACACATGAAACTCTTACTTTCTTAACCCAAAATGCACATAACTCATGCATGGGTTGATTCTCATGATCAAGATCTCATTTTTATAGTTACTCACCACTAAAAACACTTAAAAGGACAGGTTATTAAGTTCTGGAGTTCACCAACTCACAAACTTCCAATCTTCGGACATAAAACCCTAAAAATGGACCATACTAAGCATAGATCAAAAGAATGGGAAAGCTTTGAGCTTTATACCTTCAAATGATGCTCTAGCCCCAAGAAAGCTCAGATCCAAGGCTTAGACTTCAACTCCCTTCTCTTCCGTGCTCCTTCTTAACTCCAAAGAGCCCATAATAACACATATAAGCTCATCATGGTCACCCACAAGCTCAAGAACGGATATTAGGGTTTGAGAGGGTTTGATGACTGGGGAAGGTGGCCAGCAATGAGACCATCTCATTCTTTAAATAGGGATACTACTCGAATTAGGGTTTTCCCTCAGTGCCTAGTACGCCCAGCGTACTAGGTGGTCCTGGCGTCTATTCCACGCTCACAGGTACGCTAAGCGTAACCATATTTACGCCCAGCGTACCCGATGCCACCCATTTCTCAAATAAGGACCAAACTTGCCATAACTCCCAAACTATCATTGCATCTTTGATATACCTCAGATTCCAAAGATCCTTAGGTCTATGGAAGATGAAATGCCCTACGCTTTGGCAACTCGCTGCAACCCGAGACCTCCCCATGCACGGTTCGTGGCTCGCGAGCCCTAATCACGGAAAAATCTGAAACAAGATGTTACAATTCTTCCCCACTCGAATTAGATTTCGCCTTCGAAATCACTCCTTATTAACACATAGCTTGGATCCAACAAACCGAGATGCACCAACGAAAGTTCTCAAACCATACAACAATCACTTCCAAGGATACTCGTTCCCACCGGGGACTCCTGACCTGAAAGTGGCAGACCCAATTGCCACTGCGGTACCCAATCTGAATCTCCATACTATAGAAACTCTTGCGGTATAATTCCTTGCCCGCCCATCCTCGAAACATTATTCTGTTAATCACCCACCGACTAATAGACTCTAAGAACACGCTACCAACCCTAATTCCCCGATCAATCCCGATCGCAACTCGAAAGGACAGAAAGGTATTAATCTCCCTCTCTCTCTAGGACCCACTGGGAATATTCTCTGACCTCTATAAACCCAATAGATGAACCCCAAGCTCACCCATCCCATAACCAAAAAGGTTTCACCGATTCCCATCTTATAATAATTGTCTCAGCCCTTAGTGATGCACAAGTCACGCAATTCGATTTCCCTCAAGCGAACAATACCACTCTATTGAAGATCGGATCACCCCTAAACTCTGTTGATTACTGCTCATGTTCCATGCATCCCGCTGCACCTCCCGAACCAAGGACCTGATCTACTCAGGTCTAAGACATCAGGTGACAAACAATACCCCTCACATGGAACCCACCTCCGATTCCAGAATCTCGTCTCATCTATCCAACACACCACCAAGACTTAAATCAACTCGAGAGTTTGGTCCGATCGGAAGTTGGAACCACTCGTCCCAATGAACCATTCAACTCATGACTCGTGACCTGCAACCAATGCATACTTCATTTATCCAATTCCTTCGGATTGTGATGTCCACACTTTACTCATAATATAATGATTCCCGATTATTGAGGAGAACCCAGTCTCGCCCCTTGTTCGACGACCAGGCTCCCAAAAATTCATTAATTAGGGCTATTCAAGCCTAAAACTCTTCTGTGTCATGCTCTGGTCAAGAGTGCTTCATCATAACAACCTCTCACTAACTAGCGCGTACTACGACTCCCCATAGCATCACAACGACCTCTTATAGACTAGTGAGTACTATGGCTCCCCGAAGCATCACAACAACCTCCTACTGACTAGTGAGTAGTACGGCTCCCCGTAGCATCACAACACCCCCTCTCTGACTAGTGAGTACTACGGCTCCCCATAGCATCACAACAACCTCCCTCTGACTAGTGAGTAGTACGGCTCCCCGTAGCATCACAACACCCTCTCACTGACCGATGGGTACTACGGCTCCCCATAGTACCACAACACCCTTTCCGTTTGGAGAATACCATGGCTTCCCGCAGCATCGCCACACCTTCTCGTTATCCGGTAGATACTACAGCTCTCCGTAGTATCACCACACCCGTTTGCACTAACTCATTGAACTGCAGCTCTCCGCAGCCTCACCCGACTAGCTCTTATCACTTCACAAACTCATCCTCAGATCGATGCAACACTACGATCATTAACTCATGCTCTGACCATCCATAGATAGGTGCATGCACCTACTCGAATTATGCACCACTATAACTGACGGCTGATGTGTGTAAAATGCACTTGTTTTATCCCTACTTTTAATTAATAAATTGAACACACAAAGGCAGTGAACCTGTCTTTTAGTGGTATAGATTAGTAAGTAAGGTGTCGAACTCAGGGAACGGAAAATTAAACTAACAACTAATTTTAACTAAAACAACTAATAAAAGTAAAAGGGGTTTCTCTATTTTTGCAAGACTAGAAACTTAGGCACACTAAATTAACTAAATAACTAAAGCAACAACTATTCACCAAATTTGATAAAGATGTTTCTATTTAGGTTCAACCAATTCACTCCTATGGTTATTTATATTTATGGTAGATTAATTGCTATTGGTTACCAATTATAATGGTTAGGTTCATGTTCATTACTCCTAACCCTTAGACAATTAACTAATTTAAGCGATGATCAAGTGTTTAAACTAATTAATTCCCTAGATTAATGATTTGGATTAAATAAGATTTGTAATGGTCAATTAAGTTATTAATTCAATTAACCTCTTGTTTGATGGTTTCTCAAACAAGCTCACACATTAATCTTCCTATTATCTTATTAATCTTAGTTTCATAATCATTACTTCTAAGCATATGGTTTAGTGTTCACATAGACATATGAGGTTAACAACTAAGAGATGTTCATGCAACCTAATTGTCTTCCAATTAACAGAAAATAGTAGTGATTAATGCATAAGCTTCTTTAACAAACTTAATTTAATAAATCACCAATAAACAATCAAACAAAAACTAATAATTAAACCATAGGAGCTCCTTGGTATTCCCCAAACAGAAACAAAAACGAATTTAGTTCATAGTTGCAGTAGAAACAAACATAAATACAAGGTTTACTAAATCAAACATATTCAATTCCTAAATCTAAGTGGTAGAATTAACCTAATTTCTTGAATTCTTCAAAAGATTGAAGCTTAGGGTTCCTTAGCGTCTTCTAGGGCTCTTAGTCGCAGCTTGACCTTCAAAAATCGCCAGGAATGTTGTCCCATTAGATAAGGATTCGGTTTTTATAGATATCCCAAAATAGGGTGTACTCGGCGAGTAGCAGGACCAACTCGCCGAGTAGGTACATAGTTATCCGTCTTGAATCAGGAATCGTAGCTATCTTCTGGAACATCCTCGTGTAGTCGGCGAGTAGATGGTCTTTTGTCTCTTATTTTCACTCTTTGGTCTTCAATTGCTTCCCCTTGCTCCCTTTTACGTTCAAGCACATCTTCTGGACTGAAAACAAAATTCAAAACATTTTAAGTACCTTTTGTCCACATTATTCACATAATTAATTAAAAATGATTAAGAATATATGCAAAAAAATTAACTAATTATGCACTTATCAACGGCAATCGTTATAACAAAACACCTTTCCTCGCTGCAATCCATTGCCTTAGACAATCCACGTGCCATGATTAACTGAAAGGGCTCCCACTGGAATCATAGATGCTTAACACACCACCATATAACCTCACGATGCTTTGCTTCAGCCACTGATCTTCCTGTTACACAATCCGGATTTTCGGAATATTCCAATTCTCACTTGCAACAAGGAGGGATTTTAAATGACTCAGAACGCGTTGACGACAATCCGAAACTCCTTCCTATAATGCTCAAATTCATGCCATAATACTCATAATGACCCTGGAATTAGTTGCCAAAATCAACTTCTGCCCTTCCCCAACTTCATAACAGCCCAATCATTTGAACCAGAATTCTTCCATCGCTGAACTAACCCTACGAGCCAACCACCCCGAATAATTCCTATCTATCACCAGGTCTCCGACCGATGGCCACTTGCCGTGGAGACATTCAGCCTTTACCAAACATATACCACATGCATTATCTCGCTCTGTACCTCACTTCAAACACCAATAACCCTGATCACATGAATCCACACTGCAGGTCTCTATATCCAGATCTCCAACCGATCTCGAACAGATCTCTGATCCTCTCAACAAAATACCCAATCCTCCCCTACTTAGGGTTCGAACCTTCACCAATTGGTGCACCAACACTCTATCCCACAAATTGTCTCCACTAATAACATCCCACCTAATCCCGCAAGGTGCTACGCAACGCTCAATGATCTCCCTAACAGAGATCAAACAACTCCAAATACTCGAATCTCATATGAACTCCTCAGAACTTACCATCATGACTGCCTCTATTCATTCAGAATCACACACGATACCATCACCGGACCTCCCAACTGTCCAGTATTAACTCTGATTCTTAATCTGGAAATAATGAATTGTCATACTCCTCATCCTCGACTCCTCGCCCAACGCTCCGGCACGTCCCTTATCATAAGAGAAGGAATCACGTTTCCACTCTCTATACCCATCAAAGACAATAAGAGTCACTGCCCTGATATACTCCTCTTGATCATCCAACGTTGCAGCTAACACATACCGTACTATACTCAAATAGGGTGTATTCTAGTCCTTGACTATCTCTGTCCCCACTGACAACCTCCTCAAGCTATATCATTCCCTCGCGACAGACCTACTGCCAGATACTCTGATTCAAGATGACCATTAGTGCGATCCCACAGGGCTCACCCCCATCTCAGAATCCGAAATCTCAACACCTTCTTACGTCTCCCTTAGGAATGGAAATAGCACCACTCAGGTCACAGAAGGTGACATCTCTACTATCGGCCGGTTGCCCAGCTCAGACCGTATTCTTCCACAACGCACCATCCCTACTCATCTCTGAGTCTTGTGAATCTACTGGCATATCACCAACAATCCCTTTGAGCTAACTCGATTTCCCTATCAAGGGATGCTCCACTAAAACTCGTTCATCCTGGCCTTCTGGACCCATACTCTTTCACGTCCGACCTTGGTCTAGATAATTGTTGTGGAATAACTGGTAAAACCAGAAGCACTGACCGCTACATATCATGGTGCCCGAACCATGTCCTTTCTTCTCAACCTGCCTCAAATCATGGTACTCGAACCATGACATCACCCCCCCGATCTGCTACTAATCATGGTACTCGAACCATGACATCACCTCTCGATCTACTACCAATCATGGTACCCGAACCATGACATTACCTCTCCATCTGCTACCAATCATGGTACTCGAACCATGACATCACCTCTCAATCTGCTACCAATCATGGTACTCGAACCATGACATCACCTCTCAATCTGCTACCAATCATGGTACTCGAACCATGATATCACCTCTCGATCTGCTACTTAGAACCTCTGGATACTCCCTGAATCGAGTATGGGTCCTCTGCTTTCAATAGTACTGGCCCATACTACCTGCCACATCTACCCATACTCTCTACACTGACCATCCCAGATTCCCTAAGTAGTTGCTCAACCTTCTCATCACCACTCTGAACAAGCGTGCTTGCTCCCCGGCAAAATGCTCTACTCTGTCAGCGTACTCATCTGACTAAGGCCACTTCCTAGGCTCTTCCTAGGTTCTCACACTTCTCCGCCATCACCTGCTGAGAAACTCCTTATGATGCCAGTCATCTACCTCCTGAATATCATCACATTCACTTGGTAGTTAACTCCCATCATCAGGAGTTCCACCAAGCACGAAGCAAGCAGCATTCGGGCGTCAAATAAACACATATAATTCGCTCTAGGTGATAACTCCCTAGCTCTACTCATACTCAAAAGATATCACCGAACTCTGCAACTCTACCTCCGCGGGTATCTAGCTACTCTCTCGGTAGGCTTCACAAATTCTCATCTAGGTATCTCTCCTAGATTACTCCTCAACCCAAATCCCTCTCTACATAGGATTCCTGCTGGATACTCTTACTCAACACATACTTGAAAGTGCATCCCAGATAACAACAACTCCTAGGCTAAGGCATCACAAATCAGGCCACTCTAGTCCTAAAATTTGAAATATCTAGCCTATCTCTAGCATGCATAATATCTCATAGCATATTTCATAACACAAAATCAATGGTATTTTGGGAAATCACCATTCAGGCTCTGGCTGATTGTACACACTACTCCTTCCCGCTTTCTCTTAAAAACTCTTGCTCGTTTTAGAAAAATCATTTATTTTTGAAAATTTTCTCATTTTCTCAGTTTGAGTCCAGATATACCCGAGGGCACATCCGAATCCCTCAAACCAAGGCTCTGATACCAACTTGTAACGACGTGAAAATTTAAAACAATTTTTCATTTTTAAAATGCATACGCTTCATAACATATCATATAAAAATCTATTTTATTCAATTACAAAGCACAACTCCATTAATAATCCAGGATCCTCATAACTCTTTCTCTGGTGTGTACAATCAAGCCGGTGCTGTCCCGTGATCCCGAGAGGGAAACCTGAAATACATAACACATAACACGGTAAGAACGAAGCTTAGTGAGTTCCCCAAAATACCACGTACAACACATATGCCACTCGAGGCTAAAGTACGACCCTCCGGTCGATGTGTCTTAGCGGGACCCTCCAGTCCCATAGCTCGTTGGACCCTCTGGTCCGGTCATAGCTCGTCGGACCCTTCGGTCCAGTCTGTATCGTTGGACCCTTCGATCCGGTCTATATCGTTGGACCCTCCGGTCCGGTCTATACAACATATGGCATACATACAACAAAATGCACATAATCTCATACATACACATAGCATACAAGACCCTTCGGTCTACACATAAATACCACTCTAGGTAGTGTATAGTGAGAAGACTCACCTTGGATGATGAACAACTCCAAAAACACTGCTGCTACGCATCGGCCTTTAACTTTGTGCCAAACCCATAATTATCTCAATTAGCAGCTAAGTCCAACCTCTCACTTATTGGGTCTAAAGATAGACCACCTACTAGCCCATTAATGACGTAAGCCCATTGGGCCCACCAAGGCCCAATAATAAATGGGCATCCCCGAGGCCCAAACCTCAACCTACATGACAAGCCCAAACCAAAGGCCCAAAGGCATAATTATATTATTTCTCTGTTCAAAGTCTCAAATACATAGGCCCAAAGATTCAGGTCCAACAGTTAAGGCCCAGCAATGAAGTTTAGCCCAAAAGCATACAGAGAGATTACGTGGGGCGTACCTGCTTGGTACGCTCAGCGTACTCAAGCGCGCACGAAACTGATCGGGGACCTCAACCCAGTACGTGGGGCATACTGGAATTACACCGCACGTACTCTCAGTTTAGCTTAATCAAGTTTCTGGGTCTTAACCCGTTAAGACCTTAACTCATCTCTTGGATGCGGACTTTCTAACATCTCTTACTCCATAAAGTTAACGACTTTAGGCCCTTGAATGGCTGATAAGGTCACAACACATGAAACTCTTACTTTCTTAACACAAAATTCACATAACTCATGCATGGGTTGATTCTCATGATCAATATCTCATTTTTATGGTTCCTCACCACTGAAAACACTTAAAAGGACAGGTTATTAAGTTCTGGAGTTCACCAACTCACAAAGTTCCAATCTTGGGACATAAAACCCTAAAAATGGACCATACTAAGCACATATCAAAAGAATGGGAAAGCTTTGAGCTTTATACCTTCAAATGATGCTCTAGCCCCAAGAAAGCTCATATCCAAGTCCTGGATTTCAACTCCCTTCTTTTTCGTGCTCCTTCTTAACTCCAAAGAGCCCACAATAACACATATAAGCTTAACATGGTCACCCACAAGCTCAATAACGGATATTAGGGTTTGAGAGGGTTTGATGACTGGGGAAGGTGGCCAAAAATTAGACCATCTCATTCTATAAATAGGGATACTACTCGAATTAGGGTTTTCCCTTAGCGTCTAGTACGCCCAGCGTACTAGGTGGTCCTGGAGTCTATTCCATGCTCACAGGTACGCTAAGTGTAACCATATTTACGCCCAGTGTACCCGTTGCCACCCATTTCTCAAATAAGGATCAAACTTGCCATAACTTCCAAACTATCATAGCATCTTTGATATCCCTCAGATTCCAAAGATCCTCATGTCTACGGAAACGTGATGAGATGCCCTACGCTTTGGCAACTCGCTGCAACCTGAGACCTGCTCATGCCCGGTTCGTGGCTAGCGAACTTTAATCACGGAAAAATCCAAAACAGGATGTTACATGACAGTGCCCAAGCTTCTTGTGCCATATGTCAATGTTGTTAACTTTATTGTAAAAGGCCATTTGATCTTCTTCTTTTGGATCATAAGCCATGCTTCTTCCTTTCATTTTGACCTTCATCAATTTTTTTCCATTTGGATAATACACACGACACCAAAAATCTTCAAAGTATGTCTTAAATCCTTTTTCTAGCAGCTGGGGAACACTTATTAAATTCTGATCAGTTTCTGGTACATACATGACATCTGAGATTGTTTTTGTACTTGAAGTAGTTATAATTGCAACTGTTCTAATTCCTTTGACTGGAACGTATTCACCATTGCCTACTTTCACTCTCTTGGACTTTGAAGGCAATACCTCTTTAAAGAGGCTGATGTCATTACACATGTGGTTTGTACACCCGCTGTCAATTAGCCAACTTTCAGGAGAAAGTGTTGTTGAATAACAAGATGCAACAAACATATGGTCTTCTTCATATTGAGTAGCTTTATGGACTTCTTCATGCTTTTGAGTATTTCTTCTACATATAACAGCTTCGTGACCAACCTGATTACATTTGTTGCACTTTGCATCTGGTCTTTTCCAACATATGAATGGAAGATGACCCATTTTACCACAATGCTTACAAGGCGGATAATTCTTTTTTGGAGTTTGAACTTTGGTTTTATTCTGATTGTTGACAGAATCTTCAACAACAGAAGTTGCTGAGGCTTTTTTGTCACTCTTGTTCTTTTCCTTTCGTTCATCTTGATGCTTGGCCGGTAGAGCACCTTCAACAACATGCTCATGTCTCATAAGCCTACGTTGCTCTTGTTCCTGTAACGAGTTTAACAGACAGGTCCCTTGTATTATCCAAACTGGTTATTGAAGCTTCATATCTATCAAGTACAGTAACGAGAATTTTTTCAACGATTCTTGAATATGATAACTTAGTGCCAAGCAACCATACCTTGTTTCCAATATCCAGTAATCTGTCCGAATACTCCTTGATAGTCTCCGATTCTTTCATTCTCTGCATCTCAAATTCTTTGATCAAGTTGAGAGCCTGCATGCCTCGAATTCTTTCATCTCCTTCATATTCCTCCTTCAGATAATCCCATACTTCTTTTCCAGTTTTGAGGCACATAATTCTTGTGAAAATGGTTGTAGAGACTGCAACAAACAGAGTTGCTTTCGCCTTTGACTTCCTTGATGTCTTCTCTTTGTGAACTTTGATTTGAGCCATGGTAGGATTTTTTGGAAGTTGAGGAATAATATAGTCCTTTTCTACAGCTTCCCAAAGATCCATGGCTTCAAGATAAGATGTCATTCTTGCAGCCCATAACTGGTAATTATCACTATTGAACACAGGAATAGTGAATTGTGAAACACTACTTTCTGCCATTTGTCCTCATAGATCCCTCAAGAAATAAGCTCTGATACCAATTTTTTAGTTTTAAACAAATAGAAAAGAAGAGAATAGGTTGTAAACAAGAGAAAAGTGAACAGGGGAGATATGATATGCAATGACTGGAATTGGAAATTAGAATATCAAAATCATTGTACTACATCAGCTTATATAGCTGTTATTCATAACTGAAAATTAACTAGAGAATAACTATCCACTAACTCCTAATTAAACTTATTCAATTCAAAAATAAAAACTGACCAAACCATAACTACTTTTATTGCTCATTAGTGGATTCCTTAAAGCATATTTTCAACAGAAGCCTTCTTTTAAGTGGGTGTCTTCTAAATTTAGAGATAGTCCAAATATGTCATAAAGATCCATAGTTTTCTAGAAGGATGTAAACATGAGAAAATGTGATTTAGTCAATGGGTAAAATGGTCATTTACACTCATTTAAACAGTTTATTCAGTGACTAGAAAGGAACAATATTTGTTCATCCATCCCTCCAAAAAGACTGGCCAGATATGTCATTGATATCAATCATAAAGAAGAGAAAATGTGATTTAGTTAAGGGTAAAATGGTCATTTACTCTTCGTTCAGGCGAACTATGGAGTTGAGTCCAACAAAAAAACAATTCTAGCACTCCAAAAAGAGTGGACAAATATCTCATCAAGATCCATACTGTTAATGCAAATAATTTCCCATGGCATAGCATTGTGCCTCTCACGAGTAATAAATACTACAAATAATACAAATGGGCTACATACAATATTAGGCTGCCTAACTAAATGCCAAAGGAGAATACAAGCTAAATATAATATGTATATACGTCTAACAGCCCCCCGCAATCGGAACGAACGTTCAGACTGGATCTGATTTCAAGAAACAAAGTATACAGTAAACCCTTGGTAAAAATGTCAGAGTATTGGGATGAAGAGGGGACATGTAAAACACGAATTTGTCCCAAGGCTACCTTATCACACACAAAATGGATGTTGATCTTAATGTGTTTAATGCGTTGATGTTGAACAAGATTGGTGGATAGGTAAACAACATTGATATTGTCACATTAAACAAGAGTAGTTGTTAGTGGTGGATAAAAGAGCTCCCTGAGTAAGTTATGAAGCCAACTGGTCTCGGCAACAACATTTGCAACACCACGATATTCTGCTTCAACACTCGACCTGACAATGGTACCTTGGCGTTTGGAGGACCAAGATAGAAGATTCTTTCCAAGGAAGACACAATACTCGGATGTGGATCTTCTAAAGGAGGGACATCCTGTCCAGTCAGGAGAAGCATACAACTATAAGCCATGATCAAGAGTGTCATGTACATATCTAAGGATCCGCTTGAGAGTTGAAAAATGAGGTTCGCGGGGATCATGCATATATAGGCACATCTGTTGAACTGCATAAGAGATATCTAGCCAAGTGAAAGTCAAGTATTGAAAGGCACCTGCAAGACTGCGATATAATGTTGGATCAACAACAAGAGAGTCCGAGCCATCAACTTTGGTAGGCGTTTTGGCCGGAGTTCGAACGGGTTTGCAGTTAGACATTTTAGCAAGGTCTAGAATCTCTGTTGCATATTTTTGTTGAGAGAAAAACATGCCATGACGGTCTCGAACGACCGCTATACCGAGAAAATAATTGAGAGCACCCAAATTAGTCATAAAGAACTCGAAACGTAAGGTGGTGATAATCTGCTGTAAAAGATCTGTTGATGAAGCATTCAACATAATGTCATCAACATAAAGTAAAAACTAGGTAATGCGACCCCCTTTGTTGTAGATGAATAAAGAATTATCATATTTGTTGTTGGTGAAGCCGAATTGAGTAATATATTGAGCAAATATGTGGTACCATGCATGTGGAGCTTGCTTGAGGCCATACAGAGACCGTTGTAATTGATGCATGCAATTAGCTACACCTAATTTTATATTTATAACCTAACTAACTTAACTAACTAAATTGCACCTAGGCAGTGTACTTAGTCAAATTATAGAATAGTGTAAGTCGGGTGTTGATCACAGGGAATGGTTTTAACTAATTAATCTACCTACTATTAAGTTAACCTAATTTTCTAGCAAAGTTGTGGTTTTTATCTAATTTTGCAAGTTTAGATGAACTTAATTCTTAACTCAAAATTCAATCAATTAACAAACACTTCTGTTAGTCGAATCCACTTTCCCTTAATGGTTTATAAATTAGCTATGACAATTACTGTTGGTTACCAATTAATAAAGTATTAGCATTCAATTCCAAATTTACTAATATTCAATCAATTCATGTAGATCAAAGTATGTTCACACTTAAGTTAACACAAAATCAATTATTTAATGGATTGGAGAGCTATGTAAAACACAATTATATTCATAATTTGAGTTCTCTAGCACATCATAATTCAATAATTAACTACTTATCTAGGATTGGCTGATCCTAGCTCTAATAATCTAATATTCACTAAATTACCAGGTATTCTAATTCATGCAGATTAATGGTCATTAACTACACTGAATATGAAATCAAATCAATCTCATATCAAATCAAACATGTTAGGTAAAAATCAATCAACAAGCAAAGTCAAATCTAATGTATTAAAACCATGAGTTCCAGCTTCATCTAGCTAACAGAAGCAACTAGATTTAGTTGGACATACTAGCAAACAAACTAACACAAACCATATTCATAAACATGTTTGAAAAGTACCAAATCTAAAGTCAATTTATGAACTTCTCTTCCCCTTTGGTGTTGAAAGCCAATTCCAGACCTCCTTTTCTTTTGAAATCCGTCTCCAGGAACTCTCCCAATTAGCCAAAATTCTCCCAAATCGTAATGATCAAGAGTTTATATAATAATCTAAAAATTTACGCTTCACATCGTGAATTTGCAGGAGTCCTTATCGAGCAAGGATTTTTACTTCACGCGTACTTATCCTCCAGAATATTCATGTCACGTCGTGATATTGTGGTTCACGTCGTGATTGTAGCTGATTTTGTGGGTTTCTTCTTTTATTCTCCAACTCTTAAAAGTTCCGATCTTTGTCAATTTTAGTCCTTTTCCTTCAAAAATGCTTCTACTTGGCTGCAAAGAACAATTAAAGCTTATAAGTACCATTATTCTATGCAAATAACCAAAATATCAATAAAAATGTAAAAAATATTGCCTAAAAACATGTATAAAAATGGCAATATTAGTAATAGACAAAACATGATATGGTGCAGAAGGGTCTCGGAAACTGGGTGGCTGATGCATATAAACTGTTTCTTGTAGATGGTCTTGAAGAACAACGTTCTTCACGTCCAACTGATGAACCGGCCAGTGATGAGAGATTGCAATGCTGAGAACAGTCTGAATAGATGCAGGTTTAACAACTGGACTAAAAGTTTCATCACAATCAATGTTGGGACGCTGACTGCGTCTATTAGCGACCAAATGTGCCTTGTATCGAGCTAGAGAGCCATCTGCATTGAGTTTCTTTTTAAACAACCAAATACAATTAACCACATTAGCATTTTGGGGCCGAGGTACAAGTATCCAAGTTCCATTAAAAATAAGTGCATCATATTCATCTTTCATGGCATTGCGCCAGTTAGGATCTTGGAAGGCTTGGGAATAGTTTTTAAGAAGAGGAGAATAATTAGAAACTATGTCAGTATGAAGATTGAGACAATCAATGGGTTTATGAATACCTAGCCTAGCAAAAATGGTCATAGGATGCGTGCTAGTAGAACCCGACAATGATGAATGGTTGGTATTTGAAGAGAACGAAGGAGTGGTGGAAGTGGCGGCAGTTGAGGAGGAGGGGGTTGTCGCAGGTGTATCATTGACAAAATGATCATGGTCAACGATATTGGATGCGCTGTCGGTGGAGTTGCCACCGGCAGGAGTCGGAGATGTGGTAGTGGGAGGAGTAGGGTGGAAATTGATGGTTGGATCATTGAAGCAATTGTGAGATTCGAATATATCGAGAAAATCATAGGTGGGAGGATGATCTGGGGTCATTGAACCGAAAGGAAAAACAGTTTCATCAAAGGTGACGTGTCTTGAGTTAATTATTTGTTTAGAATGAAGATTGAGACGACAAATTTCTTTGTGATTGGAGGGATAGCCAAAAAAGATACATGGGACCGATTGATGTTCGAGTTTATTAGTGTTATGAAGGTGAGGGTAGCATAGGCATCTGAATACCCGAAGATGAGAGTAGGAAGGGTGTTTGTGAAAGAGTTAGTGAAAGGGAGTATAATTTTGGAGAGAAGTAGAGGGAAGGATATTTAAGAGGTGAGCGGACATATGGAGAGCCTCAACCCAATAGGTGGGGAGAAGATGAGCTTGGAAAAGAAGGGTACGGATCATATTGTTTAAAGTTCGAAGCATACGTTCGAATTTCCCATTTTGTTGAGAAGTGTATGGACATCAGAAACGAATATGTATGCCATTGGTGTCACAACGTTGGTGGAAGAGTGAGTTGTCATATTCTTTTCCGTTGTCACATTGGAATGCTTGAATGTCAGTGTGAAACTAATTTTTAACATAAGCCCAAAAATGAAGGAATTGCGAGAAATTAAATGTTTAAGAACTAGTTGACCAGGATGATCGAGTCTTTGATGCCACCATGATGAGCTAGCAGTGAGAAAGAATTGGGGACTCGGTTGGGTAACTGGATAAAGATCCCCGGTGCTATCACATCAAAGGAGGGTGTGTTTGGTGAGAAAATCCTTAGCAGAAAAACCAAACTCATCAAATTCGATAGAACATTTATTATCACGAGTAAATTGTTGAACAGAAACAAGATTTTTAATAATTTGGGGAATGATAAGGACATTTTTAAGGATAAAAGTGCAAAAAGGATTTAGACCAAGGGTAGATTGAGCTATTTTGGTGGTTGGGATAGGAGATCCATTTCCAGCTAACACATATATATTTGAATTAGTGCACTTATTTTTAAGTGATGTGAGAGTACATGAATCGGCATGAAGATGAGCAGTTGCCCCGGTGTCCATGTACTAATCTGCATTGCCCGGGTCTTGAAGAGTCATGGAACTATGCGGTAAGTTGGTCGGTTGATCCATGTTGGGTGGGTATTGAAACCATTGCCAATTGTTGGGCTTAATACTGGGCTAAGGAGCCATAGAATAAAACGCTTGTGGATGGGTTGCACTCGAATTGGACCAAAGCTGATTATTAACATTTGGGCTTTGCTGGGGAGTGGGCAGGCATGCGATTGACTTGAGGGAGAAGGCAGCAACCCACGTTGCTGTTGCTATGGAAAAAAAGGTGCCGTCGACGAGTAATACCCACCCCAAGAATTCTGGTCGCGTGTGTATCCACCACTGTACCTGCCGGCTGCCGCCTCTGCCACCACGTCCATGGTGGTTCCGACCACCACCACGATTACTGGAGGTATTGAAACGTTTGTTTTTTTTTGTCGATTTTGATGCTCAGAATTCAAAACAGTGGGAGAGGAGGCGTTATCCCGATGTGTGGCTTGCAAAAGACGGGTGTGATCCTTAAACAGTGAGCGTTCTTCGAGAGTAAGCATGGAGCGCATTTCGAGAAACGATGGAAGCGGCTTTTGGTGGCGAATGGTTGTGACCACGTGAGCATATTTTGGAGATAGACCGTTGATTGTGTAAATAACAAGGTTGCGTTCGGGGCACTGGGGAGCCAATATCGGTAAGCAAATCAGAGATAGATTTGATACGGGTGCAGTATTCCATGATTTGATACGACATGGTGAGAAACACAAAGAATAAAGAGGAGAGGAAGAAGATAGAGCAGTAGAAGCTTAGAAGAAGAAAATAGGAGGAGATCGTTGACCAAACCTAGGAATCGGCTAGGGTTGAGAAAATAAGGCCTGATACCATGTTAATGCAATTAATTTCACGGGAAAATGCCTTAAAAGACCAATTAAGTTTCAAAAACGTTCATATTACCCCAATTACGTTTTTGTTGTTCACAAAAAACCAACGAAATAATGTTTTTTTATTATAAATCCAAATAAAGTTACGAATAAAAATAACATTTTTTAATGGTGACCGACATGTTGCAGGAAAACGATGGGGGTAAATGAGTTGGCATATTTCTGTTGAGTTGGCATATGTGTTTGCTACGTGGCATTTGTGTTAGATAGATATAGGGCATAATGGGGGATACGACTCCTTAATCAATCGACTTCTTCAACATGGCTTCGGGGGATACGACTCCTTAATCAATCGACTTCTTCAATCGACTTCTTCAACATGGCTTCTTCGTCTCGATCCTCCAACTCATGGTCAAGATCAAAAATTTCCAAGTCAAAAAGCACAATTGATAAGGCACATCCTTGTGATTGTGGGTTTCCTTCTCGCATTTGGATATCAACAACAAAGGCAAATCCTGGTAAAAAATGTAGGGTTTGTCCTAACTCTTTGGTAAGTATATATCTAAAAGCTTGTTCTTGTTTGGGTCCCTTTTTGTTTTTCATGCTACAATATTGTTTGTTTATGTTATAATTGAAGATGAAGGATCCAAAGGATAAATGTGATTTCTGGGAATGGGTTGATGATGATAAAGAAATTATAACCAAGAACGAGAATAAGAAAGATGAAGAACATGATTTCAATACTGAAGTGAAGATTGCAATATTGGAACATGATTTCAGTGAGTATAAGATGAAGATTGATAAGGAATGTAAGAGTTTTAGAAAGGAATTGGATAAAATGAAATGTTTAGTGTTGATGTTTGTTGTTTTGTTTGTAGTGAAGTACATGATTTAGTGTTAAGTTTATTATGTAAGGAAAATGTACTTTGAAATTATCAGGATATGTATATTCAAAGTAGTTGCATTGTACTCATGTAAAATGGTTACGAAGTGGGAATGAAAAGAAGGTATTTGTGAAGACTGATACACATAGAAGGTGTTTATGAAGGCTAATAGTCCATAAAAGTAACATACTTTTTATTGATTGAAAATAGTAAGGGCAAAATAGTCCATAATAAGATTACACTTTATCAAATGATAATAGGAAGGGCAAAATAGTCCATAAAACATGTGTTTGACATTATGCATGTAATTTGTGTTGTAAATGGTTTTTAAACACAAGGGCAATTTTATTGAAACCACACATAATAGCAACATACTTTTTATTGATTGAAAATAGCAAGGGCAAAATAGTCCATAATAAGATTACACTTTATCAAATGATAATAGGAAGGGAAAAATAGTCCATAAAACCTGTGCACTTTATCAAATGATAATAACAGGGACAAAATAGTCCATAAAACATGTGTTTGACATTATGCATGTAATTTGTGTTGTAAATGGTTTTTAAACACAAGGGCAGTTTTATTGAAAACACACATAATAGCAACATACTTTTTATTGATTGAAAATAGCAAGGGCAAAATAGTCCATAATAAGATTACACTTTATCAAATGATAATAGGAAGGGTAAAATAGTCCATAAAACATGTGTTTGACATTATGCATGTAATTTGTGTTGTAAATGGTTTTTAAACACAAGGGCAATTTTATTGACAAAATAGTCCCACAAAACAGTTTTTTACCAATTTTAACATAGTTTTAACAAATAGGGGCAAAATGGTACATTGTTATAATATGCATAAAAGGTAATAAACTACATATGAAAGCATAATTAAACCACATAATCAAGCATGTGCACATGGCACTAAATGTTGGTAAATGTGCACAACACCAAAAGATAAGCCTAAGCATCAAAAAGACAAGCCTAAGCACCAAAAGATGTGCACTAAGCACCAAAAGATGTGCCATTTCAAAGTATCTGACATAATCCTAATAGAACACACTTATCCTAGTTTATAGTAACTGGATTTTCAGTACTTTCCCCACTTCCATCTTTTGTTACCACCTTCTTCCTTAACTTCAGTTTCGTGATCCTCTCAGAAGGTAATCGCCTTTTGTTCGCAACAAAATGCTGAAAAAAAACAGGTTGATGCTGATGGTGATGATTTTCTTGATGGTCAATCTCATCCTCTTGTTGTTCAATTTCATCCTCCTGGTGGTCTTCAATATCGCTTTCTTCAACAGCCTCTTCTTCACCAATTCCAACTTCACTAACCCCATCTTCATTGATCCTATCTTCATTGACCCCATCTTCACTAATCCCATCTTGACTAATCCCTTCTTCAACATCCCCTTCACTAACAGTTGCTTTATTTGTTGCATTCTTAAAACAAAAATAATAATTATTATACAAATGTAGATGAATGAATAATCAAAATAAAAACGAACCTTCTTTGAGCAATGGACATCGCCTCTTGTTGTGTCCTTATTGATGACAATTACTACATCTTGAGATGGACATCCCTGTCTTGTTAATTTTATGCTTTCCTTCATTTTCTGTAGGACATTTCATTCTGTTTACTTTGGGCCTTCCTGGCATTCTCCTACGCCGAGGTGGTAATATGGGATCAAATAGAACATCAGGCCACATGTCAGCTCCATTTATTGGTTTGACTGGATACCTATAGCAACTTCCAAACATGCTTGTTTTAAACCATACGGCTACATAGTCCTCTGCATTTCCATTCAGGTATAATATAGCAGCAATGGCATGCACACAAGGGATACCACTGAGTTGCCAGGCTCTGCAGCCACAAGTTTTGCTTTCAAGGTGAACAACATAAACTTCATGGGCTAATTTCACTTCATATTCTTCCTCGCCACTTGGAATAACATCCCAATACCTGAAATCATATTAAGAAGGTAAGTTATTTCATATTAAATCACTTACAATTAAATAATATACCTTTGTTCTTCTTTCATCTTCTCAATCCTCTTTCTAATAGAGGGGCAGATTTCCATGTCCCACTTATGCCCCTTAATCTTTTGATTGTACATCCTCTCCATCACGTACAATCTGATTTCTTCCAGCATTGTTATTATTGGTTTCTTCCGGGCCTCTACAATTGCTGCATTGAAAGATTCAGATATACCGTTTTCCACCGCATCACAACAAGTCTGAGGTTCAAAGAATGCTCTGCACCATGTATTTGGGTCTCTTTCTATCAGGTGCTCATAAGCTTCTGTGGACATTGTACGAATTTCCCTCATGTATGATCGGAAATTGGAATCGGTTGTAGCCTTTGCAGCACTCCAAAATAACCTCCTAAACTCAACATCCGTGAACCCCTTCTTCTTAAAGTTGGCATAGATGTGTCGGGCACAATTCCTATGCTCACATGATGGTGCCCTTTCCTTAACAGCCTCCATTAAACCCTACAAGGTGATAACAAATTTCAGTTTTAAAGTACATAATAACACATAATAAAGTAAGTAAAATGTAAACTATAACACACCTTGTGTTGGTCTGAAATAATTGTAAGACCCCTACCATCTCCCATCTCAATGTCCTCAAGTAGAAGATCAATGAACCACATCCAAGTTTCCTTGTTTTCAACTGGCACAACAGCCCATGCTAGAGGATACATTTGGTTGTTTGCGTCCCTACCAACGGCTGTTAACAACTCACCTCTGCAAATACCCTTCAAAAAACAGCCATCAACACCGATAACCCTTCTACATCCTTCAATCCAGCCATCCTTGATAGACTTCAGGCAAATATACATCCTTTTGAAGTAGTGTGTAGCATCAGGCGTATGATTTGTCTCGATCAAGACTGTTGACCCAGGATTAACCCTCAATAACTCAGCACCATAATTCCACAGTTTCTCATAATGGCTTACCAAATTGCCTGAAATCTCATCTAGTGCAAAGTACTTGGCATTTCTACACTGCCCAAGACTTACCTTGAGACCATAGTCTTTCCTAACCACTTCTGCCATTTTCCTATAGCTAAACTTAGGCCTTTCCAAAATGTCAGGTATTAACATTTTTCCAATCCACTTATACGTAACAAGACAACCCAATTTTTGTTGTCTAGCACAATTATGTTTATCAATTAGTGACTTGATCTGGAATGAATTTTCCTTGTTCATGGGACTAGCCCATAGTCTAAAAGGGCAAGATGGCTTCCCTTTTTCATTTTTACTGCACCTTACTAACAATGCTTTTGCCTCATTTGTTTCATACCACAATGAATAACCCTTAGACACAGCATAATTTGTTAACATATGTTTCAGTTCATCTCGATCAGAGAATTTCATACCTAACTCAGGCATCATAGTGTCCCATTTTTGGTTTGGATCGTGAATAGGATGTTTTTTTACCTTACCACCAGCTTCTTCCTCTATGCCTCTTTGTGGAATAAGGTTCTTCTGTGACAAAAAAGGATCAACAACTTCAGGCCATTGAATGTCCTCATCATCAGCTTCATGGTCCACCGATAGATCATCCGATAATACCGAGTCCACATCATCTTCATATGTTTCAGTACCACTATCCCATTCTTCAGCTTTTTCTTCTTCAATCCAATCTAGTAAGGGTTCATAATGGTCATCAATGAAGATACTTATTTGATTATCATCATCATCAAACCCAGCATCAAGGAACCTAACATAATCATCTTCATCCCTGAGCTCCCTTAACCCATCTACGAGGGGCCGATTTTTAAGACAGTAATACATATCCCGACATCTATTGTTGATCAATTTTTGGAGATAGGTCTTGAACTTCTTGAAATCCATGTTACGTACATCTAGCCCCATAACAGGTACTTTATCAGGATGAAAGTAAACCAAGGGATTAGGAGAAAAAAAACCTTGATGGTAGACATCAATGTTGAGTGAGTCACGAGACACGCTTGCTGCACGAGACATCAATGTTGAGTGAGTCACGAGACACGTTTGCTGCTGAGAACCCTTGCTGCACAATCGACTAACTTTCCTTCACCTTCTGTAAAAATCAATTTCACTTACACGAGTTCACCGTTCCGTTATGTAAGAACCCTAGATATCGATTTCACCCTTCACTGAGAACCCTTGATGGTGAATCGATATCTTGTGGCACTTATGTGGCACTTATGTTTGATGTAATGTGGTTTAATAATCCACGTCAGATTATCACCGGTAAACAAAGAAACGTAACCCACAAATGCCGGTCACCATTAAAAAATGTTATTTTTATTCGTAACTTTATTTGGATTTATAATAAAAAACATTATTTCGTTGGTTTTTTGTGAACAACAAAAACGTAATTGGGGTAATATGACCGTTTTTGAAACTTAATTGGTCTTTTAAGGCATTTTCCCTTAATTTCACATGTCATAGCATTGTGCCTCTCACGATTAATATATACTACAAATAATACAAATGGGCTACATACAATATTGGGCTGCCTAACTAAATACCAAAGGAGAATACAAGCTAAATATAATACATAGATACGTCTAACACATACAATATAAGTTTTCTTCAAGGGCATAAAGAAAAGGAAATATGATTTACTCAAGGGCAAAGTGGTCATTTACTCTCGTTAAGAAAAATACGACACTTATTCTTGACACATCATTTATCCATGCAACATTTAATAGGGAAAAAAATAAAAAACATGCCCTCGCTTCATTTAGGATAAGTTAATATGATCATGTTTGCAAAGAAGTCGAAACAGTAGACAATGTAGAACTAAAATTCCGTAAAAAAAAATCCAAACTTGAATTCATTGGTGATCTGCCAGATCATGAATGCTAACCTAATTCTCAAGATTGAAAAGTCAATCATATCATGGATTTGCTTGAACATTTACATTCTCTGTGTCAAAACGAACCATTGAGAAAACAGAAAACCATCTATTGAACAAAAGAAGGTGAAAGAAAGGCAGTTTATATGGCATTTTCAAGTGTTCTACATGCAGAAACAATCATTTTCCAAATAACATTTGGCATAAACAAGACTGCAACAAGATGGAGTTACGAACAAGTAAATTCATATGAACTATAGGGATAATCATGCTTAATTTAGAGTTTACAAAATTGAAAAACTCATAATGTCACAAAAATGAAAAGCTAGAATTTTTCCCCAAAATTAAGTCATGTACTTTAGGGTATATAACTTACGTCTTAGATATAAAACATCACAAAACTACTAAAGTAAGTCAAGTAATTTGGTGTATAAATAAAACTAAACAACGAGGATTAGGTTAACTTACTTGAAACTAGATACTGAAAGACAATATTCAGTAGAGAAAAAGAGATAGGCGAGACAGAGACGTTAGAGAACGAACAAACTCACAGAGTTTGGAGTCTATGGGCTTTGTACAACTTCCCGGAATTGTGGTGAATTGGTCGTATGAAAAAGGTCTTTTGAGTTATTGTTGATGGGCCTATGGACTCTCATCTAAATAAAGGATCGTCATTTGGATCTGCCTCATGTTATTGATATATTTTGGCGAGGAAGAAAAATTAGGTAAGAACAAGACACAAGGCTTGGCTTTTTTTTTTCTCTTGATGGATTTGAGTGATTAGTATTTTTATCATTATTATTATTGATGAAATGTAATTTTAATATATTTTTTTCAGAACAGGGTTGTCCCAAACAATGAAAAACCTGAACGACTGGGCCATATTTCTAAAAGAGCCAAAAATTTTAGCTACATAGCGGTCATTTTATAAATAATAAAAGAGCAAATTATTGAAATTGTCCATGTAGTTTGTCAAAATTGTGTTTTTAGTCCATATCTTATTTTATGCATTCAGAGTATTCCTAGGTTTAGATTTTGTTACGATGTAGGTCCTTACCCGATAAAAAATGTACTTCTAGTTTTCTACCCATAATAGCAACATTCTTATATTTCTTCACCGATAATAGCAATGTATTTTATATATTTTTACCAATAACATGCATATTCCACATACTCCACCTCCATCACTGATACAACCACTCATCACCACCCAACGTTAAAAGCAAATATACCTAACACTTGCAATAAATTAAAATGAGAACAAATATATCAAAATATGAAATTAACACAAATCTGAAAAAATCACCTGATTCTTCAAGCACCATCCTCGTCTATGTTAGAATTAACCCATATCTAGAAGAATCTATTCATTTTTTTGTGACCTCATGTTTTTCCAAATCATGATGTAGTCAAATTTATGGATTTACATACTTACTGAATAAAAAAAAATTGAAAATCAATAGAAAATATAACATCCATTTTGTGAATATGTAACAGTAAACGGGGGTGTAAATATCCTTTTAAAACAGTTGGTTGCATAACAATAACTCTTGTATCTATTGGTAGAATAGTACCATGAAAGGTCGTATTGTTTTGGGAGGAATTGTCGTACTATTAAGGTGTTAGCCTATAGACGATGTTTATCATTATAAAAGTAGAACCTAATGAGGTTTCAATGCATATTTTTATTGATCTTGTAAAATAGTCACTACAATATAGAATGTATGAGCAAAGGAATCCGTTAAAACGGAGTGCGTATGAGAAAATTATACATATTTTGAAATTGAGGATTGAACTAAACTCGAACTAATGAGAGCAAACACTGCCTAAAAGAAATGTTTAGGCAAAATTTGGAAGCACGGCCATGCTTTGGTGTCAAGATGCTAAAAGAGGATATAAATGGGTTTTAAAGAAGTACATCGCTATTCTTGGCATGGTTGGCCAAAATACGGTCATGTTTTGGAAAACTTCGCTCATGCTTTGGGTTCGAACCCTCTACAACATTTATAAGGGGTAAAGGTGGGCTTGGTAGGCCCATTTAACTTTATTATTTCTAAAAATCAGAATTAAGTAAAAGAAATTATAAGATAAATACCATAAGGAATTAAGGATAAAAAATGATTTTATCTGGACCAAAGACCAAAGTTGCTAATTTGACTACACCACACGGACCTCCAGTGCAACAAACAAAAGGTTGAAAGAAAGTTGCCTATTTCTCTTCTCCATATCCAGGGGCCATTTATGTAAGAGTTCTCTAAATTTTAGTTCGGTACATAAGTTCCCACATTTGAACACGACTGTACGTGTACCTGAAAGGTTTGAAGGTAACTTCCAAACTGAAGCAAGAATCGATATGAAGTATCAAGTTAGAGGTTCAATTGGTGAAGAAATCAGCTGGAGGTTGGGGGATCTAGCTTCCACTGCTGACGTAAAAAATCCATAACCCTAAATATTGGTACGCTTATATATCAAATTGGGTCTTTTGTTGAATGAAAAAAGCATGCTCAAAAAACCAGTGTAAGGCACGGTATATCGCATATTTATAGTTACTGATGATAAATGATGATAATTTTGGTTTTACATAAGTTAGGGTTCGTACTTCAACCAAATGTAAGAGTTTTTGTGACTCTATCTATGTATTTGGGGAATCACACTAGCAGCAGGATTGTACTAGTAATTGGTTTGGTAAATATTTGGTTGCAAAGTTGTAAATGCAAAGGTAGGACAATCTTTAATATTGTTTTAAACCGGAAATTGAAGGCATTGATTTTAATTTGAATCTAAATGTTTTCCGAAATAAAATCCTTTAGCTGGTTTCACATTGGGCAGCTTAATTTATCAATGAAATTTATGTGATAAAAAGCCTACTAATTTGACCCCTTAGTAGTCACAGTAAATTAGTGTTTAATTTTTTGAAACATAGTTAGTATATTTTAAAATTTGATATGTTCAATGTACAATAACTTGAAGATGTTTAGTTTTCTTTTTCTCCTGAGCAGAGCAGTGTCATTAACAACAGTATATTTGGGAGTTTAACTGTTTAGTCTCTTAGTTGTATTGTTTAATTAATTGATATATTAAATCTGGAGGTTTTACATTTCTCTCTGATAATTTTTGTTTATATGGATGTAGTTTTTTCTTTAAAAAAATTTGAAGAGGGAAATTGCGTAATTTTATTATTAAATAAGTTCATTAGATCTGTTGGTTCCTTTCCCTCCATATCTTCAATCGTGAAGAAAGTTTTGATGAAAAATTTACTCAAAACTTTCCATGTTTTTCTTTAAAGTATTTTTCTCTAGCCCCTTTACATATTTTGAATAAATATTTTTCTCTAGAGAAGTCTAATTTCTCTTTTGTTCACTTTTTAAAAATTGTAGGATCAGAGTTTTTCATGGTCAAACTTCTTTTTTTTTTTGTTAAAAAAATTGTGTTTATGTCACATATGGCAGTTAAAGTGTTAGCCATTTCCCCATTTTACCAACTAAATTTTTTTATTTTTTTTGGGATACATACTCCATTTAACTTGATGTTTTGCAAGCATCTGTGTCTATCCTTCACATACAAGACATGAATCAATGCATTGTAAAAAAGTGTATCAGGTTCACATCCAAAAGACTTCATTTTTCTAGGTATCCGCAATGCTTCCTCAAATCCCTGAAGTTTTGTCAAGTAACACATAATTATAGTATTAGGAGGGCAATTCTGACCTTTCATGTCGTATAGTAACACATTGACCTTTCATGAATATGTGATAACAGAGAGACTAAACCATACCCTTTCATTTCTTGAATTGTCCATTGTGTTAAATAGGCTTGATATTGTAAGGAGAATTCATTGGTAAGTTTGAATTATTTGAAGAATGGAAAGTACAATGTTATTATTGAGGAATTATTCTTATGAGATTAAACATTACCCTAATCGATAAAAGTCATGTTAATTTTTAGTTAAAATACATCATAGTGGGGTGGAAGTAAGTGGTAATGAAGTAGAGATGGAGCTTTCAGGGTTGAAGCTGTGGGATTTTATAGACAAAGTCAAAGTACGTTGACTTTTTTGATAAAAGTAGTATCCTAAGTTTATTTATATTTGTTTCCTTATGATTGTAAATTTGAGGAAAATCCTAATTAATATTGTTAGGCATAAAGTTTCTTATATAGATTACTGTTATTGTGTTATATTGAATCCGTTTCTATTGCCTAGAATTTGTTGGTTAACCTATTATAGTACTAATTGGATCCATCGCTATAACAGGTATATTTTTCACTAAGAAACAATTTGAAAACTATGTTATAATAAGAAAAAAAATACAATTTTATAATAAGTATAAACTTTCTTATAAAGTACATGGCTCTTGTTATGGTATATTGGGCTTCTAATGGAAGTGTTAAATGAGAAAGCTATTAGGAATTATGTTGTTGGGCCCTAATGTTTAAGTGTTATATTGAATACATTTCTAAGCCCATTCTTTTGGCCCTTGAGATTAAATAATCACCTAGTCCAGGTGACCATTTTTTTTTATTGTTGTCAAAAGCCAAACAATTCTCTATTTTTTCACCTTTGCATTTATATATTTTATGAAGGAGTTTATGTTTAGAAAAAAAAATGATGAGCAATAATTTCAGGTGCTTATTAAAAGGTAAAATCTATTTTTCACGTCATCCTTGCTGCCCATAATCTTATTTTGTGTGCATTAATTCGAGGTCATGCTTTTGAGATGATGGTGATGTGAATTATTGGGTTGGGTTACAAGTTTGGATCATGTTTGCTTCCAACCAAGGACACCTTTCAGAATCAAAGGAGATAAGCTATGAAACATTCCTTTGAAAAATTTGGTTATCGTTTTCTAATAATTAATTCTTTTCCTGTATTTTTCAACCAAAATTGCACGATTGTTTATCATGAGTCTTACACATAATTACAGGATTCATAATACATGTCCTAAATCACATTCGTTGTCCTTTAGTTGAGTCAAAAATGACAGATTACGTCCCTAATTTATTTTTCAACCCCATGTGATTTTAGTTTGCCATGGTTTTTGTCCATGTCGGAGGCAAAAAGACAATTTTACCCTTATTAGATATTTGTATTACTTTTTTTTATTATAAATTTAGTACTATATGGTTGTTAAAATAAACAGGCTCCATCCCCCATTCATCCCCACTTATTTTAATAACCATTTAATATTAAATAAATAGTAAACCTTCCTTGTAAGTTTACTCTTCTTGATTTAATTTTTGTTTATATTGTTTTTATGTGTTAACGGTAAACTCGGAAAAAACCGCCATACCCCCTTATTTGGTATCAGAGCATGGAACGTTCTATGATCTAAAAGATTGAGACAAGCTCGATTTTTTCTGGCAGCATGTTTTGCTTAAGACCATTTTTATATGTCGAGAACTCTCTCAGGTGAAGATTATGAGATTGTTTTATGTTTTAATATAATTTAAGGAGATATGATAGTTTTGTTTGGGTTGTATAATTTTAAGGTTGTGTAACACTAAGATTTTGTAAAAAATATGTTATATCAAGGGATATAAGAAAATCTTAATAAAGAACTAAAGGAATATAAGATTTAGCTAAGGGATAAGAATTTTAATAATCATTGATCCATCAAAAAATTGTCTCGACCTTAAACCATACAATTCAACCAACTTTAAAAAACTAGACTTCTTAAATCTTGAATATAATAAAAGCGTTGATCCTACTAAAAGTCTCTTTGAAAATTATAATTTTTATTGTAGATTTAAAAATAAATATAAACATAGTCTACATACAGAAAATATACACTTAAACGGTATAACAGACTTAATTATTAATCTAGGAGAAAGTTTAGAAAAAGAGTTTAAAAATAATAGAAGTATAATAGAAAAAATAGTTAAAAATACAACTATAAAAACCGAGTTTTTAACTAAATTAGTAGACAACCTAGGATATAATAAAGAACAGAATAATCAAATTATTAAAGAACTAAAAGATATAAAACGATTAATTCCAAGCAAAGAAGAAATTCAGTAATTAAGCTATCAATTAGAAACTAATAAACCTAAAAGAATAGAAATAGAGACAAAACAACTTATAAATAAAATAGAAAATCAATTATTACAATTTGAACCTAAAATAAATACGTAGGAGAAATCTTATAGGTCGTTAAAACTATTGTTGAAAGTTAAAAGTGGAAAACTCTAAAGAATACACTAGAGCTTTAGAAGAAGTTAAAAAATATAAATCAGAAGATAATAAAGAAGAAGTTACAGGATTTACTAGATATTCAGGCACAGGAAAAAATGATAAAACATATCCTATATTACTTAATTTTATAATTAGTTTATTATTACAAATTATTGAAAAACTAAATACATTAATAGAAGTTAGAAATTTTCCCATCATACCTAGTATAGAAAGTGATTTAGACAAAATTATAAACGGAATTAACCAATTAAATATTGAAGACAGTAAAATAATAAGAAAACCTAAACCTTATAAACATTGGCTACCAAGAAAATGAATAATAATAGAAGTTTCTTAAGACGTAGCAGAACATTACAAGACGCTAGAAATTCAACTAGTAATATACAAGATATAATTACAGCGGACACATTTGTAAATAGAATAATTAGAAGAGAATCAGGAGCTAATAGTAATCAACAGATTGTACAATTAGAAGAAGAAATTGATTTAGATAGAAATATAAATTTATATAATCAACATCATCCGGATATATTAAACCCCAGAATATTATATCAAACTGGAATGTTAAATGTTAATACAGTATTAATACGAAGTAGTAGAGAAGAAAGTTTAAGGGTAGTAGATAATACAGTAACAATAGATCTATTTTCTCCAGAAACAATACAAAAGATAAAACAGTCAAAGAAACATTTCGTACATCTAGGATTAGTCATTATAGGAATAAAAGTTTTAGGAAAAAAAATTTAGGAACAAAAATATTAGCGTTATTATTAGATAAATCATGGAAAACAGATTTAAAAAAGACAATAATCTCATGAATGGAGGTAGACTTGAGTCAAAACACTGCACTATTTTATTGTACACCTGGAATATTAAAAGATATAAAAGATTTACATAATATTAAAATAGCATTACAAACTAAAGGATATGAAACCTATGAAGGTAACAATATAGTAATAAGTATAGGAGTTTTAGGAAAAGCAAGTAATAGATCAGGAATGAAATATAAAGTTAATATAGAAGGTATAGTAAATACAATCGCATCAAAATCCATAAAAATGATAGATCCTATAAAAATAGATCCAGAAGATTTAGCAGGATTAGAATGGTCGTTAAATGATTTAAAAGAACAAGAAAATGAAGTATTAATTCCAAAGAAAAGTTATATATATGAAGGAAGTGATGGTATACAAAGTCTTAGATTTTTAAATTTTAAAAAAGAAACAATAAAACAAAGTGACGAAGAAGAGAATACAGAGTATAGCTTTATGAATATAGAATACGATACCGAACCAATATATGATACGGATAATGAAAAAGAAAGCGAACCGATGGAATTAGGATTTAGTGAATTTGAAAAAGAAGAACATATAGATTATGATTTAAGTATTATAGATTATATAGAAGAAGAAACATATAAGCTTCAAAACAGAAGAAATTAATAAAACTATTGAACAAATTATCAATAGAAAATTTACAGAATTAAATATACAAGACGAAGTAGATGATATGATTATAGAATGCATAACTGATTTAGGATTAACATACGAAGAAAGTTATAATAAATTACAAGAATATTATAATTTGCCACTAGTAGAAAATATATTACAAGGAAAGACTATGTTATCAGGTTTTTATAAAAAAGAACAAGTCTTTATGAATAATGGTACATATATGACAAATATTAGAAAAAGACCTAAAATGGAATGGAGTGAACCAGGCACTAGTACAGAAGATAGTATAGGACGAGAAATATGGTCACAGCCAACAGTTACATATACCGGAGAATCTAGTTATAAAGGAAAAGGTAGCCGATTACCAATTGGAAATATATATAGTCGAAGCATGTTATTATTAGAAAAACAAAAACCACAACTTTGGATGGATGAAATTTTGTCATGGGAACAAGTAGTTGTTAGAATGTGGGAAACAAATAAAAAAGATAGTATGGATATGTTTGCTTATTTAGAAACAACATTAGGCCCAATAGCTTTGGGTATCTGGCAAAGTAAAAAAACACAAGATCCAGATGAAATTAATAAATTAAGAGCCTTAGGTGATAACCCATATAATTTTACTAGTCAAATAAGAACATTAATTTTAGAAGTAAACCCTGCAAAAAATAATACATTAATACAAGATACAACTATTAGAAATCTTGAACAATTAAGTATAGCAGATATGAAATATATTAATGAATTCACATTAGATTTTATTAGATTATTATCACAAACTGGGCAAGCAATGGATGATAATTTATGTGATAAATATTTTATAAAACTTCCAGGAGATCTAGGAAGATATATACATGAAACATGGAAACAATATGGAGAACAGAAAAATCTAGGAATAGGACCTAGGATCACATATACATTCACTGTATTAAAAGATAAATGTAAAGAAGTAGCTTTACAAGAACAATTAAAGAAAAATGCTTATGCCTTTTGTAAATCAACAATTTATACACCTCAAGCATATGGACATTATGAAAGAAAAAAGAAATTACGAAAAAGCACATCATATAAAAAAGGAAATAAGCCATACTATAAAAATAAATATGTAAAAAAGCCACAAACAAGAAATTGTAAATGTTTTATTTGTGGTGATATTAAAGATTTAGCTAATAAATGCCCAAACAAAAATAAAAATATAGGAAAAAGTAATTTAATAGAACAAATAGGAGAATATAATATATAACCTCTAAGTTCTGAAAATTTTAATAATGAATCAATATACAGTATATATAGTGATAGCGGTAATGATAAACATTTAACCAAAATAACATATACATATGTAAATACAGAACAGGAAGAATGTCAACATAATTGGATAAACAAACGAGGAAATAGAAAATGTTATAATTGTGGATATTTTAGTATAGAAAAAAGATCACAATGTAATATATGTTTTACATAAATCTGTTACATATGCCTTAAAAAGCTATATAATTTAGAAATAAATAAAGAAAAAACAGAAAAAGAAAATAAATAAGTAAAAATCGGATTACAATCAGAAAAGATAGAAAAATTAGAAATAATAGCTGAATTACATCAATTAAAAATACAAACTTTAGAAAATAGAGTAAATATTTTAGAGGAGGCGTTAGATAAAAAGAAAAAGATCAATATTGAAGAAAACGAAGTAAATGAAATAAATCAAATGTCTCAAATAACAAATGAACATATATTAATACAACTAGATGGATCACCCAACATGATAAACCTACAATGTAGATTATGGTTAGATAATAATAAATTTTTAGATTTAACAGCATTAGTAGATACAGGAGCAACTAAAAGTGTTATATCTTATCATCTAGCACCAAAATCATATCATAAACAGTTATCATATAAATTAATGACAAGAACAATCGAACACAGACTAATAACTATCACACATTACTTAGAACCAACAGGTATTCAATTTCTAGACTTTGCAGGTAACTATAGTATGAAATATGATATCCCACAGGTTAATATCAATCCAGAATATGTAAAATCTAATGATTTTATTCTCGGACTAAATTTTATTTTTGCCTTAAATGGTGCTATCACATTAACACGTAATTTTATCACACTTACTAAACATATATATATATATATATATATATATATATATATATATATATATATATATATATATATATATATATATAGTTTTCCAACACTTAAATATACCAATACATCAGAGTTTGCGCAAAAGCGTGGTGGACAAGGTAAACTAGACTTTTTAAAACATAATCAAATTAAGACAAACATTGAAAATGAAACAATTAAGTTATTAACAGAATTTTTAACACATGAGTTAGAAAAAGGAAAAGATATAACAAAAAGTATGAATCATCCTATAATTTTACACTTGGAGAAAATTGGACTTATAGGAGAAGATATTACAAAATCAAAAGTTAATTATATTTGTAAATTTAAATTAAAAAATCTTGATATTACAATAAGAACAGCAAACATAGAATATAGTCCTTTGGATAAAGAAGAATTTAAAAAACAAATACCAGAAATGATAGAACAGGGATTAATTAGAAAATCGGAAAGTCCACATAGATCAGCAGTTTTTATAGTAAGAAATCATTCTGAAATAAAAAGAGGAAAAGCTCGAATAGTTTATAATTATAAAAGACTAAATGATAATACAGAAGATGATGGTTACAATATCCCTAATAAAGACTCTTTAATAAACTTGATACAAAAGAAAAAAGTTTTTAGCAAGTTTGATTTAAAATCTGGATACAATCAATTACAACTTGATGAAAACTTTAAATCATGGACAACATTTACATGTTCTGAAGGACAATATGAATGGAATGTTTTAAGTTTTGGGCTTAAAAATGCCCCATCTATATTTCAAAGGTTTATGGACAGTATCTTTCTGAAATATGATTTTTGTTTAGTATAGATTGATGATATTTTGGTTGCCAGTGAAACAGTACAAGAACATGAGAAGCATTTACAAAAAATATTTGAAGAAATAAAAAGGAATGATATTGTTATTTCTAAAAGAAAAATGGAATTGTTTAAAAGAAAAATATTGTTTCTTGGTTTAGAAATAGGAAATAGAAAAATTGAATTACAAAGTCATATATCGACAAAAATTTTAGAATTCCTAGAGAAGTTTGAAAATCTAAAACAAATACAAGCTTTTTTAGGATTGGTTAATTATGCGCGAAAGTTTATTCCTAATCTTTCAAAGTTAGTGGGACCATTATATAGTAAAACAACAAAAAAATAGACAAATACATTTTAACCAAGAAGACATTAAATTAGTTAAAGTAATTAAAGAAGAAGTTAAAAATATTAAATCATTAGAATTACCATTAGTTACTGATTACATAATAATAGAAGTTGATGGATGCAAAGAAGGATGGGGAGCCGTTCTCCTTTGTAAATCCGATAAATATAGCCCAAAAGATACAAAAAAAATATGCTTATATGCTAGTGGAAGCTTTAATAAGACAGGAATGAATTAGACTTTTATAGACTACGAAATACAAGCTTTAATAAATGCTTTAGAAAAATTTAAAATATTTTTACATTAAGAATTTACAGTTAGAACAGATTGTGAAGCTATAGTTCGTTTTATTAAAAATGATCAAAGTAAGAAAATAAATAGGACACGATGGATTAATTTACAAAATACAATACAAGAAAGTGGATATAAGATAAATTTTGAGCACATAAAAGGAGAAAATAATGGAATAGCTGATATGCTATCCCGAAATATTAACAAATTATTTTCTGCAGATGGATAGTCGAAACAAAGGAAAGAGCAAATTAATACAACCTACACAGCAAAAAAGGAGTTCCTCTTCTATGAGCATTTCCTCAGAAGAAGATAGAAACACAACATCAACAGAAAAATTATTGGATTCAGCAATAAAAACAGAATATCTACATAAACCCACACAACAGAACTCAACTACTTATATGGAAATAGCGAGTACTACACATAATAATAACCTTTTGCAAGGATCTAGACCACAATCTCAAAACATTCAACATGCACATTATTGGACAGGACCTTCAAAAAATACACAATATACACAGAACAGAAAAGCCGTTATAGCATTTGGTAACTGCACTTTACCAATTTGCTTCGATGAACGTAAAAAGTTTAGGCCCATGATCGGGTTAAACTTGACAGAAGACCAACAATGTTTGCTAGACAACTTATGGCATATTCAGACAGTTCCACAGGCTTCATCATTTAAAGTTCAAATTCTCAATGCTTTAAGTTTTTACTTTAATAAACAATCACTATTGACTCCTGAAAAACAAATAAAAAAGTTTACACATTATGTTGTCATCAGGGGCACTAAAGTTGGGATTTTTAATAATTGGGCAACATTCATAAAATATATACAGTGTCAAAATCCCCTTTACAAGGGATGTTATAGCTTCCAAGAAGCTATGAATATTGCTCGAGAACATTTTGGGTTAAACAGTTTTTTCATAGAACCCGAACAGGTGAAAACATTTTCAGAAATAGCAAAAACTAGTCCAGAGCAAATGATCAAAGCTCAGGAGGAAATTATTGCTAAGTTACAACAACAACTTATCCAATCTGGAAAAGATACACAGCATATACAAAGCCAGATTGAAAACAATATTTTGAAACAAAAAATAAAAATTCTTGAAGCAAAAAATGTACAACTTATACAAAGGAATGAAAAAAAAGACGAGAAATTAAAAACAACAATATACAGAAATTATGTATGCTTTAAAGCTCGCATTTTAGATCTCCCTTGGAGACAAACGTTGAGACCAGTACTTGTTCAGTTCAAAGAATTTGAGCAAATGGTGTCTCAAAAAATTTGTATAGAATTTCCAACAATTCTATATAAATTACAGCAGAAGATTGTACAGATTGTTTTTCAAGAAATCAATTATAAAGGAGTTACAGTAATCCAAAGATTGAATGATGAAGGAGAAGATACTCCCATACTCCTGTTACAGATAAACCTAAAGACTACAGATATGCTAGAAGAACAGATAATTAATTTTTATCACAATGGAATGATAGATTACATAGAATTCTACCTCAATAGCAGCACATAAAGTCTTCTTAATAAATTAGGAGAAAAATTTATTTTAACAGCCGGAAACATCGCCTCTCACAGCATCAGTCCAATTATTGGGTGCAAATTTTTTTCTTCTTTTCCAACAGCAGATGAACATACATATAGACCTGCTAGAAAAAGGATCTTCATCACCCAAAGAACAGTACAACATGGATATCTTAAAAAGTTATCATGCAAACAAGAAATAGATTTTGGGACTCTACAGAATCTTTCGAACGAAGATATATGCACAGCTCAAAAAACACCTTTACTACCTGCAAGCTTTCGTTGGGAAAATTATAAACTCCTAGCAGAAGGACACTACTTACAAATTTGGTCTCATCAAAACTGGCATATGCTCTTGCCATTCAGCGGCGCAAGAGATACACTATTGAGACTAGAAGATATCATGAACAGTGAAGAACAGGTTGACACAGAACCAGGATCACCGGTTTCTATAGATAGTACTCATCAGGATTTTTAGCAAATGATGTTTTTCCAACAAAGGATACAAAGTGATAAGTTTGAACAAATTTAGGGGCCATTTGTGAAAAATGACAAGACATAACAAGTTCAAGGGCCATTTATGATATTATAGTTGTCGTATAGAATTATTATTTCCGACTTTTACAGATGTGCCTTTACTTTATTTGAAGTGTAGTCTTTTCCTACTTTATGTAATTTCATGTTTTGTCTGTCGATATTTTAAGTGTAAATATTACGCTACCCTTTCCTATATAAAGGATTGTAAAATGATTGTAAAAATCATCGAATATTCATACGAATAAAAAATTATGTTGTTATTTCCCTCATGTCTCTCTAAACGCTCTCTTTCCGATTCTCTTAGCCTATCTCTTAAGTTCCTAGTTCTTTCAAGCACTTCATATTATATCCCTTATACATAAAAAAAAAAAAAAGAAGCTGCTGTTGCACATACGACTCTGGTTGCTTCCCTTCTCATAACCTTCCTTGTAAGTTTACTCTTCTTGATTTTAATTTTTGTTCATATTGTTTTTATGGTTTAACGGTAAACCTGGAAAAAACCGCCATACCCCTTTATATATATATATATATATATATATATATATATATATATATATATATATATATATATATATATATATATATATATATATATATATATATATATATATATATATATATATATAAAGACCCTTCTAATGCACACCTGGGAACCTGTAAAGATTTTTTGCAGCCTTATAAATTGCCCCTCTTTATCCCTATAAAATACCCTTTTCAACCAACCTTACTCAATGAAATGAATCTAAGATAAGATGCATGTATTGGCTTTATTATTGATTTCAATCGAATCCCCTTTGGGAAATTGTTTGCTATGCCTATACCAAAAGTAAGGATATCGACAGAGTCTCTCAATGGCATCACTAACAACCGGATTTTAGATATTCATAGGATCTCATAAATAGTTTTTTGAAATCAAAACAATGTTTTCAAATTAGAGTGTGTCATAAAGTCTATTTTACAAAACATTTAGTTATTTTATGATAGCTTAGAAAAAAAAGTTGTTTAGTGATAGTACACATCACGTTTTGGCCGTATTTGTGATTTAAGTTTTTAAAGCAGTGGGATTTTCAAAGCCGGAGTCCTTTCAACTTTTAGAAAAAATAAACTCATATATGATAAACAACTTAAAGTTCAAAGATTTTCACAGAATTATGTACTTCACTAAAATTCTATATAAGTTTAAAAAAATAAACTAATATTAGAAACAACATATATGGTACAATTATTAACAACCCCACACTCCACCTCCCATTTTACTTTATGATACTTTATATCAAACTTTTAGAAAGTTTTTTCCCACTGTCTCAATTTCTCAATAATATTTTTTGGGGATATATTACTAAAATAACCAAAATAGGATTCGTTATCATTGCTTTGAAAATTTGGTTTGACTAGTTTTGCAAATTGCTGATTTTTGGCTAAATTTTAGGTTTCAGTATTGATTCGTGCTCATCAGCCAATTAAGTATGCAAGTGAAACAGGAAAACACTATACTAAACGACAAACATAATACCAAATAGTATCTAAAAACAAATATTTATGCTAAAATTAATTAAGGATTCACAGTCAACAAATATTTTTTACTTAATTGGGAATTTCATAAATACAATTATTATTTTACAGAATACCACCTATTACTTTGCAAATATGAGTTCTGAATCTGCTCCCCAGATGTTCATATACACATGGGGTGCACCAATGTGTTCTCTTTCTTGAAAGGCCAATTACGCTACAGCTACTATATTTCAAATGATTTTTTTATTTAGTAATTGATAAATTTAATATATATATTAGAATTTATTGGATAAAAAACAGTAGGTGTGGACACCTCAAAAGTTAGGTGTGGCCATCTCCAAATTACCATCACACCCCTTCCCCTCACAAAAGCCTTATATAATTTGCTTTTTGTCATATTTGTATCTTTCACAGTTCCTAGTATTATCCTCAAAAAAAAAATTAAATTCTTGTGTTTACAGGGAAGAAGAAAAGAGAAGCATTCACACTCACAGAGGTATTCATTCTCCTTTCTTTACTGATTCACATACACACAATATCTATTCAATGGTTTCGTTAACCCACAATGCCTCTTTAGTTTTCTCCTTTGATTTTGGAAATATTGGTTTGTGTAAGAACAATAACTGATGGAAACCGGAAAGAAACATGCACTCACTAAAAACTTGTATTTCTTCATCAAAATTGGAAAAGGGAGAAAGTTGATTAATCCTTTTGAAAATTTTAATGTAGGTTTTGATTGTTGTAAGTATTTTGGATTCAATTGTTTACGTAGTAATATTTCTGTTATGATTAAATGTTTCGTTTTGAGTTTTGTATTTTTGATTTTATAGAAACAATAAATATGATAAAACGGTTAAAAGGCAAATCTGATGGTGATGAGTGGCTGGACAGGTTTTTAACATAACTGATAACATTAATCGTTATTGATATGAAATATTTTGGATCAAAAGTAAATATGAACTTGACCACTATGAATTAAAGTTAAACTTGAAAAATATTGAATAAGTTAATGATGAAGTGTGTATCTTGCTTTTATATAGATACATTTGTTTTAAGTATATATTGTTTAAGAGACTATTACACAAATTGACTAAAATAGATAAGAGTATGATAACAAATGGGACAAAACTGCAAATATAGTCCCTATGGTATGTATTTTTTTTCAGGAAAAACGTCCAAACCATTAAAGTTTTGGATTGATGGTCTTTTTGAGCATCTTTCATTGCATATTTGGTCCTTAGAAAACTGAAAAGACTAAATCACCCTTTTGATAAATTTTTTTTTGCTTTTTTCTTTTTAATTTAGAATTTTATCAATCTCTCTCTCTCATAAAAGAAAAAAAACCCACCCTCATTTCATCTTTTTGAACTCACATTGATACAAATGTTTGAAGAAGCAATCGATGAAACATAGTTATTAGATTGAGAAATCTGCTTTCAAGACTTGTACTCTGTTTCTCTGGGTTGTTCTTTTCAGCAATAACATAGATCTATTTTGGTTTTGAACTACAAAAAGTACAGAAAAGTAGGATACTTGATACTTGCAAGGATCCATTGCAGAACCAAATGTTTAGGAAGCTATGAACACATTGTATTCTGTTAATCTATATCAATAACATAACAAGAAAAACCCAAAACTGCAAAACAAGAATACCCAACATTTTCAAATTACAGATGACGATAAGAGACAGAGACATGGATTTGGAACAGGATAAGAGATCAAGAGAAATGAAGCACTTCATATTTGATATTAAAGACAGTGTTTGAGATTGAGCGAGAGAGATGAAACTGAACATGCAAATATAAAAAGCACACCCCACCCGGAGTCCTCCACCTCCCCCCGCTTCCTTCCCTACTGATCATCGTCTCTATCGACGTCCTCCCATATCATCTTCTTTTTACCGGCGGCTTCTGCACATTTCAAGAACCCAATGTAAATGAGTCTTGTTGATCATTTAGGAACAAGGGAGATTAAAATACCTCAGAGCAATCCACACACACATATAAGGGAACACACACACACACACACACACATATATATATATATATATATATATATATATATATATATATATATATATATATATATATATATATATCAAGGTTGTGAAAATCGTTCGTCGACTGATGTTAAACGATTAATCAAGGTTGTGTAATTTGCATTATATTTTCATTGCAATCATTCAAGGTTCTTAACCTTCAACCCTTAAGTTGATTTACTTTCAAGATTTTCGGACATTCACAATTATATTCCTCCTACATCATTTCATTTGTAGTGGTAGTATATGAAGCCCATCATGAGGTATTCAACAGAAAGACATGATGTAAAAGGAAGATAATAGTGAAAGTTCAAAGGTTTTGAAAGTAAGTTTATGCTCATCCAGTAAATTTATGGATAGAAGGATCCATAAATTACATGCACGGAAAGGGTGTAACATCCTAAAACAAAAATCACAAAAAATTTAAACTTTTTAAAACAACTCCAAATCATAGAATGTTTACAAAATCATTGTTTTCAAAGTATTGTTCCATACCAGAGTATCCCATAGATCAAAAGTACATAAAGCAGAGGATGTGTACGGTCATTTTTAAAGCCTTTACAGCTCCTTAGTTTGAGTCTGGATTCACACGGATGTTCCTCCAATTTGCTCAAAGCAAGGCTCTGATACCAACTTGTAACATCCCAAAAAAAATCACAAGAAATTTAAACTTTTTAAAACAACCAAAAATCATAGAATGTTTACAAAATCATTGTTTTCAAAGTATTGTTCCATATCAGAGTATCCCATAGATCAAAGGTGAAAGGTACAATAAACAGAGGATGTGTAAATAAATCATTATTTTCAAAGTATTGACACAGACCCTCAACATGTCCTTCAGTGTCTGAATGGTCCGCTCACTCTGGCCATCAGTATGTGGATGATAAGTTGTGCTAAGATGCAGTCTCGTACCCAATTCCTCATGGAACTTCTGCCAAAAAACGATATGTGAACCGAACATCTCGATCCGATACAATGGAGAGAGGAATACCATGTCGAGCGACAATCTGGCGTACATATAAATCGGTCAATTTCTCGGCCAAAGAACTCTCTCGAATTGCTAAGAAGTGAGCACTTTTGTTCAGAAGATCCACAATCACCTAATTCGCCTCGAATCCCTTAGCCGTTCGAGGCAATTTGGTGATGAAATCCACAGTGATCTGTTTCCACTTCCACATGGGAACCTCCAAAAGCTGCAGCTTCCCATATGACCTCTGATGCTCGTTCTTGACCATCCTATAGGTCAAGAACCTCTTGGCATATAAGGTCATCTCTCTCTTCATACACAGTCACCAATTGCTTAATCTCAAATCCCGATATATCTTGGTGGCTCCCGGGTGAATAGAAAAGCGAGACTTATAAGCCTCCTCCAGCACTATCTTCCTAATCCCACTGGAAACTACACCCCAAACCTGACCGCATCGGGTCAAAAACCCCCTCTCTCTTCATACACGGCCACCAATTGCTTAATCTCAAATCCCGATATATCTTGGTGGCTCCTGGGTGAATAGAAAAGCGAGACTTATAAGCCTCCTCCAGCACTATCTTCCTAATCCCACCGGAAACTGCAACCCAAACCTGACCGCATCAGGTCAACAACCTCGACTATCGGTGACAAACTTGTCGAGGTTGCATCTCCCTAACCATATGACGCCTAGCGTTCGAACGTTGGGCGTTCCCATGCAAACGGTTGGCGTTTGCTCGTTGATTACCAACTTCTAAACCAATATCTTAATGGCTTAAGATATCATGTCCAAACTTCAGATCCAATCATAATGGAACGTCTAAATCCATAAAGTTGCAAATTTTTTCGCTCCAAAACTGTTGCATGGAAGATTATGAAGACCCAAGATTGCATTTTTATGATTCTAGACACACTATTATGCTTGAAAGGACAGTCTAAACCTCTGAAGCATTCCAAACTATGAAAGATCAAGTCTTTGGGACCAAAAAGTACACAAACTAGCCCTAAATCAAGATCTAACAAACGAGACATCAAGATTTGAACTTTATACCTCAAAATGATGCTCTAAGATGTCAATAGTCCAGATCCACAAGCTAGAGAGCAACCACTATACTCCAAAGATCTTCCTTCTCTTATCAAGAACACTAAATGATACCAAAAAGATGAACCAGGGCTTCAAACTCTTATACACACTTAGGGTTTTCGAAATGAGGATGGAGGCTGGAGTGGTGAAGGGTTTTGAGGCCATAATGTTCTTTAAATAGGGTATGAACTCTAAAAATTAGGGTTTGGTCTTTGCGTGCAAACGCCTGACGTCCATCATAGAACGTCCAACATTTTATGCCAAACGCCTGGCGTTTGGACCAAAGACTTCATCATCGGGATGTTACAGCTTCATTCTTTCTTACAAAAGAAAGGTGGGTGATGGAAATTCTACGCGCTTCTGGCACGATGTTTGGCTAGGTGACTTACCACTTAATGTTAGATTCGCAAGATTGTTTTGTTTGTAATTTAAACAAAATTGTTGGTGTGAGTGGTATGATGGGTGGAATTGGTCTTGGTCTCGGCCTATACGTGGAGGGGTCAGTAGCCGTCAAGTTGAAGATCTTTTAATGTTGTTGCAAGGCATATGTTTTTCTAATGATCGAGACCATTAGAGATGGTTTTTAGACAAATCTGTTTTTTCTTTATTAAGGAAATCAGGTTGCACATTGACAATTTGACTCTTCCTTATAACATTATGGAAACTAGGTGGTATAAATTCCTTCCTAAGAAGGTTAATATTCTTGTTTGGAGAATTGTACTTAACATGTTCCCTTCTAGATGGAATCTTAGTCGAAAATGTGACGATCTTAACACCCTCATGTGCGTTGTTTGCTTGTTTGTTCTAGAAGAGATAGACCATCATGGACGATGTTTATTATAACATTTCATTTTAGTGTTTTTTGATATATACTTTTTTTTTATGTATAATAAAAATGCATACACTAAAAAATATTGAAGTATCAAAAATAAAAAAATTAAAATCAAAATTAAAAAAATACAAATTAAAATATTTATATAAAATATGTTTTTGTTTTTTTTAAGATAATTAAAGATGTGTTCGGTTCAAAGTTTTTAACGGCTTTTAGTTTTTAATTAAAAAAAAACCTGTTAAGCAACAAGAGATTTTAGCTTTTATTTTAAATAAAACATTCATAATCCAAAAACCACTTCAAATTTCCTTTTCCATCTTTTTAACTTTTGGTTTTTATATGACTTATACCATTAAAAGTTAACTAACTTTTCCTAACAATAAAAATTATATTCTTCAATTTTCAGATGTCATCTATTAGTTAGTTTGACTAAAACACTCTAAAAACATTAGAATTTCTTAAAACTTATATTAAATTTTGATGTGGATATTTTTCATGTTAATTAGTTTCTCCTTTCTTATGTTTGTAACTCGCTTAATATTTTGTACGTGTAATGTTTCTTTTCTCGCGGGCTAGTTCCTTGCTAGTTTTGGCCCTTTTTATATATAATCATTAGCAATTTCAAAAAAAAAAAAGTTTTAAGTAAATGTCAATTATATTCATATTAATTTTTCTATAGTATGAAAAACTAGAGGTAGTTGCGTTTCTTTCTAAATTTATAATTTTTTTAATTGGGTAATTAAATGAAAATTGAAGGTTTATGTATCCACACATAACACATTTACCAATTTGCACTTCTCCCCACTTCCTCGCCACCGCTGTTCATCGACGTCATCGCCAGTCGCACCCTCTTATCCCAAGTTCGGCACTTCATCGCCACTGCCGTTTATCGGCGTCTCTATCTATACGCACCTCCTTCTACTTAGTCGTCTTGACTGAAATTCAACTATTGTTACACTAAATTCAAGGAAACTGCTCTTCCAATTTGGTAGCATTTGACATCATGGATCAACGAACAACTTGGTTAAACTTTAAAGTATTTAACATGAGGGGAGCTGCTCTTCAATTTGGTAAAAGCATTTGACATCAGAGTTCTTATAATATCTATAGTTCTTTTTTTTTTTCCTCGGTTGCAAAGGAATCAACGAACAACCTTATGTTTCAGTCTTGAAATTGATGATTTCTTATTGGGCTTGATTGGTTCGATGCATCTGTTCATTAGATTGTTGGGCTTGCTAAAATAATTTATATTGATTTGCTCTGATTGTGAACCCAGTACTTTCTCCCTGTGGTGCTTTTGCTAAGTACATGTATTCGTTAACCTGAGGCTTGATTATTGTAGATAGTGTGAAATAGATTCTCAATTGGTTCTTTTTTTTATCACTGTCTTTCCCTCCTATTGTTAAAGAAGATGCAAATTCTACAGTCTTGTTGATTTGGTAACATAGTGAAATCAAAATCTGAGTGATTTAATTTGTTAAACTTTTTCTTTCTCATTGATTGATCAAATATAATTGTATCATTATTTATATAAAAAAATGCTATTCAAGTATTTTATAGTTTGTATATTTACAATTACATTTAAGAGAAGTTCTCAAACAAATAATTATTTTCTTTTTCTGCATACTTGTGCATTTGAGGGTGAGGGTATAACAATCATTCACTCTTACTCAAACGGTTCAAGGATTTGGTTGCCAATCGTTATAATCTCTAATTGTATAATATTAAAATAATAGTCTTAGATTTCTGACAATTTAATAAGTTGTAAAGATTGAATATATTGTGTTCAACTTTCGACCTAATTTACCCGTTTATAATTGGGTTAATTGCAAAAAAATACAAGATACTTTCACCATTTATTAATTCATGCAACATGTTCTTTCAGTAGTTTAATGTAACCAACTACATTTTCTACCATATTATGCAACAACCACACGATTATATTACTGTTGTATTTGATGTTTTATATTAAATGATTAAATGTTAAGAAACATTAAGCTTGTTACAGGAGATAGCTGCATAAATTGGTGTGTGTGTGTGTGTGTGTGTGTGTGTATATATATATATATATATATATATATATATATATATATATATATATATATATATATATATATATATATTCTTTGCAATCAGGACTTAACTTTTACCTAAGTTTTAAATTTTAAACCAACCAAAGTTGTTTCTAAATGGATGCAGATTACCACCCCTGCCATCATGTTTAAAATGTCAAAACATTATCTTTAATTCATTTTAGATTATGAGATGGATTATTTTTACATTTTAGATCATCAATATACGCTAACAACCTTTCTCAATAGAATGAATCAAGCATATGCTTGTAATTGCTCAGTCATAGATTTCGAATCAAGTTGCATTGAATTCACTTTCTAATTCGGTCGCTTTTGTATGTGTAGGGGCAACTAAAAGTAAAACTACTGAGCAATGGCGATTGTTGGTTCAATTGTGGACCCAATATTGGGGATTGCTGGTGCCATTATTAACTCAGTTGCTCAGATGGCCTTGGTTCCCGTTACAGACCATGTAGGCTACATGATTTCCTGCAGAAAATATGTGAGGGTCATGCAGATGAAAATGAGAGAGTTGAATACCTCAAGAATCAGTGTAGAGGAACACATTAGCCGGAACACAAGAAATCATCTTCAGATTCCATCTCAAATTAAGGATTGGTTGGACCAAGTAGAAGGGATCAGAGCAAATGTGGCAAACTTTCCGCTTGATGTCATCACTTGTTGTAGTCTCAGGATCAGGCACAAGCTTGGACAGAAAGCCTTCAAGATAACTGAGCAGATTGAAAGTCTAACGAGACAACTCTCCCTGATCAGTTGGACTGATGATCCAGTTCCTCTAGGAAGAGTTGGTTCCATGAATGCATCCACCTCTGCATCATCAAGTGATGATTTCCCATCAAGAGAGAAAACTTTTACACAAGCATTAAAAGCACTCGAACCCAACCAAAAATTCCACATGGTAGCCTTGTGTGGGATGGGTGGAGTGGGGAAGACTAGAATGATGCAAAGGCTGAAGAAGGCTGCTGAAGAAAAGAAATTGTTTAATTATATTGTTGGGGCAGTTATAGGGGAAAAGACGGACCCCTTTGCCATTCAAGAAGCTATAGCAGATTACCTCGGTATACAACTCAATGAAAAAACTAAGCCAGCAAGAGCTGATAAGCTTCGTGAATGGTTCAAAAAGAATTCAGATGGAGGTAAGACTAAGTTCCTCATAGTACTCAGCTCGACGATGTTTGGCAGTTAGTTGATCTTGAAGATATTGGTTTAAGTCCTTTTCCAAATCAAGGTGTCGACTTCAAGGTCTTGTTGACATCACGAGACTCACATGTTTGCACTATGATGGGGGTTGAAGCTAATTCAATTATTAACGTGGGGCTTCTAACTGAAGCAGAAGCTCGAAGTCTGTTCCAGCAATTTGTAGAAACTTCTGAGCCCAAGCTCCAGAAGATAGGAGAGGATATCGTAAGGAAGTGTTGCGGTCTACCTATTGCCATAAAAACCATGGCATGTACTCTTAGAAATAAAAGAAAGGATGCATGGAAGGATGCACTTTTGCGCATAGAGCACTATGACATTCACAGTGTTGCGCCCAAAGTCTTTGAAACGAGCTACCACAATCTCCAAGAAGATGAGACTAAATCCACTTTTTTAATGTGTGGTTTGTTTCCCGAAGACTTTGATATTCCTACCGAGGAGTTGATGAGGTATGGATGGGGCTTGAAGATATTTGATAGACTTTATACGATTAGAGAAGCAAGAAACAGGCTCAACACCTGCATTGAGCGACTGGTGCAGACAAATTTGTTAATTGAAAGTGATGATGTTGGGTGTGTCAAGATGCATGATCTGGTCTGTGCTTTTGTTTTGGGTATGTTTTCTGAAGTCGAGCATGCTTCTATTGTCAACCATGGTAATATGCCCGAGTGGACTGAAAATGATATAACTGACTCTTGCAAAAGAATTTCATTAACATGCAAGAGTATGTCTAAGTTTCCAGGAGATTTCAAGTTTCCAAACCTAATGATTTTGAAACTTATGCATGGGGATAAGTCGCTAAGGTTTCCTCAAGACTTTTATGAAGGAATGGAAAAGCTCCATGTTATATCATACGATAAAATGAAGTACCCATTGCTTCCTTTGGCACCTCGATGCTCCACCAACATTCGGGTGCTTCATCTCACTGAATGTTCATTAAAGATGTTTGATTGCTCTTGTATTGGAAATCTATCGAATCTGGAAGTGCTGAGCTTTGCTAATTCTCGCATCGAATGGTTACCTTCCACAGTCAGAAATTTAAAGAAGCTAAGGTTACTTGATCTGAGATTTGTGATGGTCTCCGTATAGAACAGGGTGTCTTGAAAAGTTTGGTCAAACTTGAAGAATTTTATATTGGAAATGCGTCTGGGTTCACAGATGATAACTGCAATGAGATGGTGGAGCGTTGAAACAGCCTTTCTGCATTAGAATTCGAGTTTTTTAATAACAAAGCTGAACTGAAGAATATGTCATTTGAGAATCTTGAGCGATTCAAGATCTCAGTGGGGTTCTCTTTTGATGGAAATATCAGTATGAGTAGCCACTCATACGAAAAGATGTTGCAATTGGTGACCAACAAAGGTGATGTATTAGACTCTAAACTTAATGGGTTATTTTTGAAAACAGAGGTGCTTTTTTTAAGTGTGCATGGTATGAATGATCTTGAAGATGTTGAGGTGAAGTTGACACATCCTCCTCAGTCATCTTCATTCTGCAATTTAAGAGTCCTTGTCGTTTCAGAGTGTGTAGAGTTGAGATTCCTTTTTAAACTCCATGTTGCAAACACTTTGTCAAATCTTGAGCAAATGGAAGTTTACGAATGCGATAATATGGAAGAACTCATACATACTGGGATTGGGGGTAGTGGAGAAGAGACAATTACATTCCCCAAGCTGAAGTTTTTATCTTTGAGTGGACTACCGAAGCTATCAGGTTTGTGCCATAATGTCAACATAATTGAGCTACCACATCTCGTAGACTTGAAACTTAAGGGCATTCCAGGTTTCACAATCATTTATCCGCAGAACAAGTTGGGAACATCTAGTTTGTTGAAGGAAGAGGTACATATATGTGCTTTATGTTAATACAATTTAAACAATATTTTTAACTAAAAGTTTCATAATATATCTGTAATTTGATTGTATGATGTGTTATTGTTTATATGTGGCTATTAAGGGATGATTATTTTGCAGGTTGTGATTCCTAAGTTGGAGACACTTCAAATTAATGACATGGAGAACTTAGAAGAAATATGGCCTTGTGAACTTAGTGGAGGTGAAAAAGTTAAGTTGAGAGAGATTAAAGTGAGTAACTGTGAGAAGCTTGTGAATCTATTTCCGCACAATCCCATGTCTCTGCTGCATCATCTTGAAGAGCTTAAAGTTAAGAATTGTGGTTCCATTGAATCGTTATTCAACATCCACTTGGATTGTGCTGGTGCAACTGGAGATGAATACAACAACAGTGGTTTAAGAATCATTAAAGTGATCAGTTGTGATAGTCTTGTGAATCTATTCCCATGCAATCCCATGTCTCTGCTGCATCATCTTGAAGAGCTTCAAGTCGAGAATTGTGGTTCCATTGAATCGTTATTCAACATCGACTTGGATTGTGTTGGTGCAATTGGAGAAGAAGACAACAAAAACATCTTAAGAAGCATCAACATGAAGAATTTAGGGAAGCTAAGGGAGGTGTGGAGGATAAAAGGTGAATATAACTCTCGTCCCCTCATCCATGGCTTTCAAGCTATTGAAAGCATAAAGATTGAAAAATGTAAGAGGTTTAGAAATGTATTCACACCTATCATTGCCAATTTTTATCCGGTGGCACTTTTGGAGATTCATATAGAAGATTGCGGAGAAAATCACGAATCAAAAGAGCAGGTAACGCTTTCAATTTCACTTTCATACTTAATTAAGGACTAAGCTCCTGTTTTTTGAATAATAAAGAGGTGGGATGACTAAACTTGGGCATCACAATTGTAACAAAATGTTACAAATCATGAACGTACAAACCATTTCTTGAATTAAGGTTTGCAATACAAGTCATTTACAAATATGGCTTAATCTTTTTTATATTTATGTATCAACAGGATTTTTCATTGGAGATCATTATTATAATAGTAAGTTTAAAGCAATTTAAATTAGAACTAATTTTTCATCATCTAACTTTAGCTAGTAAATCGTTATAAATGTAAGTAGTTACTTTTTAGTGAAAAAAGCTACGGATTTAATAAGTTAACAACTTAAATGTCATTTCCTAACCAAAAAACTATTTGGTTCGGAAAAACCGTAATTCGAGAAAACTAAAATAAAAATATTTGACATTCACTAAGTGCAATTTTTTTCTAAATATGATTGCAAATGATTAAAACTTAAATTTAAACAAAAATGATTTTATATAGGGGTGCAAACGAGCCAAACTACTCTCGAGCTACTCGAGATCGGATCGTTAAAAGCTCGACTCGAAATCGATTTTAAACGAGCCCGAGCCGAGCTCGAGCTTAATATTAAGCTCGTTTATTAAACGAGCTCGAGCTCAAGCCTATGTCATTAAGCTTGATTAGGCTCGCGAGCCTGAACGAGCCTTTATATAATATAATTTAATATTATATATATATATATATATATATATATATATATATATATATATATATATATATATATATTAAAATAAAAACATATTAGGGGAATTATGGATTTGGAGTATTAGTAAACAAGCTTCTTAACGACCTCGAGCCGAGCTTAAGCTTATTTAGACACGTCAGATAAAAAACGAGTCGAGCCCGAGCTTGTATAATTCTTTACGAGCTCGATCCGAGCTCAGTACAAGGAAGCTCGAATCGAGCCGAGCTCGAGCTCGAGCCTTATATAACTTAAACAAGCCCGAGTCGAGCCTGGCCAGGCTCGGGCTCGGCTCGGCTCGGCTCGTTTGCACCCCTAATTTTATATATGTTATACAAAATTTACAAATTGAAATTGGATATCTTAATTAACGGTTTGTAATTCTTGTATCACAAAGGGATATATAATAAAATATTATTTTTCTGTAGTCAATTATAATTATATCTGTAAATGACTTGTTAAGATGGTAAGAGTGGAAACCACTCAATCCACTTAACTCATGGCACACAAGCTTCAAATTCGTTTTTTCTCTCCTTTTACTTTCATCTTTTCCAACCCATAACACATAAAAATAACATATTTTTCAACACATTCAACCTACTGCTACATCATTATTTTTTATTTAATTAAATTAAAAAATATAAAATTAAATAAAAAATAACATTTTTTTAATTAAAAAGCACTCTGTAACATCCCAAATTTCGAGGCCAAAAATATCATTTTTAGAATTTAGCATGTAATAAGGCATGTTACTAAAATATTGTCAAAGTTACATTAATTATAAAACATAAGGTCATGTCTCAAAACGATATCATCGGAAACAAGAAAATCAGAGTACGATCCCAGAAAATCCAGTGCGGAAATCATGTGTGTGATGCGCCGCTACGCCGCCGACTCTTTCCCATTTGACGAAGAGGTACCTGAAACCACAATTAAAATTGTAAGCACGAAGCTTGGTGAGTTCCCCCATCATACCACATATCATTCATTGCCATCGATATCTTTCAACCGATAATCATCTTCGGTATCTTTCAACCGGTAATCATCATCGGTATCTTACAACCGGTAATCGTCATCGGAATATTTCAACCGGTAATCATCATCGGTATCTTTCAACCGGTAACTGGGGTCTATTCCACCCCCTACTACTACTAGCATACAACAACAAGGTATAAGCATACAATCAGGCATATTCGAGTACTGAAGTACTCTTCGGTCCTAAAGACAATTGTCAGGGAAAAACTATCCATATCATACACATAACATATCATACAGAAATATCTCATAACCAAACACATATCCATACCAAGATAATTATCACGAAGAAAATCATCTTCTAAAATACTCCTACTTGGTGGGCCGGCATTGTGGCCTTAGACCCACCCTTATTGGAAAGTAACTCACCTCAAAAGCTGACTGCTGAAAAGTTGATCCACAAATGTCTGATAGCTGCTCCGGTGATCCCTCGAGTATATTCCCATAAAACACTTAATTAGACATTGATACTAATCCCAGGGTAAAATGACTATTTTACCCCTGACCGATTCCAAACCAAAGTCAAGTCAAAGTCAACTTCCAGTTGACCCGACTCGTCGAGTTGGCTTGCCAACTCGTCGAGTTCATATCCAACCGATTGACCTTACTCCCGTCTCTACTCGTCGAGTTAGGCATTGACCCGACGAGTTCTCTTCCTAACTGAATACACAATGGTCCTTCATCCAACTCGCCGAGTTGTATGAACAACTCCTCGAGTGAATCTTCATCCGATGAACACGTTCTGTCCTCGACTCGCCGAGTTGATGAACAACTCGCTGAGTTTTATAAAGATTACCTTGGACCCACCGAGTCAGGGCATTGACTCGCCGAGTCCCTCCATTGATGAGTCTGGCTTCTGACTCACTGAGTCCACCTATGGCTCACTGCTCTACTCGCCTACTCGAAAAGGGGAAAAATCGGGGACTCGCGACTCGACTCGCCGAGTTCGAAGAACAACTCGCCGAGTCGCCTCCATGCAATCTCTTTACACTCGATTCTGCTTGAATCCAGTGCATTCCATTCATAGATCTGGGTTCCTAGGACTCGGTTAACACGTAAAGTTTCCAACTTCACGTGTATATAATCATCCATGGGGATTCTAAGGCTCAAAACACACAAAAAGGGGGTAGATCTAGGGCTTTCATGCAATATGGCCCCATAAAGGTATTAGATCTAGGCTTCTGGGACTCGAACATAGCCAGATCTAGCAGCTATTCAGCCCATTATGATCCCTATACCACTGACAAGCTTGGAAATGGGTCAAAGATAGCTTAATGGTGTTCTAATGGGGATTTGAGCATAGAAACAGAATAGATCCGAATTGTACCTCAATGAACTCTAGATTAAGTCCTAGATTCTTGCTCTTCACCTTCTCTTTTGGTCTTTCCTTCCTTCTCTTCTTCAAACACCTAGGAACAAGCACAAGATCACTTCAAATCACAAGGAGAGGGTTAGGGTTCGGTATATGATGCTCTGAGGGTGATGGAGGCTAACTTGGGGCGCATAAAGGGGGTTTAAATAGGGTGCAAACCCCTGAAATTAGGGTTTCTTCCAGACTAATGACTCGCCGAGTCTCCAACTTAAACGTGCTCAAAATCCCGTACCTACTCGGCAAGTCTAGCCTACGACTCGCCGAGTCCAAGGCTAAAAAAGTAAAATACTTAGATAAATCATAAATACCAGGAACCAGGTGCTACAAATCTCCCCTGCGTATTTTACACTTCGTCCTCGAAGTCTGTTGCTCGATCCTGAAATAACTCGGGGTAATGCTCCATCATTTCCTTCACCGACTCCCAAGTCCACTCCGAACCCTTCCGATGTTGCCATTGCACCTTCTCAAGTTCCACCCTCTTGTTCCTCAGATCCCTCGACTTCCGGTCGAGGATTGCCACTGGTCGCTCAATGTAATTCAAGCTGCCATCGGCCTGAATATCCTCTAGGGGTACCACCGCTGAGTCGTCCACCAGACACTTTCGCAACTAAGAAACATGGAAAGTGCTGTGTATCTGACTGAGTTCGGCTGGCAGATCCAGCCTATATACCACCTTGCCCACCCAGGCCAGAACCCTGAAAGGTCCAATGTATCTAGGGCCTAACTTGCCCCGTTTCCTGAATTGGATGACGCCCTTCCATGGCAACACCTTCAGGAGAACCATATCCCTGACCTGGAATTCCAGGTCTGATCGGCGCTTGTCGGCGTAACTCTTCTGCCGACTCTGCGCAATCTGAAGCCTGCTCCGAACCTGTTGAATCCTCTCGATCGTCTTGAGCACCACTTTGGTGCTCCCCATGACCCTCTGGCCTACCTCGCCCCAACATATCAGGGTCTTGCACCTCATTTCGTATAACATCTCAAAAGGAGGCGTTCAATACTCGCGTGGTAGCTGTTGTTGTATGAGAACTTAGCCAAAGGAAGATAGGTATCCCAGCTACCACCGAAGTCTAGCACGCATGCCCGCAGCATATCCTCCAGAGTCTGGATGGTCCTCTCACTCTGACCAACTGTCTGCGGGTGAAAATTAGTGCTAAAATGCAGATGAGTACCCAGCTCGTCATGGAACTTCTTCCAGAACCTGGAAGTAAACCGTACATCTCTGTCCGAAATCACCGAAACTGGCACTCTGTTTCGCGCCACCACCTCCCTGATATAGATAACGGCCAATTTCTCGGCTGAGATGCTCTCCTGAATCGGGATAAAGTGGGCGCTCTTGGTCAATCGATCGACGATGACCCAAATCGAATCCACTCCCCGCGTGGTCCTGGGAAGCTTGGTGATAAAATCCATCGTGATGTCTTCCCATTTCTACAACGGAATCTCCAACTGCTGCATCTTACTGTGGGGCCTCTGGTGCTCGGCCTTGAACTTCCTGCATGTCAAGCACCGCTTCACGTACCAAGCGATATCCCGCTTCATCCAGGGCCACCAATAGTCCAGACGAAGATCCCTATACATCTTCGTCTCCCCGGGATAAATGGAGAATCGGGATTTGTGCGCCTCCTCCATTAGAACCTGGCGCACGCCTCCATGATAAGGAACCCACTGTTGGATAAGGTGTCTAAGTCCATAACTATTTCTGGTCAGTACTTGACCCGACCCGGCATGGTCCATTTGGGTTGCATGGCACTATGCAATTGGATAGACTAAATGAGAGAAATAACACTTGGAGATTATTAATATATTATAAGTTCTAATATATTAATAATATTATTTGATTAGTTTGATCAAAGAATTAATTTAGAATTAATTAAGTGATCAAAAGATAACTAATTAAATATATGGGTTGATTATGTAAATCATTCATATCTTGTATAGTGGGCTAAGAGGCTCCATGGATTATCAAGTTGGGTTCTACCCATAGGATGCTCCATGGGAGTTACAAACCCATGGGTCATGGAAATGAAGAGTCATGACACATTAGGGTTTACATGGTGTAACCCTAGATGTGTCAACACTATATAAGAGTCCCATTCTCCACCAAAATCGGCTACACATATGAAACAAGAGGGCTAGGCCGATTTCAAGAAGTGTGTATTCTCTTAAAAGTCTTTCCAAGAGCATTTGGTGTTGTGTGAAGCATTTGAGGCATCACACTTGGGGTGCTAGGCTCACAAGGTTTCAAGGAACATAAGCAACAACAAGGTAAGTTATTCTATCTTTCATTCAAGTTAAAAATTGTTCCCCATGTATGCTAGATAGGAATATAACCTTGGAATTCAACTTTTTATGATAATTAGACAAACATAGATCCAAGGTTATTAGGGTTGCATGTACACTTAGGAAGTGTTAGAATGCTCAAAACCCATCAGTGGTATTAAAGCCTAGGCTTGTTTGTTTGTTATTTGTGCTTAAAAGTTGAAAAAAGTCGAAAAACTTGCTGTCTGCCTGATGAACTCGCCGCGTCCATGGGGAGACTCGCCGAGTTCACTTGTATCTTCAACCTACTCGTCGAGTAGGTTCATGCACTCGGTGAATAGGAGCCACAGAGTGCAGATTTTCGACTTTAGTTGCTGGAAATGGACTAGAAACATTGCCCTAAACTGTTTTGGTACTTGAAAACTTGTTTTAGATGGTGTAATGTCTTTGCTAATCCATTTACAACAACTAGTTATCAAAAATTACAAAGTTTTAAGTGTAGTTTTGATTCATGAAAGTGTTCATGTTCATGTTCTTGATCTTATGATGTTTAGATGATCATAGGAATTATTTGTAACCTATGTGGTAGTTTAATTCTTGATCATAATGTGTTTTAATGGAGTCCATAACTTGTCCTCAATTTATGGAAAACCAAAAGTCACTTGAGTTAAAACCATTAAAAGAACACAAGAGTTAGAAAAATGAAGAGTCTTCTTTTTTATTACTCTAATAAACTCATAAGTTACAAGAAATGAAAAGTTTTGAAAGTTTACAAAACTTGCCCTCAAGTTTTGGAACAAGTAAAGTCATGCTAAAACTTTAGTTCCAACCCTTAGAATTTTAAAAGTTAAAATTCTACCCTTATACTTATAATATTATAAGTTAATAATATATATATATATATATATATATATATATATATATATATATATATATATATATATATGTATAAGATTAAAGTCGTCTTACCGCTAGTACGCCTCATTCACGAAGCCGGTCTATTAGGTGGGTATAAGGTTGTTGCCTATAAAATGGCAACTTAATGGGTGTCCACTCTCACCCACCGCTTGCTTGACTGGTGGAGGGTCGTTAGCCGAACGGGTAGGACAAGGACTTATAAATTCTCATTAAAAGTATGATGAATATTATAAAGTAACTAAATATTTTATTAAATTCCCAATCTTAGTTACTTTAGGAAAAATGTGAATAAGGTGCTAATCCATGAAATTACACTTTACACTTTGTTTAAGTCATTGGTGGAGCGTGTGTGGTCAACTGGCACACTAACTTGGACTTAACAAGGTAGGTAAAGGGTGACTTAAGGTTTATTATAGTGTCGGTGGAGCGTGTATGGTTTACAGGCACATCGATTAAGTGATAAACTTTAAGGGTACCAAGTGATTTGCATGGTTACTTCACACCTCGTTTTGTGATCCTCGGTATCCCAGTCACAAAACTTGGAGGGCACACTCGAGATTGAAACATGCCTTTGAAAAGTTCATTGAATCTCAAAGAATCTAGGAATTTCTAAGAACCAATCAAAAACCTAATATTTAATATTTCGTTTTTCGTGGTGGAAATTGGTGAATCGTCATTTACCTACCTTTCAAATATGTTATAGCTTGGATTACGGCATACCTCTTCTAAGTTATAATATATTGTGATTGGATCCTAGCCTTATTATTACATTTTGGTGTTTTATTAAGGACTCTCTTAATATCTAAACTAATCTTGTTCTCTTCCTTCAGATGTCTTCAAACAATGCTGCTTCTGGCTCTAATCGTAATGGCTCCTTTACTCTTATGAACTTGTGTGGGAAAGTCACTTTTGATGGATCCAACTTCAATGAGTGGATCAGAAACATCAGGATGATTACCTGCTATGAGGACAAAGAATATGTCCTTGACAAGGAGCTCAAAGAGATTGATGAGACCACTGCAACTCCCCAGGAGATCGCTGACTTTCAGGCACATGAAAGGGATGCTACCAAGGTGGCATGCATCATGATGGCCACGATGACAGCGGAACTCCAAAAGTCCTATGAAGATTTCTACCCTTATGAAATGCACCAAGATCTGATGGAAAGATACCATCAAAGTGCACGACAAGAGAGGTATGCAATCATCTGCTCCATGATAACAACCATGATGAAGGACGGGGAATCCGTCATGAGCCACATGCAGAAAATGCAAAGGTATGTGGATCAATTGTTGAAGCTTAATGTGAACTTCCCTGAGGAGCTTGCAATAGATATCTTTTTGTACTCCTTACCATCGTGCTATGATCAATTCCGCATGACATATCACATGAATAAGGAAGAGGTCACACTCAACAAACTTCAGGGACTTCTCAAGACCGCAGAAACAGGTCTTAAGGGGAAGTCGGTTGTTAACACTCCTACTCCAAACTCTACTCAAGTTTTGGAAATCGGGAAAAGTCGAGGGAAGAAGAGAAAGAGCTCTTCAAAGGGTACCAAGGCTCAGACCCTTGATGGCTCTTCTTCAAGTGGAACCAAGAAAGGTTTCATCACTCCTTCTTTTGACCCAAAAGAGGCTGAATGCTTCTATTTCCATGAAAAATCACATTGGAAGCGGAACTACCCAAAATACCAGCAAGATGTGAAGGATGGGAAAGTTAAACCCAACCATGCAGGTATTTACACTATCATTTCTAATAACTCACCCCATTCTAAATCTTGGGTCCTTGATACCAGTTGTGGTATTCATATTTGTTGTGACTTGCAGGGACTAAGAAGTGAGAATGTGGAGCAAGGAAGAATAAACCTAATCATGGGGAGTAAGAAAGCTTTACCTGTCACCAAGATTGGAGTTTATACTTTATCGCTAAGTCGTGGGTTTAGTTTAGATTTGAATAAGTATTGTTATTCGCCAGAAATGGAAAGAAATATTATTTCCTTTCATGCATTGTATAAACAAGGTTTCACCTTTTCATTTGATAATGAAGTTGGTTCGATTAATGCTTTCTTTAATAATGTTATTTATTTTAAAGCATTACCTTGTGATGGCATGTATGAAACAGTATCTGTGGTTGATAACTTAGGAAATAATGTATTGTGTATTGATTCTGTTAATAATAACTTGGATAAAGCATCATTATGGCATTGTCGTCTTGGACATATAAGCAAGAAACGCATAGGCCAACTCCAAAAGGATGGAGTCTTGGAGTCATTTGACCTAAAGTCAGATGATAGTTGCAAATCATGGTTACTTGGAAAAATGACAAAGTCACCCTTCACAGGCTTGTGTGAGAGGGGTGAAGGTTTGTTGGACCTTGTACACACGGATGTGTGTGGACCATTCAAACATGCCACAAGGGATGCTAATCGTTATTATTTGACTTTTACTGATGATTACAGTAGATATGGATATGTCTACTTGATTAAGCATAAGTCAGAGACTTTTGAAAGGTTTAAGCAATTTAAACATGAAGTCGAGAATCAATTGGGCAGGAACATTAAGATGCTTCGATCCGATCGTGGTGGTGAGTATCTTAGTTCAGAGTTCCTTGACTATCTAAGGAAATGTGGGATAGTCTCACAATTGACACCTCCCAGGACACCACAGTTGAATGATGTGGCTGAGAGGTGTAATCGAACCTTGTTGGATATGGTTCGTTCCATGATGAGTCGAGCTTCGCTACCAATCTCATTTTGGGGGTATGGCTTAGAGACTGCCACCCATATCCTTAATCTAGTCCCTACAAAGAAAGTTGCCAAAACTCCTCACGAGATGTGGACTGGTAAAGTACCTAAACTAGACCACATCAAGATCTGGGGTTGCGAGGCTTTCGTGAGACGTGAGACTCATGATAAGCTCGAACCTCGAGGCGAGAGGTGTATTTTCATCGGCTACCCACAGCAATCCTTTGGTTACCTCTTCTATAGACCTAGTGAAAATGTGGTCTCTGTAGCTAGGAGGGCTTTCTTTTGAGAGAGAGAGAGTTTATAAGCCAAGGAAACAGTGGGAGGCAAGTTGATTTTGAAGAAATTCAAGAGTCAAGCGGTGAAGGAACTTTAAACCCTAGCACTCAACTTGAGGAGGAAACTCCTGTTGAGTCAATTGACAAGTCTGTACCTTTGAGGCCCTGAGTCAGCCAAGTGGAAAGAGGCAATGGACAGATAAATACAGTCCATGTATGACAATCAAGTTTGGAACTTGGTTGAGAATGTACCAGGTCGTAAGACAGTAGGGTGCAAATGGGTCTTCAAGAAGAAGACCGACATGGATGGTAAAGTACACACTTATAAGGCTCGACTGGTTGCAAAGGGCTTCTCTCAAATTCCTGGAGTGGACTATGATGAGACCTTTTCTCCAGTAGCCAAGATTAAGTCTATTCAGGTTCTGTTAGCCATAGCTGCATTTCATGACTATGAAATATGGCAAATGGATGTCAAAACCACTTTCCTTAATGGAAAGTTGGCTGAAGATGTTTACATGAGTCAGCCAGAGGGTTTTGTCAGCAACGAGTACCCTAATAGAGTGTGTAAACTTGAGAAATCCATTTATGGATTAAAGCAAGCACCTCGCAGATGGAATCTTTGCTTTGATGAAAAGGTCAAGGAATTTGGCTTTTTCTAGGAGTGAAGATGAGTCTTGCGTGTATGTCAAGGCTAGTGGGAGTATAGTTAGCTTTTTGGTATTGTATGTGGATGACATACTACTCATAGGAAATGACATCCCAACTCTGCAGGAAGTCAAGTCCTGGCTTGGGAAGTGTTTCTCTATGAAGGACCTAGGAGAAGCTGCCTATATTCTAGGGATAAGGATCTTGAGAGATCGGAGTAAAAGACTAATTGGACATAGTCAAAGTACCTACTTGGATAAGGTGCTGAAGAGATTCAGCATGCAGGACTCCAAGAAAGGAGAGTTACCCATCCAAAGTAACGCCAGATTGAGTAAGACATAGAGCCCTAGCACCGAGGCTGAGATTGCAGAAATGAGTCGAATACCTTATGCTTCGGCTGTAGGATCGATCATGTATGCAATGACGTGTACTCGACCTGATGTAGCCTTTGCACTGAGCATGGTTACCAGGTATCAGGGGAACCCTGGAAAGGCACACTGGACTGCGGTAAAGAATATCCTCAACTACCTACGGAGGACTAAGGACTGGGTCCTTACCCTCGGTGGGAGTGATGACTTGAGTGTTGTAGGGTATAGTGATGCTAGCTTCCAGACTGATAGGGATAATTTCCACTCTCAGTTGGGCTGGGTCTTTACCCTAAACGGAGGAGCAATTTCTTGGAAGATTTCCAAGCAAGAGACAGTGGCTGATTCAACTTGTGAATCAGAGTATATTGTAGCTAGCGAGGCGGCAGAAGAGGTGATATGGCTGAAGAACTTCATTGGAGACCTTGGAGTTATACCAGCTATTAAAGAGCCAATGGAAATTTTCTATGATAGTGAAAGCGCTATTGCCTTAGCCAAGGAACCAAGGGATCACGGGAGATCCAGACATATCGACAGAAAATACCATTTTATCAGACATCGGATAGAAGAAGGACTCCTCGTGGCAAATAGGGTATCATCGGATGAGAACCCAGCAGATCCCCTCACGAAGGGACTGAATCGGGTTAAGCATCTCCAGCATGCTCGGAGCATAGAGCTGAAGGATGATATTAGATTTAGTAGTTAGATGACCTAGAAATTTGTAAAGTGTAATTGACATTAGATGATGAATAAAAGGTGTTTTATTTATGAGTAAAGTGTTGCTATCTCTTGTTGATCATTTACTATATTTCTTTTGCATGTTTTGACTTCCAGAATAATTTTGTTTGGTATAACATATTATTCAAACCTCCACAGTCGGTCATATGTCAGAAGTAGGTATGAATCAAAACTGTCATGATTGGTTGCAGAGGTCTACAGTGTTGGACAAGGCTACAACAATCATGAGTGCTCATAAGTTCTGAGCATTGGACTCAACCCACGCTCACTGGAATCACTTCATGGAATTTATCTCGAGTGATCGTGAGACGGTAATATCATATAAGTCTTCAAACCTAGAGATATGATTTCTTACTTACAATTTGGTTATGCATTGATTGTACGAAAACGCATTGGTAACTCGATGTTATAAAACGTGATTTTGTGTATAATTCAATGAGTGGTAGAACAAACATATGAGTTGAAGTTTATCTGTTCCTTCTTGGATTAGAAGCTGATATTTGGGCCCCTCGATGATTTTGTTTTGACCTATGTACCGGGCCCAGTCAGAACTAAGTTTATGTGTTCAATTAAGTTCTTTGTCAAACAAATCGGAAATCGGGAAACAAACTGCTGGACAATAAGTAAGACATTGTTCCATGTATTTGTCCGGCTGATATCTAGAACAGAGGATTATATGATCACTTATCTTAAATGGCGTATCAACATCTTCTCAGTTCCGAGAGACCTTGAAAGAGCTACGATTGCCAGTCGGTTCTTGAAGTACTGGAGTTATAGTTATTAGACTTATCCAAGTGGGAGACTGTTGGATAAGGTGTCTAAGTCCATAACTATTTTTGGTCAGTACTTGACCCGATCCGGCATGGTCCATTTGGGTTTCATGGCACTATGCAATTGGATATACTAAATGAGAGAAATAACACTTGGAGATTATTAATATATTATAAGTTCTAATATATTAATAATATTATTTGATTAGTTTGATCAAAGAATTAATTTAGAATTAATTAAGTGATCAAAAGATAACTAATTAAATATATGGGTTGATTATGTAAATCATTCATATCTTGTATAGTGGGCTAAGAGGCTCCATGGATTATCAAGTTGGGTTCCACCCATAGGATGCTCCATGGGAGTTACAAACCCATGGGTCATGGAAATGAAGAGTCATGACACATTAGGGTTTACATAGTGTAACCCTAGATGTGTCAACACTATATAAGAATCCCATTCTCCACCAAAATCGGCTACGCATATTAAACAAGAGGGCTAGGCCGATTTCAAGAAGTGTGTATTCTCTTAAAAGTCTTTCCAAGAGCATTTGGTGTTGTGTGAAGCATTTGAGGCATCACACTTGGGGTGCTAGGCTCACAAGGTTTCAAGGAACATAAGCAACAACAAGGTAAGTTATTCTATCTTTCATTAAAGTTAAAAATTGTTCCCCATGTATGCTAGATAGGAATATAACCTTGGAATTCAACTTTTCATGATAATTAGACAAACATAGATCCAAGGTTATTAGGGTTGCATGTACACTTAGGAAGTGTTAGAATGCTCAAAACCCATCACCCACACCCTACGGTGAAGAGTCAACAACCCTCGGCTATCATAGTCGAAGGAGGAAACCTGACCCACAATCAGCTCACTCTTCTGATGTTCCTCCTTCATAGCCTCCTGCTGGGCCTCCCGAATCCGCTTCAAAAGCGGAGTCATCACTGTCATCCTGAGGCATATATCTCGGATCGGCGCTGCCTTGTGGCTAAGCGCGTCAGGCACCACTTTGGATTTCCCCGTATGGTAGAGGATCTCACAATCATAATCCTTTACCATGTCAAGCCACCGATGTTGCCTCATGTTCAGATTCGGCTGGTCCATGAGATACCTCAGGCTCTTGTGGTCCGTGTAAATGGTACAACGAACCCCATAGAGGTAATGACGCCAAATCTTGAGGTCGAACACAACAGTCCCCAACTCCAAATCATGTGTCGGTTAGTTCGCCTCGTGAGGCTTCAGCTGCCTCGAAGCGTAAGCAATAACGTGCCCTCTCTGCATCAACACTGTGCCCAAACCCGGGATGGATGCATCACAATACACAACAAAATCCTCCATGCCCTATGGCAGGGCTAAGATTGGTGCCTCGCACAATCTCTGTCTCAACGTCTTGAATGCGGCTTGCTGCTCGGGCCCCCAACGAAAAACCACAACTTTCCTCGTCAACCTAGTCAGAGGTACGACTATCTTGGAGAAGTCATGAATAAATCTCCGATAGTAGCCCACCAATCCTAGGAAGCTCTGAATCTCAGATGGAGACCTCGGGACCTCCCATCTGATCACGACCTCCTCCTTGGCCGGATCCTCTGATATCTCGTCCTGGTTGGCAAGGTGCCCCAAAAACTGCACCTCGCGCAACCAGAAATCACACTTGGAGAACTTAGCATATAAGCTCTCCCTCCTCAAAGTACTCAGAACCTCACGCAAGTGCTCCTCATGTTGCTCTCGCGTCTTGGAATAAACCAAGATATCGTCAATGAAAATAATCACGGACCGATCCAACATCGGCCAACACATGCGATTCATGAGATCCAAGAACGCGGCAGGAGCATTGGTGAGCCCGAAAGGCATCACCACAAACTCATATTGACCATAGCGTGTACGAAAAGCAGTCTTCTGCACATCCTCCTCTCTGACTCTCATCTGATGATACCCTGACCGCAAATCAATCTTGGAGAACCAAGATGCTCCCTGAAGCTGGTCGAAGAGGTCATCGATCCTCGGGAGTGGGTAACGGTTCATCACCGTTACCTTGTTCAGCTCCCGGTAGTCTATACACATCCGATGCGACCCGTCATTCTTTTTTACAAACAGAATTGGGGCTCCCCAGGGTGAACTGCTTAATCTAATAAATCCCTTGTCTAACAGCTCCTACAGCTGTGTAGACAACTCCTGCATCTCAGGATGAGCCAACCGATACGGCGCCTTGGCAATCGGAGTCGCGCCATGGACCAGGTCGATCCTAAACTCCACCTGCCTCTCCGAAGGTATCCCAGGCAACTCCTCAGGGAATACATCCATAAACTCCCGCACCACGGGTACATCGCCCACTGTTGCCTTACCCGCCTCCGGGTGTCCATAACATACGCGATATACCCTGTGCAAGCCTGCTGAAGGTAACGCCTGGCTCTCGCTGCTGAACATACAGTTGGTCATCATTGTAGCCTCTCGACCTGAACTACCAACTCTCCCCCACTTGGGGTCCTGATCCGTACCAGCTGATGTGCACAATCTATCACTGCCCCATTGGGGCTCAACCAATCCATGCCTATAATAACCTTGTTCCCCCGCAACGGTATGGGAACCAGGTCTACTAGGTAATGTTCCTCGAACAGCCTCAAGACACAATCTTGGAAGACCTCCGATGCTCGCACTGGTCGGTCGTCTAGAATCTCGACCTCTAGAGGGAAGTCCAACATGCCCGAAGACTCAGGAAATTTCTTGCTAAGCGCATGAGAGACAAAGGATCGGGTAGCACCCGAATCAAACAATACCTGAACTGGGATACCGTTCACATGGAATGATCCTAAACACATATATACAGGGCACATATCAATATCATAACATCATACAAATAAATCAGAGGGAAAGAATCATACCCGTCACCACATCGGGTGCAGCGCGTGCCTCCTCGGCTGTCAGCTGAAAAGCTCGGCACTGAACCACTGGAGCCTCCGACTTGACCTTCCGGCCATCCATAACCCGTACTGTCACTGATGCTGGTGCCATTGTCGGCGCTACTGCTGCTGGTGCTGTCAACCTGGGACAATTGGCCTTTTTATGGCCCTTTTGATTGCAATGGAAGCAAATCAGGTCTGATGTCTGAATGGCAGAAGCAGGGGCAGTACAATCTCTACCAAAATGCCCAACCTTGCCACACTTATAGCAGCCTGAACCCGGCCTAGTGCGACAAACTCCCTCATGTGCCCGACCGCATTTCCCACAGTGGTCCCGCCCCGTCTGGCCTTCCGGCCTACCATCGGGTCCCTTGGGCTTCTTCCCCAAAGCCCCCATCATCTGCCCCTCAACGGCCTTCCTCTTCCATATGTACTCCAAATCAATCTCTCTCTCCCTAGCCCTGGCAATCATGGACTCCAGGGTAGGGAAAGTAGAGAAACAAACATGCTCCCGAATATCAGCCCGTAGCATGTCATAGTATTGGGTCCTCCTCATATCCTCATCCCCCGCATACTGGGGTACCAACAAGGCCCTCTCCTGGAACTTGGCAATGATCTCCGCCACAGTCTACGTAGTCTGTCTTATATCCAAAAACTCTCTAGCCAGCTGTTGAAGCTCCACAACTGGTACAAACTCAGCCCTAAATCGAGTCACAAAATCTGACCATGTCATAGCCTCAATGGCTGGGGCTCCCAACGTATCGCCAATCAACTCCCACCAATCCCTGGCTCTACCCCTCAAACAACCTGCAGCGAAACGGACCTTTGACCCTTCCGGGCAAAAGCTCGTCAGTTGCGCAGACTCGATGTCTGCGATCCATCTCCTAGCAGCAATGGGGTCCTTCACCCCATGGAAATCCAGTGCACCACTCCCACGGAAGTCCTTAAAGGACAGCATACGGGTACCCACATGGCTAGACGCCAGATCACTCCAGAATGCCCGGACTCCATCAGCTCGATAATCCATTCCTTGATCGACCCGAAAATGACCGGGGTCTCCTCAAGGATACCTCTCGTAATATCAGACGCGATGAAGTCGTCCAACCCGTCATCAACATGCTCGGGTCCCTGACCTGAACCCGATCCCGAACCAGGTCCTGATCCCCCTGCTCCATGACGTGTGACCACCATTCTGAAAAATAATAATGCAATTGTCAGGATCATATATACCCCCGAAGGGTCTCACACACTCTCCAAGTTTCCAGGTTCCATCCCAGCCCTCCTTGAATCGAGTACAGATCCTCTACTTTCAGTAGTACGGGCCCATACTACCTTCCACATCTATCCGCACTTTCCCAAGGATTGCCTCGACTTCACCAGGTCCCTTTCACCGATGCTCTCTCCACTAATCACATCCTAGGCTTCCCTAGGGCACTCTCAAACCTACTCCCCGCCATCAGCTGCATTAGGAGTGCTTACCGCGTCCCCCTAACTAGCTTACGGATACCGTTACATATCCGTTCACCAGTTAGTCGAAGTTGGCCAGAACCCCTATAGCGCAAAGCAAGCAGCATTCGTGAGTTGAGTAACCAAACCAGGCATAATCCACACAGGCCATCCTACTGACTAAACAGTCCTAGCATACAGAACATACAACAGGCATGTAAGGCATCCTTCCTAGATCCTTAGCCCTAGCTAGCATGCAATTCTCAGAATCATACATCAGGCACACAAGGTATCCTCCTACATCCTTAGTCCTATTCTAGCATGAAATTTTCTTAATCAAAACCATACAACATAACATAACAAGTATGGGTATCTAAGGGAAAACATACTTGAGCCCGGTCGGTCGCATGCATCACACACTTCGTCTTTCTTAAAACTTCCCATTTTAGATTTTAGAAAACCATTTTCCTTAAAAAAAAATCTTTTAGTCCATTGGTTTGAGTCAAGACACCCCCGAGGGTGCGTCCGAATCCCTCAAACAAGGGCTCTGATACTAACTTGTAACATCCCAAATTTCGAGGCCAAAAATTTCATTTTTAGAATTTAGCATGTAATAAGGCGTGTTACTAAAACATTGTCAAAGTTACATTAATTATAAAACATAAGGTCATGTCTCAAAACGATATCATCGGAAATAAGAAAATTAGAGTACGATCCCAGAAAACACAGTGCGGAAATCATGTGTGTGATGCACCGCTATGCCGCCGGCTCTTTCCCCTTTGACGAAGAGGTACCTGAAACCACAATTAAAATTGTAAGCACGAAGCTTAGTGAGTTCCCCCATCATACCACATACCATTCAATGCCATCGGTATCTTTCAACCGATAATCATCTTCGGTATCTTTCAACCGGTAATCATCATCGGTATCTTACAACCGGTAATTGTTATCGGTATCTTTCAAACGGTAATCATCATCGGTATCTTTCAACCGGTAACTGGGGTCTATTCCACCCCCTACTACTACTAGCATACAACAACAAGGTATAAGCATACAATCAGGCATATCCGAGTACTGACGTACTCTTCGGTCCTAAAGACCACTGTCAGGGAAAAACTATCCCTATTATACACATAACATATCATACAGAAATATCTCATAACCAAACACATATCCATACCAAGATAATTATCATGAAGACAATCATCTTCTAAAATACTCCTACTTGGTGGGCTGGCATTGTGGCCTTAGACCCACCCTTATTGGAAGGTAACTCACCTCAAAAGGCTGACTGCTGAGAAGTTGATCCGTAAATGTAGGATAGCTGCTCCGGTGATCCCCCCGACTATATTCCCATAAAACACTTAATCAGACATTGACCCTAATCCCAGGGTAAAATGACTATTTTACCCCTGACTGATTCCAAACCAAAGTCAAGTCAAAGTCAACTTCCAGTTAACCTGACTCGCCGAGTTGGCTTGCCAACTTGTCGAGTTCATATCCAGCCAATTGACCTTACTCCCGTCTCTACTCGTCGAGTTAGGCATTGACTCGACGAGTTCTCTTCCTAACTGAATACACAATGGTCCTTAATCCAACTCGCCGAGTTGTATGAACAACTCGTCGAGTTAATCTTCATCCGATGAACACGTTCTGTCCTCGAATCGCCGAGTTGATGAACAACTCATCGTGTTTTATGAAGATTGCCTTGGACCCGCCGAGTCAGGGCATTGACTCGCCGAGTCCCTCCATTGATGAGTCTGGCTTCCGACTAACTGATTCCACCTATGGCTCACTGCTCTACTCGCCTACTCGAAAAGGGGAAAAACTGGGGACTCACGACTCGACTCGCCGAGTTCGAAGAACAACTCGCCGAGTCGCATCTATGTAATCTCTCTACACTCGATTCTGCTTGAATCCAGTGCATTCCATTCATGGATCTGGGTTCCTAGGACTCGGTTAACACATAAAGTTTCCAACTTCACGTGTATATAATCATCCATGGGGATTCTAAGGCTCAAAACACACAAAAAGGGGGTAGATCTAGGGCTTTCATGCAATATGGCCCCATAAAAGTATTAGATCTAGGCTTCTGGGACTCGAACATAGCCAGATCTAGCAGCTATTCAGCCCATTATGATCCCTATACCACTGACAAGCTTGGAAATGGGTCAAAGATAGCTTAATGGTGTTCTAATGGGGATTTGAGCATAGAAACATAATAGATCCGAATTGTACCTCCATGAACTCTGGATTAAGTCGTAGATTCTTGCTCTTCACCTTCTCTTTTGGTCTTTCCTTCCTTTTCTTCTTCAAACTCCAAGGAACAAGCACAAGATCACTTCAAATCACAAGGAGAGGGTTAGGGTTCGGTATATGATGCTCTGGGGTGATGGAGGCTAACTTGGGGCGCATAAAGGGGGTTTAAATAGGGTGCAAACCCCTAAAATTAAGGTTTCTTCCAGACTGATGGACTCGCGGAGTCCACGCCAAATCTCCAACTTAAACGTGCTCAAAATCCCGTCCCTACTCGGCGAGTCTAGCCTACGACTCGCCGAGTCCAAGGCTAAAAAAGTAAAATACTCAGATAAATCATACATACCAGGAACCAAGTGCTACACACTCATAAAATTAAAAAAATACATGATAAATAAAAAGATTATAATTAAAAAAAACATAATAAAAAGCAAAAAAGTAAAAAGTGAAAATTAAAATTAACTAATGATCAAGAAAATTCTAAAATTCTCAGCCATATTTTTTTGCAATTTGTCGTTTTTGTTCAAGCACCATTCACAGAATCCCTCCTGTCAAGTGATCATGCGGGTTGAGAAAAAACTGCATGTCTCTGTCACGTATCTCCAAGTTCAACAATTTAGCTTCCCTTTCTTCATTTTCTCGTTTAAGACGCAAATTTTCATCCCAATATCGTTTTCTATCTTCCACATCTAGTTTGTTAAAAGTGTGGATGCCGACAATTTCATTGACCGGATCAACGATTTCATTTGGTGTTGATGCTTCAGATGCTGCTTTCTTTCTTTTTCGTTGTCTCTGAGGCGGTGAGTTCATTTTTTGGTGTTGTTGGTTGAACCCCGATGGAAATTGTGCATCTAAAGATGTTGTATATGCATTCGCTGAAGAAGTTTTGGTTTGTTTTGAAGAAGGAGGCGGGGATTCTTCGTCAGCTCTTTTTACTTGCAACCATTTCATATGGTATTTCAAAACATCACAAGCTTTTTCCTCAGAAAAAGCTTTCTAATTACTAAGCCTCTGATAGTTGCTTTGTTCATCTTTTAGAGCATCTACCTTGGATCCCCCGCTAGCGAGATTGTTCATCTTACAGCTAAAGATGCATTTGAAATCGTTGCATTTCTTTTAATGATCTTTCCATTTTGAGTTTACTTAATGTCGTGGTTGATCCATACCACCCAATTGACCATTAAATTGTTCTACAACCCGCTCCCAAAATGCATCTGACCTTTGGTGATTTCTACGCTTTTTATCTTTAGAAACATCGACATACGCCCTAGCCAAAGCCAACTCTTCCTTTTCCAACCAATTTTTTTTATTTTTTTTATTTTTTTTTATTTTTTATTTTTTTTTATTTTTACTTTTGGCGCTTTTTGTAGTTGCATTTGTTCCTGATAACTAGTTATTGCACCTCGATATCTTGTTTGGGAGTGGGATCGTCACTAAAATCTGATGATTCTGTGTTTTGAGTATCACGATAATAGGATACGTCGGGCGGAGAACTTTGGAATTTGGTTTCAGGAACCCTTAAGCATACTGCATGTATCGAGTAAAACACATCTTATCTTGTGGAATAAGAAATGAGTTGTAACTTTGTTGCACCAGTTATTGATGATAATTTGGGTTTTGCTGATAGTGTTGGTATTGATGATAGTTTAGGTTTTGTTGGAACTTTAGGTTTTGTTGGTAGTTTTGGGATCCTAGGGAAGAAAATGGAATTTCTTGATTTGACCGCCTTGCTTCGATTTGTGTTTTTGACATAATAGCCTTTTTATTTTCATCTAGAATCCATTGAAAGGAATTGAAGAGGTATATAGTGGAATTAGATAGTCAAATTAAGATAAATATAAGAATTGATGAAATTAGATTGACAAATTGAAAGAAATATATAGGTAAAAAAGTTTTTTTTAAAAAAAAGAAGAAATATGTTTAACTCTTGACCTAGTTAATAGGTCAAAGAGGACAATTGACTTTCATCGAGATTTCTCACCAAACTCACGGGCTACATAACCCGAAAATGAGGAAAACCACGGTCCATTTTTTGCTCAGTATAAGCACCCAACGGTACTGTTGATACCGCCCACCCACTTTTCGTCTTCCTGAGCCACTCTGGTATGTGTGTGGAAGTCACCAAAATTAATATCCTTTACATTGCACATAAAAACTATGTAAAATGGTAAAGGAATCATATTTACGAAGATTGGTTCAATATTATAATTCTATGAAAAATTCTTTGTTCAAATACTTGTTAAAATGACAATAAAAGTAAAAATGGGGGATTAACTTTTTTGTTGTTTTTAGAAAACCTAAATTATACTAGCATGTTGACACTAGAATAATGCAAAAATTTCAAATAAAATTCAATCAAAAGTAAAGTTTGATGTAAAATAAATAAGAGAATGATGGTGGACTTTTGAATTTCGTAACTTGAACATTTGGTTAAATAATCATGAGAATACTAAGGTGCAATACTTGTGTTTATAATCAAACTTGGTTATAGCAATTTATGATCATAACTTTCCTCAACTCTTCTTTTGTATTAAAATGACTAGAGAAGCACTTAGTATATTTCCTAAATCAAAGTCAAAAAACTAATGAAGCATATAATTTTGTGAAAATCAATTAGCATTAGGTTTTAAGAATCACCAAATTCAAAGAGTAATCCAATGCTTTCATTACCACTATGGTGAAAATATTTTCTTAGTTTAAATGAAATGAAAACAAACATTCAAACCAATTGTTGCTTATTAAACCGAATACCCATTACTTAGCCAAGAGTTTAACCAAAAAAATTGTATTCATGTATCATTATTCATGACTATATATATATATATATATATATATATATATATATATATATATATATATATATATATATATATATATATATATATATATATATATATATATGAACATGAAGGAAATTTTTATAGAAAATATAACCATAGATATTCAACATAACTTCAGGGAATTCCTCAAAATAACCAAGTCTTTCAAGAAATTACATCCAAGTCAACCAAAGAGAAGTTTAGCCTAGCATGGCTAAACTCAAGAAACTAAAATAAGGATTAGAAGTACCAAACATGTAGTAAGAATCATAATAAAAGATGATGTTGTTCTTGATGTTCTTCTAAGTTCTTCAAGTCTCCAGTTGCTCCCAATAATGCAAAGGAGAGCCATTAAATTTGTATGTATTTGTGACAACCCGATATTTCAACTCTATGTAATGACCTAAAAAGTCATGTATTGTAACCACTTTTGATATAATGAAATTAACTTCGAAAATAAAATGTCCAAAAAGTTTCTAATTAATTACCCACTATGTTTGATCTCATTAAACCGTGATCGTACGTAAAAAGAATGCCCAAATCCGACTTCGTATATTGAAGTTATGATTTTTTCAAGTTCGGCTTAGCGACAGACAGCTAAAAACTCGAATCGGAGATCGAGCGACTTTTTGCTGGAATGACCTAAACTAGAATCGAAGGTCTCGGAAATGGTATTGCAACGGTAAAAAGTCTGGCGAAAACAGACGGCAGATAAAGGAGTTATGAATTTCTAACGAAATTTTCTTACCGCGATCTTTTAAAAATAAATAATAAAAATAATTTCAAAATTTGCCGACGGAATCTAAACGAAAGTTGTAGAGCGTAGTCTCACCCACGCGTGGATATAAAGAACATTGAAAATGAAGTTTGTATGAGGAAGATATGAATTTTTGAAGTTTACTTAATATTAAAAATATAATTTTTAATAGAAATTTCGGTATTATCCGAAGGCTGAGTCGCACACGAGTACGCCCAGCGTACTCAAGGCCTAGGCCTCGGATCGTCCACGTCGCGCCCTATGCGAGCCTATGTCTAGTCCCATCCGTAGTCCGAATCAATCGAGGATGCGCTCATGCATGACGCACGAGTACGCCCAGCGTATCGAGGTAGTTCCCAGCTCCTATAAAAAGGATGCGAGGGTTCCGAAGAAAGGGCTCATTTCTCTCTCAACTTTCTTGCGTTTTTCTCTTTTTCCGTGCAAGTGATATCCTAAAGTCCTGGTTACCTTGCTCAAGTCCCGAAGGTCATTTGTGCTATCGAGATTCCCGAGAATCCCGAGAAAATCCGCTTTCTCGAGTCGAAATTCTGCTCGGTTTTCATCTCGCTTTTTCCGATCTTTCAAGTGAGTTCATACCCTTATAATCAACACTTTTAAATGTTTTATAAATACTTTTATATGCTTTTAAGGGGGGAATATAAGTAAAACACACGATTATTATCGTGTGTTATATAAAGTTTCATTATACATTTTTTATCAACGGAATCATATGTGATTTATAACTATTATAAGGAAACTTTCGTATGCAAAATATATCACGAGAACATCATATTTTTGGAAATGAAAAATGTTGTTATATATGTATAGATCAAACACTCTGCTTATACTGTATGTATATGTGTCCATCTTGGCACTATAAAAATTATAATCTTCATAACAAGTGAGCATTTTCACTAGGGATTACTATACAAACGAGACACACTTTTAGAAAACTATAATAGGTATAGTTTTACGAGAACATTACGAACTTTTACATACTAGAAAACAGTATTTCAAGAAGTTTACTTTCACATACAAGAACAAATGAACATTTTCACTCATAAATCTATTTTATACTAAGTTTTGTGAGACATTAACTTCATGTATGTTCGAGTATACATTTCAAGTCCTGTATTATATACCAGAATCCCTTGGAGGGGGAGCATGGTGTTTGTGCAGAGATCTATACGGGCTTGACAACCCGCGCCCTGACTGTTAGCTACAGTACACCATTTGGGGTGACAAACGTCAGAACATTCCAACGCCTGAAGAACGTTGTGTATAGGCATTTCTAGTCAATAGTATGGTTATAAAACTCACATGGAGTATTAAAAACACATTGATTTACGGGGTTTTTCAGACGTATTGAAAATTTTATGCGTACATACAATTTCTAGAAACAAACATTGGTCTTGATAGAAGACTACATTTATGCTAGTAGAAAATATGGGATTTTCTAGGAACAAACAAACAAAAACAAAACATTTCATTTCATACAAAAATTGTCATTTAATACTTATGAAACTCACCAGCTTAAATGCTGATCTACTCTTTCAAAACTACTTGTATGTCCCAGGGATTCAGTAATTACAGGTAACAAACAGCTTTTGAAGAAGGGACGCTGTGGTGCCAGTTTAAATTCATATTTTGGCATCATATTGTAATTGGTTTTTGAACATGTACCTTTTAACAATGTAAACTTTCAATTATATATATGATGGTTGTATTGCTTTCTTTACTATGTATTCATTTGTTACGTTACTACATGAAATCATCCGCCCCCGAACGTTTCCGCCGTGCCGGTTTGGGGGTATGACAGATTGGTATCGGAGCAATGTTTATAGTGAACTAAGTATATCGAACCACATAAGATATACAAACTATAAATGCTTAAGGGACTAATACTCTCTGACAAAACATTTTTTTTTTGTTTTTACGTGTAAGCCGCATTTCGCTTAACTTAAATTGTTAGTTCATTTAAGTACAAATACATGCATACAACAACTTATTTCATGATTATAACTATACAACAAGTATTTAGACAAGTTGGACACTACGATTAAGACTCGATATATGTAATCAGATTTGGGACAAATATAGCGTGATCAACTATATTTGCCCGAGATCGGACCAATGTATATCGAGGAATGCTCGTAGTGAGCAACAAGTCAAAACTTACCAAAAACATCACAAGGATCAAACACAAGAATTTAAATACTATAGGAGTATTTGCTACATAAAATAGCTTAACTTACATGTTTAGTCTTACATATTCGAAATTTATTCAATTCTTATAACCCTATTCTCGTACAGTCGAATGGCTGGATTTCCTCACCCCGGCGACCCCTACTATCCCAACCACGACAACGGGGGATGGATCGAAGAGGATCCCGAGGAGGACGAAGAACCCATAGAATTCGATGAAGATGATGACTCCGGTACCGACTCAGTGCCGGAAGTGATCAACCCACCACCCGCACAACCTCCCGCCTTCGTAAGGAACTTTCAAGGACCGAATCTCGTTTGGGGAAGTCACCTCCACCATTGGAGCCAACAACAAAGTCTACGCCCTCCCTACGGCATGTGCCGAGACTTTTACGATGTCCGCAGTGGAGGTTCAGCTGATCGGGCACTCCCAGTCATGGTGGGCAAACTAGCCAATCAGTCCTACCAATCCGGAGTTCTAGCTAGCCAGATTCGGGAAGTCAACGTGGAAGTACCGGTTCACACTTCTGACATCCATAGGCTGGACAGAGCTCAGGACAATGCCCAACTCCAAATCGAGGCATTTCAATCGCAATTGATTGCAGCCCTCGCTGAATTGAGGGAACAACAAGACGCCTTCGATAGGCGTCTTATGGAATCAAAGCAATCAGATGCGGAGTCAAGCTCCAAGCGCAACCTATGTCGCAAGTAGTACTTGCCAAAATCCCAAATTTTGTTATAAGTTTGGACATCGGCTAAAAGTTTTTATTTTTCTTAAACTTTGTAACCAGAGACCCTTATGGGGGTCAAATTTTCATGATCATTGTATCAACTATTATATTAATATAAGTGGCACTATTATTACTACGTTGAGTATTTCGTTCAATCCTTAAAATGTTATGGAGAAACCATATACTTGTTTCATATTTCAGTCTTACAAATAGCTTTCATTCTTCTATCTTTGAGACTCATACTATCATCTGTTGTTGAACTATAGCAATTTAGTTCACGAGACACATTGATTTTCTATGTTATGAAATTCTTATCTTTATCTTTTCAACCTATAGTTGAAGGATGCCTCCGCGTAGAAACCCGAGACAAAACAACGGTGGGGAAGCACCTATACCACCAGCACCTGCACCACCTCAATTTGATTCTGCCATGTTCCAAGCAGCAGTCATAGCAGCTATGGCGGCTGCCATGTCACAACTCAATAACCCTGTTACTACTGGCTCGGGGATTGGCACGCTTCCTTCCAACCATGGCGAGATTCATGGGCAACCCGAGAATGCACCTATAAAGAATTTACGAATGCCAAAACCTGGATGTTTAATGGAACTGGTGGTGTGATGGTTCTGAAACAGTGGATCGATAGGACAGAAGCCGTCTTTGAAGTCTGCTCCAGTCCCGAGCACAGCAAGTTCAAGTTTGCCACTTTCACGCTTACCGAAAGAGCTTTAACTTGGTGGAATGGCCACGTTAAGGCACTTACTCTGATAGTGGAGAATGCGATAAGTTGGGAGAGCTTAAAAATCATGCTGATGAGAGAATACTGTCCACGAGGAGAGATTCAAAAACTCGAACACGAACTCTGGACTCTTGGAATGATTGGTACCGATATAGCAACTTATACCAACAGGTTCTGCGATCTGGCAATCCTCTGCCCAGATATGATTGCTCCTGAGAGCAAGAAAATAGAGAGATACATTTGGGGACTGTCGCCCCAAATTCAGTCAAGCGTGTTAGCTTCAAAACCTGACACTTTTGAAAGTGCCAAGGAACTGGCACAATCTCTTATTGATCATGGAAGTCATCAGAACTCAACAATCTCTGCACCAGAACCACAAAAGGGAAACAACAACAACAATAACAGGAAGAGAGGATGGAATAAAGGGAAGGGTGGGTATTCCCAAGAGTCTGCGAAGAAACAACAACTAGTTTCAGTGAATGCTGCTACTGTACCTACTACCGTTCCTACAAATCCCTACCCAACAAAGCCTTATGTGGGTAACATTCCAAAGTGCACCAAATGTACTTACCACCATCATGGACCTTGTCGGGAAATGCAGTGCTCCAACTGCAACAGAAAGGGACACACAATCCATTTCTGCAAGGCTCCCACAAAGCCGATCACTCAAGTTCCCAACGCTGGTGTAGGCCAAGCTTGCTACGGTTGTGGCGAGGTGGGCCACTACAAGAGAAACTGCCCAAAGGCAGCAAATACCGGCGGGGTGAGACGAGTTTTGGCTATAGGCCACGATGAAGCCGTAGCTAATCCGACAGTAGTCGCTGGTACGTTCCTTCTCGATAATTCATATGCATGCATACTATTCGATAATGGAGCGGAGAGAAGCTTCGTGAGTCAAAACTTTATTCATTTACTTAAACATAAACCTAGCAAGTTAGAAAAATCATTCACTATAGAAATGGCAAACAGCTTAATGGAAAACACTAACTGCATATACATGGGCTGTACATTAACCTTAGACGGTCATTCTTTCCTAATCAACCTCATGCCGGTCCAAATTAAAAGTTTCGACATCATAGTCGGCATGGATTGGTTAGGTCTTCTTCACGCCGACATCATGTGCTTTGAGAAAGCAGTTCGTCTTAGTCTCCCTAACGACGAAACATTAGTGATTTACGGCGACAAATCAGGTACAAACTTTCGCATCATTTCATGCATCCAAGCGAGAAAGTGTTTGCGGAAGGATTGTCATGCATTTCTTGCACACATCGTCGATACGAGTCAAGAATTAGAGGACATCATGAGCATTCCAGAAGTACGCAACTTGCCTGATATATTTCCAGAAGAACTACCGGGATTACCTCCACAACGCCAAGTCGAGTTCAGAATCGACTTAGTTCCAGGGGCTACCCAGTAGCGAAATCACCTTATCGCCTGGCACCAGCAGAGATGCAAGAACTTTCAGTCAGCATAACGAACTCCATCAAAAAGGATTCATTAGACCAAGTTTCTCACCTTGGGGAGCACCAGTCTTGTTTGTAAAGAAGAAAGACGGATCGTTCCGTATGTACATTGACTACAGAGAACTGAACAAACTTACTGTCAAAAATCGTTATCCTCTGCTCCGCATTGACGACCTATTTGATCAACTTCAAGGAGAAAACTACTTCTCGAAGATAGATCTACGATCCGTATATCACAAATTACGAGTACTAGAGAAGGATATTCCCAAGACAGCCTTCCGAACTCGTTATGGACACTACGGGTTTGTAGTAATGCTGCTCGGATTAACCAACGCACCAGCGGTATTCATGGACCTAATGAATAGGGTGTGCCGTCCTTACTTGGATCAGTTCGTTATCGTCTTCATCGATGATATACTTATCTACTCCCGAAGTAAGGAAGAGCATAGTTAGCACCTACGAAGAATCTTAGAAACATTATGATCGGAGAAGCTCTATGCGAAGTTCTCTAAATGCGAATTTTGGATTCGAAGAGTCGAATTTTTGGGCCACATTGTTAGCAAGAAGGGGATACACTTGGACCCCTCCAAAATTAAGGCCATTGAGAACTGGTCGGCACCAAAGACACCTACAGAGATTCGACAATTTCTAGGTCTCGCTGGTTATTATCGCAGGTTCATAAAGAACTTCTCTAGCATTGCGAAACCTCTTACTACATTGACCCAGAAAGGCGTGGCCTTTGACGGGGAAGCAAAACAAGAGAAGACATTCCAAACACTGAAATAGGCTTTGTGCACCGCACCGATACTATCCCTCCCCGAAGGGATAGAAGATTTCATAGTGTATTGCGATGCATCAAACCAAGGACTTGGTTGTGTTCTTATGCAAAGAGGGAAGGTTATTGCTTATGCCTCCCGTCAGCTTAAGACACACGAAGTAAACTATACAACACACGATGTTGATTTAGGAGCAGTGGTATTTTCTATGAAGATCTGGAGACACTACCTATACGGAACAAAGAGCACTATCTTCACCGACCACAAGAGCCTTCAACACATTTTTGATTAGAAGGAGCTCAACATGCAACAGCGACGATGGGTCGAGCTACCTAATGACTATGAATGTGAAATTCGTTATCATCCTGGCAAGGACAATGTGGTAGCTGACACCTTCAGTCGAAAAGAATACACTGGTCGGAGAGTCAAATCTCTGACTATGACTATCCATTCCTACTTATTCACACAAATTAAGGAGGCTCAACTGGAAGCTTTGCAACCTGAAAATGTGGCGGGGGAATCCCTAAGAGGAATGGGAAAGAATCTAGAAATCAAGGGTGGCGGAGCATATTATCTCATGGACCGTATCTGGACACCGAAACATGGTGGTTTAAGAGACGTAGTCATGGCCGAAGCACAAAACACGAGATATTCCGTTCACCCAGGTTCAGATAAAATGTATCTGGATCTTAAGAAACTGTACTGGTGGCCTAACATGAAAGCAGAATCTGCTACCTTCGTAAGTAAATGCCTTACTTGCGCTAAGGTTAAGGTCGAGTATCAAAAACCGTCAGGATTACTACAACAACCGGAAATACCGGAATGGAAATGGGAACGGATTACTATGGACTTCATAACCAAGTTTCCCAAGACGACGGGTGGACTCGATACCATATGGGTCATCGTCGATAGATTGACCAAATCCGCACATTTCGTACCAATCAAGGAGACTGACAAGATGGAAAAGCTTACAAGAACTTACATAAGGGAAATAGTGCGACTGCATGGTGTTCCGATATCCATTATCTCTGATAGAGATAGTAGATTCACTTCAAGGTTCTGGCAGTCACTACAAAGTTCCCTGGGGACTAGGCTAGACATGAGTACAGCCTACCATCCACAAACAGACGGGCAAAGTGAGAGAACGATACAAACTTTAGAAGATATGCTGAGAGCCTGTGTGATTGACGTTGGAAAGACATGGGATATCCATTTACCCCTTGTCGAATTTTCATACAACAATAGTTATCATACAATCATAAAGGCTGCTCCGTTTGAAGCCCTCTATGATCGAAAGTGTAGGTCCCCTCTGTGCTGGACTGAAGTTGGCGACACCCAGTTAGCTAAAGGACGAGTTCCTGAATACACTCTCACCGGTCCGGAAATCATACAGGAAACGACAGAGAAGATCGTTCAAATTCGTGAATGGTTGAAAGCCTCTAGAGACCGACAGAAAAGCTAAGCTGACCAACGGAGGAAACCTTTGGAATTCCAAGTAAGAGACTGTGTTCTATTGAAGGTCTCACCATGGAAGGGCTTGATACGCTTTGGAAAGCGTGGAAAGCTAAATCCAAGGTACATTGGGCCTTTCGAGATTCTTGCCAGAATCGGCCCAGTAGCTTACAAACTCAATCTACCGAGTGAACTTAGTAACGTACATTCTACCTTCCACGTATCGAACTTGAAAAAGTGACTGTCCGACGAGACTCTTGTTATTCCACTCGACGAGATCGAGATAAATGAGAGCCTCAACTTTGTGGAAGAACCGGTGGAAGTGATGAACCGAGAGGTCAAACAAACAAAACAAAGTCGCATACCCATCGTGAAGGTTCGCTGGAACGCCAAGCGAGGACCTGAATTCACATGGGAACGCGAAGATCAGATGAAACAAAAGTACCCTCATCTTTTTCTCTGATTCACTAGTATCTTTACTACTTTAAATTTCGGGACGAAATTCCCTCTAACGGGGGGATGATGTGACAACCCGATATTTCAACTCTATGTAATGACCTAAAAAGTCAAGTATTGTAACCACTATGTTTGAGGTCATTAAACCGTGATCGTACGTAAAAAGAACGCCCAAATCCGACTTCGTATATTGAAATTATAATTTTTCCAAGTTCGTCTTAGCGACAGACAGCTAAAACTCGAATCGAAGATCGAGCGATTTTTAGCTGGAATGACCTAAACGAGAACCGAAGGTCTCGGCAATGGTATTGCAACGGTAAAAAGTCTGGCAAAAACAGACGACAGATAAAGAAGTTATGAATTTCTAACGAAATTTTCTTACCGCGACCTTTTAAAAATAAATAATAAAAATAATTTCAAAATTTGCTGACGGAATCTAAAAGAAAGTTGTAGAGCGTAGTCTCACCTACGCATGGATATAAAGAACGTCGAAAACGGAGTTCATATGAGGAAGATATAAATTTTTGAAGTTTATTAAATATTAAAAATATAATTTTTAATAGAAATTTCGGTATTATCCGAAGGCTGAGTCCCACACGAGTACGCCTAGCGTACACGCGTATGCCCAACGTACTCAAGGCCTAGGCCCCGGATCGTCCATGTCGCGCCCTATGCGAGTCTATGTCCAGACTCATCCGGATTCCGAAGCAGTCGAGGATGCGCTCATGCATGACGCACAAGTACGCCCAGCGTACCGAGGCGGTTCCCAGTCCCTATAAAAAGGATGCAAGGATTCCGAAGAAAGGGCTCATTTCTCTCTCAACTTTGTTGCGTTTTGCCTCGTTTTCCATGCAAGTGATATCTCGAAGTCCCGGTTACCTTGCTCAAGTCCCGAAGGTCGTTTCTGCTCCCGAGATTCCGAAGAATCCCGAGAAAATCCGCTTTCTCGAGTCGAAATTCTGCTCGATTTTCATCTCGCTTTTTCCGATCTTTCAAGTGAGTTCATACCCTTATAATCAACACTTTTAAATGTTTTATAAATACTTTTATATGCTTTTAAGGGGGGAATACAAGTAAAACACACGATTATTATCGTGTGTTATATAAAGTTTCATTATACACTTTTTATCAACGGAATCATATGTGATTTATAAGTATTATAGGGAAACTTTCATATGCAAAATATATCACGATAACATCATATTTTTGGAAATGAAAAATGTTGCTATATATGTATAGATCAAACACTCTGCTTATACTGTATGTATATGTGTCCATCTTGGCACTATAAAAATTATACTCTTCATAACAAGTGAGCATTTTCACTAGGGATTACTATACAAACGAGACACACTTTTAGAAAACTATAATAGGTATAATTTTACGAGAACATTACAAACTTTACATACTAGAAAACACTATTTCAAGAAGTTTACTTTCACATACAAGAACAAATGAACATTTTCACTCGTAAATCTGTTTTATACTAAGTTTTGTGAGACATTAACTTCATGTACGTTCGAGTACACATTTCAAGTCCTGTATTATATACCAGAATCCCTTGGAGGGGGAGCATGGTGTTTGTGTATAGATATATACGCGCTTGACAACCCGTGCCCTGACTGTTAGCTACAGTACACCATTTGGGGTGACAAACGTCAGAACATTCCAACGCCTGAAGAACGTTGTGTATAGGCATTTCTAGTCAATAGTATGGTTATAAAACTCACATGGAGTATTAAAAACACATTGATTTACGGGGTTTTTCAGACGTATTGAAAATTTTATACGTACATATAATTTCTAGTAACAAACATTGGTCTTGATAGAAGACTACATTTATGCTAGTAGAAAATATGGGATTTTCTAGGAACAAACAAACAAAAACAAAACATTTCATTTCATACAAAAATTGTCATTTAATACTTATGAAACTCACCAGCTTAAATGCTGATCTACTCTTTCACAACTACTTGTATGTCCCAGGGATTCAGTAATTACAGTTAACACACAGCTTTTGAAGAAGGGACGCTGCGGCGCCAGTTTAAATTCCTATTTTGGCATCATATTGTAATTGGTTTTTGAACATGTACCTTTTAACAATGTAAACTTTCAATTATATTTTGGCATCATATTGTAATTGGTTTTTGAACATGTACCTTTTAACAATGTAAACTTTCAATTATATATATGACGGTTGTATTGCTTTCTTTACTATGTATTCATTTGTTACGTTACCACATGAAGTCATCCGCCCCCGAACATTTCCGCCGTTCTGGTTTGGGGGTGTGACAATATTGATCCCTTCAAAAGCTGTTTCAACCTCCATTAAATAACACTCAAATCAAAAATGATGAAATTGCCCCTGAAGGACCCTTTGCAGGTGCCTTGCACGGGTGGAGCTGAATACGAAAGGTCTTTGGTCTTCGTGAAGGTGGTGTTGTGCGGGTTAGTTGGTCGCATGCTTTTGCGCGGTTCGCGCACATCTGCACGGGTGAGGCATGGTGTGTGCTTTCTTGAGTTTTGAGCCTCCAATGTTTAGTCCACTTGGCCCAATTCGAGTCCAATCAACCTATGACCCATTTTTCTTCAAGTTCTCTACAAGTTAATCCCAATTTGCCTTCTCCAAATCATCCATAACTTCATAGAATCGCCCGTTCATCTTAATCTTGAATGCACAATTATTCTCGTGTCTTCATTTTAAGCAGGAGACCACCTTCTTCATGCTTCATCCATCAATAGTCCACTTAATGTGTCGTTTCTGTTAGTTATTTAGTCCACAATCCTTGTTGTCCTCCAAATTTAATTATCTTCTGTAGTTCCCATTCTGCTAGTGGCACGTTTTTTTCTTTTACGTAGTGGCACAATAGTAGAAAAAATGAAAAATTCAAAATTTTTTGCAATGTGTCTGAAAAAAAACAGGGGTTGCTGGTGCCACTATGGGCACCAAAGTTGAACCGCACACACACACACACACACACACACACACACATATATATATATATATATATATATATATATATATATATATATATATATATATATATATAGAGAGAGAGAGAGAGAGAGAGAGAGTTTGGGATGTGATACTTCTTTCGGGAAAATGAAGCAATATCTTTGATATTGTATATTTTTTTTAATGTAGTTTATATATTTAATCATTTTAGTGTATAAGTTTTATTTATTTTGATATGAAAAAAAAGTCTTTTATACGTTGGATTTAACATAAAAATCTAATGATATTAATTAAAAAGACCAAACATATGGACAATTATGTATATAATTAATTCCCAATAGTCTTAGGTATTATGTATATAATTAATTCTAAATGGTCTAAGGAATAGTAAGTTTTTATGTTTCAAACTTTTGCCACAATTCTTTACTTGCTTTGACAGTTTTGCTCCCTATATATATATATATATATATATATATATATATATATATATATATATATATATATATATATATGTATATATATATATATATATATATATATATATATATATATATATATATATATAGACACACACACACACACACTAGATGTGTGTCCTTGCAAAGCAGCGGCGTTTTGGCGAATACTTTCTTACTCATAAATAATTATTATATTTTTTATTAGGAATTTTATAATAAAAAATTACCACTTTTAAATAGAAAATTTATGTTTATATTTTGTATTTATATTGCCTGTATACTATTAATATAATAAATTAATATTTATGTCTAATTAAAGAAATGTAAATTAATTTAAATACATGAATTTAATATTTTTAAAATTTTTATTTTGCTTCAAATTGAGTTTCTTAATTACTTTTCTTAATTCAAATTCAAACTTTTGGCAAGTATTAAAAAGTTATTTATGCATAATTGATTTGTACAAAAAGCTTTTTAACTTTCATCTTAAAAATTCAAGATATAACTAATATGCTTTAGAATATATATATATATATATATATATATATATATATATATATATATATATATATATATATATATATATATATATATATATATATATATTAAAGCACAAAGGTCATAGGAATAGTATATTTATTATTATTCTACGTTTTGCCACAAAAGTTTCAACACTTTGCCACTTTTTGTCCATCCTTAACCTTTTCAATGTTTTGCCACAAAAGTATCAATACTTTTCCATTATTGATCCCTCCTCAACTTTTTCAAAGTTTTGCCACAAAAGTTCCAACACTTTGCCACTTTGGTCATTCCCCAACTTTTCACCACATTAGTTTGTAGAGTTGGCAGTTTTGGTCCCCCCCCGCCCCCCCTCCCCCCCAACTTCGATATTCTCTATTGCTAGCCAAAAAGGGGTTCCAGAGTTTTCCATTTTTGGTTCCTGACAGTAACCAAATGTGACACTTCAAATTTTGCCACAATAGTTTGTGGAGTTGGCATTTTGGTCCCCCCACATTCGATATTCTACTATACGACCATATTTTTCTCAAATAACAACACATATATTTAATTACCAATGATAGAAATAGATATCAAATAAAGTATTTGTAGCATTTTGTAAGAACGTTGCTACTATAGGTAAAAATAAACATTTCAAAATACGATGTCCTAATTGGAGAAAAGGTTTTAAAAAAATAATGGCCAGGCCTGAGGTTTTTTACTAGTTTCTATCCAATCATATTAAAATTTAAGGTAGAACGTTAAAAAAAATGACCACCACATTAACCAGAAATGTAATTTTTATTTATTTATTTATTTTTGATAATTTTTAATATTTTGTTGTGATCTATGTATTTAAAAGTAAATAACAAACAACGAACATAATCCAAAACCCTGACGCCTAGTTCCCGAGTTTAACAAAAGAAAAGAAGAGAAGAGAAAAGAAAAGAAAGTCACGAAAGAAAAGAAGAGAAAAGAAAGGAAAACAAAATTTTCTTTCGTGTTCCCGGATTGGAGAGAAGTGGAAGGAAAATGAATCATTTTGTTCTTTGCTTCCAAATCCTCCCAAATCGGAAGAAAAGTTAGGAGGGAAAGTGATCATCTCATTTCTGTCCACTTCCCTCCTTTAATGAAACTCGGAACACCAATTTTTTTTAGTATCTTCTCATTTCCACTCATTTCCTTTCCTTTCTTTCGTTAAGTTGAACTCGGGAACGGGGTAAATTGCAAGTCTCGCCCAATTTCTCTATCACTAGTCCTCACTTACGATGGCGTTACGTCGCTCTCTCACTGTCTACAATCCCTTGTTGCTGCTCATTACAATAACGAAAAGTTGAATATCCATATATTTATTTGGATGTGAAATTGAACGAATCTCGTCAAATTTTTGATTTTGTTGATGGATTTGAGTGGAAGTTTAGGCAGAATGGGAATGATGGTCTGCAAGTGGTTATAAACATGGTTGAAGATAAAATGGAGCTGTCGCTGTTGTATTATAGATCTCTTAGGGGTTTGATTCTGAGTTATTACTATATGCGTAGCCCCTTTACAACGACCAAGCTTTCTTCCAGGTACCATTTGATCTTCTAAGAATCTATTTGATCTTTTTAGAATCTAGTTGTCTGAAACACCCTGATTTGGATCAAATATCACCAACAACTCTTAAGAACTTGATTAATCAATTGTTTTCTTCATCTTGATAACAAGTGGAATGATTTTCTACTTAGAATAGCTTGAAAAAAAATGTCCATGTGCGTTTGGTGGATCTGGTAAATGAAGATGGAAGGGAGAGCTGACTTTAAAGACACAAACACGTCACCATATCTTTTATTTTTAATTTGCTTTTGGTGTATTTTCTTTTTTCCTATTTCTTTCTTTCTTGATCTCCAGAGGGTATGTGGTGTGGTTAATTTATACCTAGAGATTGGGAACGATGGGATGGGGTCTGTGATTTACAGAGGACGAGGCTTGGGGTTGAGGATGGTTTATGGCTGGCCGAGTTTCACTTATATAAACAAATAAATGTATAAAACAAGGGTAAAATGGTCATCTTATATGTTTTTAACCATCCTCTTTTAATGGTGACCATTTTTACAGTTTCCTCTTTTGTTTTTTAATTGTGATGCCCAAGACCGAACTCATTTATCCTTTTTTTTTTTTTTTTTTTTTTTTTTTTTTTTTTTTTTTAAATTTAAGTAGGGGTACCACCATATACCAGTGTCAGCTTCTTATTCCCAAGCAGTCAAATAGGGACTTAGGTTGTATGGAAACAGTTCCGTGACTTGGATGGCAGATAAATTTAGTAAACTTAACCTTCAATTAACCTACCTTTTTCTTATTAACTCAATTTCAAGCTAAATTCTGAATCTTGTTTGAAAATAAGTTGCATCTTTATTTTTGTATTATCTTGTTGCATAGGATCCTTAGCATCTTTTAATAATTTATTTGAAGGTGAAAGATCCAACTATTTTTTAGCTGTTGGCATTTTCCATCATTTGCAACTGTTTCTTGAAAAAATTACCTAAAATCAAAATAACCATTTTCAAATCCAAAATTATAAGAGAGAATTGTTAATGGACATGGAATCATATATCATTAACACAATTCAGTACACAGGTTGCTAATTACATTTCTTGCTTTGCAGACTGATATTCTGTCAGAGGAAGAGACATTAGAAGAAGTCACTGATACTAATATTTCTAATCTTGTATTCTCATCCTGTCTCATGCACTCTTTTCATAACCTCCATAAAGTTAAATTGAAGAGAGTTAAAGGAGTGGAGGTGGTGTTTGAGATAGAGAGTGAGAGTCCAACAAGTAGAGAATTGGTAACAACTCACCATAATCAACAACAGCCTATTATACTTCCCAACCTCCAGGAATTGGTTCTATGGAAAATGGACAACATGAGTCATGTGTGGAAGTGCAGCAACTGGAATAAATTCTTCACTCTTCCAAAACAACAATCAGAATCCCCATTCCACAACCTCACAACCATACAAATTATGAATTGCAAAAGCATTAAGTACTTGTTTTCGCCTCTCATGGCAGAACTTCTTTCCAACCTAAAGAAAGTCAATATAAAATGGTGTTATGGTATTGAAGAAGTTGTTTCAAACAGAGATGATGAGGATGAAGAAATGACTACATTTACATCTACCCACAAAACCACCAACTTCTTCCCTCATCTTGATTCTCTCACTATATAAATCTGAAGTATATTGGTGGAGGTGGTGCCAAGGATGAGGGGAGCAATGAAATATCTTTCAATAATACCACTGCAACTACTGCTGTTCTTGATCAATTTGAGGTATGCTTTGTACACATTCAATTATTTATTTAATTTCCTTGTTAATTTCCTTTTTTCTTTGCAATATTCTATAAAAAAAATCACCAAATCACAAATAAGAGATTTAAACTTTTATTTCACACCCATGCGGACTCAAGAATGCGATTTGGAGGCATATAAAGTTACATTCATTTGAACAAGTATTACCTTTTATTTGTTATTTATCATTTTCATATCATTTACTGATAACATTTCTTTTTTATTTTTCTAATTAGAAAAGGTCCACACGTCTAATTAGGTTTTCCATTCTATGTGAATCCTCTATTCTGTCTGTAATCAAGCATCTTAGATTATTTATCCATTTTCATAATTGTTTTTTTATAGTTGTAATTGCAACCTGTTATATATTCATGTCTTAATGTACATAATAATGCATTTGATACCCACTATACTAAGATAATAATTACCTCAAGGGATGGATAACATGACACTGCTACACTTCAGAAACTCTAGTAAGGGTAGTTATGGAAGTTCAATAAAATGATAATGGCATCTTTGATGGGTAATATAGGCAATTTAGGTTTTATTTCTGTTAAAGCAGTATTTAGCTAGTAGTGGCCAGTAGGAGAGGAGAATATCACCTTTTGTGAAAATCTGGTCATTGTACCCAGAATTTAGTTAAATGTAACATTTTAGATATCAGGGGTCATCAGGTGACAGATATTGTAGAATAGAACAGTATATAATATTATCCAAAACTATTTTTTATAAGGTTGTTCTGTTAAATATGTGCTTTCTTGATTTCATTGAATTTGCATTTGTATATTTAGGTGGTAAAGTGATTGTCTCTTCAATAAATCCCGAAATTAATTAAAAAAAAAAACAAAAGTACATTTTTGATGTGGAGAGCACTGGTATCATTTAGTAGATAAAAAAACTAGATTTTGAATTAACTTTCTTATACAAAAGCTGTGTATATAGTTTAATTATTTTACATCATTTTTCCATATGGTGTTGCAGTTGTTTGAAGCAGGTGGTGTTTCTTGGAGCATATGCCAGTTCGCTAGAGTGATAATAATAGAAGATTGTGATGCTTTGTCAAGTGTGATTCCATGTTATGCAGCAGGACAAATGCAAAAGCTTCAAGTGCTGAGAATAGACTCTTGCGTAGGGATAAAGGAGGTATTTGAAACTCAATTAGGGACGAGCAGCAACAAAAACAGCAAGAATGGTGGTGATGAAGGAAATGGTGGAATTCCAAGAGTAAATAACAATGTTATTATGCTTCCCAATCTAAAGACATTGGAAATCTACATGTGCGGGGTTTTGGAACATATATTCACATTCTCTGCACTTGAAAGCCTGAGACAGCTCCAAGAGTTAAGGGTATGGAATTGCTACAGAATGAAAGTGATTGTGAAGAAGGAAGAAGATGAATACGGAGAGCAGCAAACAACAACAACGAAGGGGACATCTTCTTCTTCTTCTTCTTCTAAGAAGGTTGTGGTCTTTCCTGGTCTCAAGTACATTGCACTAGATGATCTACCAGAGCTGGAGGGTTTCTTCTTGGGGAAGAATGAGTTCCATTTGCCTTCATTGGATAAACTTATCATCAACAAATGCCCAAAAATGATGATGTTTGCAGCTGGTGGGTCTACAGCTCCCCAACTCAAGTATATACATACAGGATTAGGCAAATATAGTCTTGGAGAATGTGGCCTTAACTTTCATCAGGTATATATATTTCTTTAATTGGCATCATCTAATTAAGAAAGATATCATGCATGCATGATCATGCCAAGTAAATTTACTTCAAACACATTCACACTAGTTTCAGTCTAAGTTTATGTTGTTCTAGGAAGGCCAAAATGGGAAAGCAAGATAAGGAAAAATAGTGCATTTCAGTGGAAAGGGTATTTTAGGTATTTTCTGTCAAAAGTTGTTGTTGCAGGCTTTTTAGTACCTGGAATCTGGAATCGTGTGTGGAGGAGCATTATTATTCTGATTTGCTTGTTTCTTTATCATTTTTTCTTAGCCTAGGAGAGTCTAGCCTCTCGAACAGCTAGAAACCCTTTTAATCTTTTGATTTTCAATGACGAAGTTTTTCCCTGTTACTCCGTTTGATTGTTGTTCTTCATGGTTTTAAGTGAGTTACTGGTTCATCTGTTACTTCTTTTGATTTTTATTTTCATATCATCTTGTCACTTGAATCAAGCTTTTCCATTTTCAACAAGGGCAAAAGGTCAAAACTAACCTAGTTTATGAGATCAAAAACAGAAACCCATCGGATAACTTTTAGTTAGAGTTAATACTTACAATTACCATTGTGATTAATAATTATAATATCTTGTATTAATTCATTAAAATTGGTACAGCACATATATGACATTTCAAAGGGTTTTTTTTGACATATATATGCCTCTGGCGTTTTCTTTATTGGACTTGCAGACCCCATTCCAAAGTTTATACGGTGACACCTTGGGCCCTGCTACTTCAGAAGGGACAACTTGGTCTTTTCATAACTTGATCGAATTAGATTATTTTTATAAGGATGTCAAAAAGATTATTCCATCCAGTGAGTTGCTGCAACTGAAAAAGCTGGAAAAGATTCATGTGGATAGTTGTTATTCGATAGAGGAGGTATTTGAAACTGCATTGGAAGCAGCAGGGAGAAATGGAAATAGTGGATGTGGAAGTGGTTTTGATGAATCGTCACAAATAACTACTACTACTCTTGTCAATCTTCCAAACCTAAGAAAAATGAAGTTAGAGCATCTCAATAATCTGAGGTATATATGGAAGAGCAATCAGTGGACAACATTTGAGTTTCCAAACCTAACAAGAGTTCATATAAGTTGGTGTAGAAGGTTAGAATATGTATTTACTAATTCCATGGTTGGTAGTCTATTGCAACTCCAAGAGCTACATATATCCAACTGCAGTGAGATGGAGGAGGTGATTGTTAAGGATGCAGATGTTTCTGTAGAAGAAGACAAAGAGAAAAAATCTGATGGCAAGACGAATAAGGAGATACTTGTGTTACCTCATCTAAAGTCCTTGAAATTACAATACCTTCCATGTCTTAAAGGTTTTAGCTTGGGGAAGGAGGATTTTTCATTCCCATTATTGGATACTTTGGAAATCAAGGAATGCCCTGCAATAACAACCTTCACCAAGGGAAATTTCGCTACTTCACAGCTAAAAGAAATAGACACAGATTCTGGCTCGTTTTATGCTGCAGGGGAAAAGACATCAACTCCTCTATTATAAAGATCAAACAACAGGTAAACGAGATCTTTGTTGCTTTAATAATTCTTAAACTGCATTTGAAAAGTTTCATGTAAGTTTTTTTGTTATATTGTCAAAAACCGCTACCTACATTTTCAGCTTTATATTTATGTACTTTATGCTGGATTTCAAACAAGACTCTGATTAATGTGAAGTAAATATTAAAGGTAAAAATTATGTTTTCATGTTTCATGGTTGCCTATTAATTAATGGCCTTTTAGTTCATGATTTTTGGATGTATTCTTCATGATGGTGTGAATGTTCTAATACCCCATTGATTGTTTGGTTGAATGTTGATGACCAAAGGACTATATGTCGGGAAGAATATTCAAGGAAAGAATTGTTAATCATATGAAGGACATTAAAGAAGAACATGGATGCTATGAAGATGTTGGGAAAACATATGAATCAAATAGCAAGCTACTCACTGATCTAAGTTTGTTGGTTGAGGATGTTGATTTTAATATTTCAAATTCATTGATATCATTGTTAGGGTTTTATCAAGTAGTGCTAATGGGATAATGAGCAACTTAAGCTAAATTATGTTGTTGTAAATGTTGGACTCAAGTATGGAAAACTGGGAATGACTTGTGAAAAATATATGCAAAAGCAGGATTGAGATTTTCAATGAAAATATTATGAACCTATAGTATATAAATAAATGCAACATACACTTTGTGTATCCTTGAAGAAAATATCATGAAAGTAACTAGAAGCAGAGTTTGTTCCCATCTTCAGCTACTTATAGTTTCCATTTCTTACCTGCAAAAATCTGAATAAACTTTAGTGTTATTTCTATTTTTTACCAAGGAAAGAAACCGGTACAAATTTTCGTATAAAGACCACAAGTGTAACACAGTAAATTTTCAAAATAATTTTTCATTTTCAAAATCACATAATGTATCACATCACAAATCAAAATCCATAATCAATTCTGTTTTCAAAAACAAATCCCAAGATCTCTACATATAAAATCTCCATCAGTGTGTGTGTACGTGTCAAGCCGTCGCCTTCCCACGGTCCTCGCTGGTACCTAAGACATCAAACATAACAACTATAAGCATAAATGCTTAGTGAGTTCGCCAAAATACCACATATTACAAGTACGCCACTCGAGGCTAACCCGACCCTCTGGTCAAGATGTCTCAGCGGGACCTTCCAGTCCCGCAGCTCGTCGGACCCTCTGGTCCAGTCATAGCTTATTGGGCCATCTGGCCCGATCTGAATCGTTGTACCCTCCGGTCCGGTCTATATAGTCATACATAGCACATAAGACCCTCTGGTCAACTCATAATACCACTCAAGGTAACGTATGGTGCGAAGACTCACCTCGCGTGTCTCGGTAACTCGTAAAGCTCTCAACCACTAGTGCTCGATCTCCCGAGCTATCGTCCTCCTACAACACAGGTGTATTTTTACTTAATACTACTTGACTCTGGCTGACTAATAGCACGAAGTCAAACCAGTCAACACTGGTCAACAGTCAACGGTCAACCCGACTCACCGAGTCTGGCGTGGACTCGCTGAGTCCCTACAGGAACCCGATTCCCTCTGAATCTCTTCCAACTCACCGAGTCACTCACCCGACTCGGTTACACAGTCCCTGGTCCGAAGTCTCTGAACAACCCGCACCAACTCGCCGAGTCTGGGATTAGACTCGGCGAGTGCACTCCATGCACAACCTCAAACGACCTTCTAAGGTCAGATCCACTCTAGTAACTCATAGATCCAGTCCCCTTAAGCTTATTGACCACGTAAAGTCCGAGTCTTCGTGCTCATTAAGCATCAAATAGCTCATTAATGGAGGTTTAGCCTCAAATACATAGATCCCAATCTAAAACCTCCATGGATCCATATAAAGCTTGGGCAAGGAGGTGCTCTGGACCTCTATGGGTCTAGATTCAGAGCCATAACTCATCAAGGGACCATGAGGATGCTAGATCTAGCCACAAATGGGTTCAAAAACCCTAAATCTATATGAACTTCTCAATAACAAAGAAGGATTCGAATGGTACCTCAGATGTGATGTCCTGGACCTTTGTTCTTCAAGAATCCACCCCTCTCTTGCTTCCTCTTGGCTAGATCTTCTCTTCCCTTGCTAGACAATAACTACAAGAATCAACAATGGCTCCTTCCCTCACTTGAATCACTCAAATGTTCTAGGGTTTCACTCTGGGGACTAATGAGCGCAAATAACGGCCATAAGGCCATTTAAATAGGCCACAAACCCGAGAAATTAAGGTTTCATTAAACGACGCAGACTCGCCGAGTCCGAGCATCAATCCGGATGAGAACCCGCATCTTAACTCGGCGAGTCTACACACCAACTCGCCGAGTCCCTTCTCAAAACTCAAAATAAAAGATTAATTAATATACCTGAAATCCCGGATGTTACAATTCTCCCCCACTAGAATCTGACTTCGCCCTCGAAGTCTCATTCCTGAAATAACTCTAGATGCTGCTCCCGCATCTCCCGCTCCGGTTCCCAGGTCAACTCGGATCCCTTCCGATGCTGCCACTGAACCTGTACCAGAGGGACTTCCTTGTTCCTCAGAACCTTAATCTTTCGATCCACAATCGCAATTGGTTTCTCTGCGTAGTTCAGGCTGACATCCACCTGAATATCCTCCAACGGCACCACTGCCGACTCGTCGGCAATACATTTCCTCAACTGCAAGACATGAAAGGTTTCATGGATCTGCCCCAACTTAGCAGGTAGGTCCAACCGGTAGGCTACCCTGCCTACCCTAGCAATTACCCTGAAGGGTCCAATGTACCGAGGTCCCAACTTGCCCCTCTTCCTGAATCGTATCACTCCTTTCCAAAGAGAGACCTTTAGGAGCACAAGATCACCGACCTGAAACTCGAGCTCGGACCGACGCCTGTCCGCATAACTCTTCTAGCGACTCTGCACGGTCAACAACCTCTGTCTGACCTGCTGAATCTGCTCGGTCGTCTGGAGTACAATCTCCGTGCTACCCATCACCTGCTGCCCCACCTCTCCCCAACAGATGGGGGTGCGACACCTCCGCCTATACAACAGCTCAAAGGGTGGCATACCAATGCTCGAATGATGGTTGTTGTTATACGAAAACTCTGCTAAAGGTAGGTAGGTGTCCCAGCTCCCTCCAAAATCCAGAACACATGCTCAGAGCATATCCTCAAGCGTCTGAATCATTTGCTCGCTCTGTCCGTCCGTCTGCGGGTGGTATGCGGTACTGAAATGCAATCTCGTACCCAACTCCTCATGAAACTTCTTCCAAAACCTGGAAGTAAAACGCACATCCCGGTCTGAAACAATCGACATCGAAACCCCATGCCGCGATACCACCTCTCTCACATATAATTCCGCCAATTTCTCCGCAGAAGAGCTCTCGCTGATGGCTAGAAAATGAGCGCTCTTCGTCAATCTATCCACGATCACCCAAATCGCATCAACTCCTCTCGCAGTCCTTGGCAATTTGGTGATAAAATCCATGGTAATCTGTTCCCACTTCCACTCGGGAATCTCCAATGGTTGCAGCTTACCATGCGGACGCTGGTGCTCGGCCTTAACTTGGCGACAAGTTAGGCACCTCTCGACGAACCAAGCAACATCCCTCTTCATACAGGGCCACCAATACTCCTTCTTTCGGTCCAAATACATCTTGGTAGCCCCAGGATGGATCGAGAACTTCGATTGATGTGTCTCCTCCATCAAAATGGTACGTGTCCCGCCCACAAACGGTACCCAAATCCGACCCTGAAACATCATAAGTCCCCGACCATCGGTAACGAATTCCGATACCTGACCAACCACCCGCTCCCTCTTTTGATTTTCTGATCTCGCAGCCTCAGCCTGAGCCCCTCGGATGGTGTCCAAAATCGGAGTCGTCACCGTCAACCGCAAACAGATGTCTCGCAATGGGGCACTCTCTGCCCTACGACTCAAGGCATCGGCTACCACATTAGCCTTGCCCGGGTGGTACAGGATCTCGCAATCATAATCCTTTACCACATCCAACCATCTCCTCTGCCGCATATTCAGATTTGGCTGATCCATCAGGTACTTCAAACTCTTGTGGTCCGTGTATATCGTACACCGAACCCCATACAGATAGTGACGCCAGATCTTGAGGGCGAACACCACAACCCCCAACTCCAGATCGTGGGTGGGCTATCTCGTCTCATGAGGCTTTAACTGCCTCGATGCATACGCGATCACATGCCCTCTCTGCATCAACACCGCTCCCAACCCCGATATCGATGCGTCACAGTACACCACAAAATCCTCCATCCCTTCCGGCAATGCAAGCACGGGAGCTTCGCACAATCTCTGGCGAAGGGTCTCAAATGAGGTCTGCTGCTCCGGACCCCATGAGAAAGTAACACCCTTCCGGGTTAACTTGGTAAGTGGCACAACAATTTTGGAGAAGTCCCTGATAAATCTCTGATAGTAGCCTGCCAGCCCCAAGAAACTCCGGATCTCCGCAGGTGACCTTGGCACTTCCCAACTCATCACGGCCTTGATCTTGGCCGGGTTAACCAATATCCCATTCTGGTTAACGAGATGCCCTAAGAACTGGACCTCCCGTAATCAAAAATCGCACTTGGAGAATTTGGCGAATAGCCTCTCCGACCGCAGAACCCCGAGGAGCTCCCTCAAATGCTCCTCATGCTGCTCTATGGTCCTCGAATACACCAGGATGTGATCAATGAATACAATGACTGAACGATCCAACATCGGCCTACACACCCTGTTCATGAGATCCATGAATGCCGCTGGTGCATTGGTGAGCCCGAATGGCATCACCACGAACTCGTAATGCCTGTAACGAGTCCTAAACACCGTCTTCTGGATATCCTCATCCCGAACTCTCATTTGGTGATATCCCGATATCAAGTCAATCTTGGAGAACCAAGATGCCCCCTGCAACTGATCGAATAGATCGTCGATCCTCAACAACGTATAACAATTCTTGACCGTCAACTTGTTCAACTCCCGGTAATCAATGCACATCCGGTGTGAACCATCCTTTTTCTTGACAAAAAGGATCGGCGCTCCCCAAGGAGAGCTACTGGGACGGGTGAACCCTTTCCCCAACAGCTCTTGCAGCTGTGAGGATAACTCCTGCATCTCTAGCGGTGCCAGCCGATATGGCGCCTTAGCGATAGGCGCAGCCTCGGGAATCAAATCGATACGAAACTCCACTTGCCTCTTGGGAGGTACGCCCGGAAACTCCTCGGGGAACATGTCCCGGAACTCACGCACTATCGGCACATCATCCACTGAACTTGGCCTGCCAACGGCCTCTCGTACATCCGTCGCATAGGCCACGAATCCCTTGCAGCCCTGCTGCAAACTCCACCTCGCTCTGGCAGCCGAACAGAATACCGAACCACCACGAGTCCCCTCGCCATAAACTGCCAGCACTCCCCCACTAGGATCTCGGATCGTCACCAACTGACGCTCGCAATCTATGACAGCCCCGAAACGGCTCAACCAATCCACGCCTACTATGACACATACATCCCCCATAGCAATCGGAATCAAATCAATCGGGAACTCCACCCCGAAGATCTCCAGCACGCATCCACGTATCACCTTGGTAGCTCATACCTCACGCTCATCTGCTATAGAAACCCGCAGAGGTCGACTCAACGCCTCTCTCAAAATACTAATGTGCCGACTAAAAGCTAAAGATATGAAAGACCGACTCGCAACCGAGTCGAATAAAACCAATGCAGGTACAGAACTCACAAGAAAAGTACCTACGCATAACATATAGCAATTACAATAGCATGAACTCAACATAAAATAGATAAAGATTACATACCCGCGACGACGTCAGGTGCTGCGCGAACCTCCTCCGCAGTCAGCTGGATGGCTCTCCCCCTAGCCTTCGGTGCTTCGGCCTTCACTAGCCGGGTCTCGGTAGCTCAAACCACAGGTGCAGATCCCTGCGCTGATCTCTGAAGCTGGGGGCACTCGGCCTTCTGATGGCCAGTCTGGTTGCAATGGAAGCAAACCGAGAACCCCTTCGGACAGTCCCTCACAAAATGTCCTTCCTTCCCGCATTTGTAGCGTACCCTAGTCTTGCATGGCCCGTCATGGCTCTTGCCGCACTTCCCACAAGTGCGACCCCTCGAATTGCCTGTCCTCGAATCAGCGGGCTTTGTCCGCTTAGCGGCCGACTGTGACTGTGCCGGTCGCCGATCACCCCTCTGCAACTCAGTCTCCTCCCTCGCCTGTGTCTCAAGCTCGATCTCCCTCTTCCTGGCATTTGCTTGGAGCTTGGAAAATGTCTGATAAGTCGAGTTCGCCACGAACTCACGGATGTCCCTCCTCAAGATGCTCAGATAACGGCTCATGCGAGCCTGCTCAGTGGACACCAACTCCGGGCAAAACAACGCCCGCTCATGAAACATCCTCGTAACCACTGTCACCGACTCGGTCCCCTGCTTGAGGGTCAGAAACTCCTGAGCAAAACATTCCCTCTCCACTTGGGGAACATACTCGTCACGAAACATCGCAGTAAACCTCTCCCAGGTCACTACAGTCAGCTCAGCTGTAGAATAGCTCGTGGTCACGAATTTCCACCAGTCCTTCGCCCCCAAGCGAAGCTGGTTAAGTGCGAATCGCACCCTCAAGTGCTCCGGACACGAGCACGTATGGAAACACCCCTCCATGTCTGATATCCACCTTATAGCGGCGATCGGATCCTGTGTACCATCGAACTCCGGTGGTTTCGTGTTGCTGAACTCTCGGTACAGCAACGAATCACCACCCTGGGGTCTCGTAGCAGCAACAGCTGCAGTGGCTGCAGCAACAGCAACATCAGTCAAAGCAGCATAACGCTCGTCAAAACGTCTCGATCAGTGTGGTCTTAATAGACCCAAACATCTCCGGAATCTCGGCTCTGATGGCAGTGGCCACCTCCTCATGGATGATCCGATGGATCTCCTCATCGCTCACCCCACTGCTCTCGGGGTTATGGCGTGTCACAACCATGATCAACCTCTGAAATACAACATAAGAAATATCAGGAATACTCTCGAGTATACTCACACTCGATAACTCAAACATCCTCTCTCCTGGTACCCCCAAGGATTCTTACTTGGACTGCGCACCAATCCGGTGTCTTCGATAATACGGGCCCAATACTATCGTCCACACCGAATCGATATACAACCCAAGTCCTTCTCCTAGGATCCCAAATCGTAAACACTCTACTCTCGCTATGCACTGGCTACTCTCAATAGCCCTCCCCTGAGTTCCTCACTGCTACCTACTCACTCTCTTAAAGTGTCTCCTAGCAGCAACGATCTCCTAAGCTAAGGCATTATTATTCTGATTTGCTTGTTTCTTTATCATTTTTTCTTAGCCTAGGAGAGTCTAGCCTCTCGAACAGCTAGAAACCCTGTTAATCTTTTGATTTTCAATGACGAATTTCTTCCCTGTTACTCCGTTTGATTGTTGTTCTTCATGGTTTTAAGTGAGTTACTGGTTCATCTGTTACTTCTTTTGATTTTTGTTTTCATATCATCTTGTCACTTGAATCAAGCTTTTCCATTTTCAACAAGGGCAAAAGGTCAAAACTAACCTAGTTTATGAGATCAAAAACAGCAACCCATCGGATAACTTTTAGTTAGAGTTAATACTTACAATTACCATTGTGATTAAGAATTATAATATCTTGTATTAATTCATTAAAATTGGTACAGCACATATATGACATTTCAAAGGGTTTTTTTTGACATATATATGCCTCTGGCGTTTTCTTTATTGGACTTGCAGACCCCATTCCAAAGTTTATACAATGACACCTTGGGCCCTGCTACTTCAGAAGGGACAACTTGGTCTTTTCATAACTTGATCGAATTAGATTATTTTTATAAGGATGTCAAAAAGATTATTCCATCCAGTGCGTTGCTGCAACTGAAAAAGCTGGAAAAGATTCATGTGGATAGTTGTTATTCGGTAGAGGAGGTATTTGAAACTGCATTGGAAGCAGCAGGGAGAAATGGAAATAGTGGATGTGGAAGTGGTTTTGATGAATCATCACAAATAACTACTACTACTCTTGTCAATCTTCCAAACCTAAGAAAAATGAAGTTAGAGCATCTCAATAATCTGAGGTATATATGGAAGAGCAATCAGTGGACAACATTTGAGTTTCCAAACCTAACAAGAGTTCATATAAGTTGGTGTAGAAGGTTAGAATATGTATTTACTAATTCCATGGTTGGTAGTCTATTGCAACTCCAAGAGCTACATATATCCAACTGCAGTGAGATGGAGGAGGTGATTGTTAAGGATGCAGATGTTTCTGTAGAAGAAGACAAAGAGAAAAAATCTGATGGCAAGACGAATAAGGAGATACTTGTGTTACCTCATCTAAAGTCCTTGAAATTACAATACCTTCCATGTCTTAAAGGGTTTAGCTTGGGGAAGGAGGATTTTTCATTCCCATTATTAGATACTTTGGAAATCAAGGAATGCCCAGCAATAACAACCTTCACCAAGGGAAATTCCGCTACTTCACAGCTAAAAGAAATAGACACAGATTCTGGCTCGTTTTATGCTGCAGGGGAAAAGACATCAACTCCTCTATTATAAAGATCAAACAACAGGTAAACGAGATCTTTGTTGCTTTAATAATTCTTAAACTGCATTTGAAAAGTTTCATGTAAGTTTTTTTGTTATATTGTCAAAAACCGCTACCTACATTTTCAGCTTTATATTTATGTACTTTATGCTGGATTTCAAACAAGACTCTGATTAATGTGAAGTAAATATTAAAGGTAAAAATTATGTTTTCATGTTTCATGGTTGCCTATTAATTAATGGCCTTTTAGTTCATGATTTTTGGATGTATTCTTCATGATGGTGTGAATGTTCTAATACCCCATTGATTGTTTGGTTGAATGTTGATGACCAAAGGACTATATGTCGGGAAGAATATTCAAGGAAAGAATTGTTAATCATATGAAGGACATTAAAGAAGAACATGGATGCTATGAAGATGTTGGGAAAACATATGAATCAAATAGCAAGCTACTCACTGATCTAAGTTTGTTGGTTGAGGATGTTGATTTTAATATTTCAAATTCATTGATATCATTGTTAGGGTTTTATCAAGTAGTGCTAATGGGATAATGAGCAACTTAAGCTAAATTATGTTGTTGTAAATGTTGGACTCAAGTATGGAAAACTGGGAATGACTTGTGAAAAATATATGCAAAAGCAGGATTGAGATTTTCAATGAAAATATTATGAACCTATAGTATATAAATAAATGCAACATACACTTTGTGTATCCTTGAAGAAAATATCATGAAAGTAACTAGAAGCAGAGTTTGTTCCCATCTTCAGCTACTTATAGTTTCCATTTCTTACCTGCAAAAATCTGAATAAACTTTAGTGTTATTTCTATTTTTTACCAAGGAAAGAAACCGGTACAAATTTTCATATAAAGACCACAAGTGTAACACAGTAAATTTTCAAAATAATTTTTCATTTTCAAAATCACATAATGTATCACATCACAAATCAAAATCCATAATCAATTCTGTTTTCAAAAACAAATCCCAAGATCTCTACATATAAAATCTCCATCAGTGTGTGTGTACGTGTCAAGCCGTCGCCTTCCCACGGTCCTCGCTGGTACCTAAGACATCAAACATAACAACTATAAGCATAAATGCTTAGTGAGTTCGCCAAAATACCACATACTACAAGTACGCCACTCGAGGCTAACCCGACCCTCTGGTCAAGATGTCTCAGCGGGACCTTCCAGTCCCGCAGCTCGTCGGACCCTCTGGTCCAGTCATAGCTCATTGGGCCCTCTGGCCCGATCTGAATCGTTGGACCCTCCGGTCCGGTCTATATAGTCATACAGCATACAAATAACAGATAACATACAATCTCATAAATAGCACGTAATCTCATACATAGCACATAAGACCCTTTGGTCAACTCATAATACCACTCAAGGTAACGTATAGTGAGAAGACTCACCTTGCGTGTCTCGGTAACTCGTAAATCTCTCAACCACTAGTGCTTGATCTCCCGAGCTATCGTCCTCCTACAACACAGGTGTATTTTTACTTAATACTACTTGACTCTGGCTGACGAATACCACGAAGTCAAACTAGTCAACATTGGTCAACGGTCAACGGTCAACCCGACTCGCTGAGTCTGGCGTGGACTCGCCGATTCCCTACAGGAACCCGATTCCCTCTGAATCTCTTCCAACTCACCGAGTCACTCACCCGACTTGGTTACACAGTCCCTGGTCCGAAGTCTCTAAACAACCAGCACCAACTCGCCGAGTCTGGGATTGGACTCGGCGAGTGCACTCCATGCACAACCTCAAACGACCTTCTAAGGTCAGATCCACTTTAGTAACTCATAGATCCAGTCCCCTTAAGCTTATTGACCACGTAAAGTCCGAGTGTTGGTGCTCATTAAGCATCAAATAGCTCATTAATGGAGGTTTAGCCTCAAGTACATAGATCCCAATCTAAAACCTCCATGGATGCATATAAAGCTTGGGCAAGGAGGTGCTCTGGACCTCTATGGGTCTACATTTAGAGCCATAACTCGCCAAGGGACCATGATGATGCTAGATCTAGCCACAAATGGGTTTAAAAACCCTAAATCTATATGAACATCACAATAACAAAGAAGGATTCAAATGGTACCTCGGATGTGATGTCCTGGACCTTTGTTCTTCAAAAATCCACCCCTCTGTTGCTTCCTCGTAGCTAGATCTTCTCTTCTCTTGCTAGACAATAACTCCAAGAATCAACAATGGCTCCTTCCCTCACTTGAATCACTCAAATGTTCTAGGGTTTCACTCTGGGGACTAATGAGCGCAAATGACGGCCATAAGGCCCTTTAAATAGGCCACAAACCCGAGAAATTAGGGTTTCATTAAACGACGCAGACTCGCCGAGTCCACTAAGGCGACTCGCCGAGTCCGAGCATCAATCCGGATGAGAACCCGCGTCTTAACTCGGCGAATCTACGCACCAACTCGCCGAGTCCCTTCTCAAAACTCAAAATAAAAGATTAATTAATATACCTAAAATCCCGGATGTTACAACAAGTAACTGTAAGTAAAGACTTCATGGCTGATATAAGAAAATGAGGTCAGCTCAATTGCTCTGGAAAAGTAAATTCAAAAGTTTTGAATGAGTTTCAGACAGTGAACAACTAGGGTTCAGTTGAGAAATACAAAAGTGTCTTATAACAATGTTAATCGACAAATTGGACTAAATTTTTATTATAATAAATCGAACTATTCAAGCTAAGCTCATCATGCATTGAGGATCAACAAATTCACAGGATTTGCATTACTACATAATTTTCATAGATTTTGCTTCTCCGATTTGATGTGTTCAGTTTTTCACCTAATTTTTTATATATCAAGTACTAGTGGTTGAATATGGCAATTTTATTATTATTATTATTATTATTATTATTATTATTATTATTATTATTTTGTATAAAAGAGAGAGGGTTTATAGTGTGTTTGGTAGTGCACTTGTTTTCAAGTGTTTACGTATGCATTTATGGTGATTATTGGATCTGTGAAAGATGAATCTCATGGATAATGTTATTAAAAGAGGTTAAGAATGTTGTTTCTATAACCATGATGTGTAGGGTCTATTTGGTATATATGGGATGCAAGTAAGAAGAATTTTCTTGAGGTTGAGTTAGGATGAGGTTTGAGGATGAAAATAGTGTCTTAAGTCATTTTAAGGAGTATGAAAAAAAATGTTTCTCTTTCGGTCATATGCTAATTTAAATGCAAAATTAATAACAAATTTGATTAGTCTACATTATCTAAATAAGAATTGATTCTCATTTTCTCAGATATGTTCATTAAAGCATAAAATCAAATACAAAATATGCATCAAACAAAAGGTGGGGGACTAGTCATTCACTCGGCTGTCTTCCTTTGCTGAGGCATCATCTTAAACACCTGGTGTGAGTGAATCAAATGGTGGGAAACCCACTACACCAAGGCTTCTTTGCTTCCTGTTACAAATATAAAATAACGAGCTTCAAAACCTAAAATAACTCTATGTGGTTCACCAAAACCCAAAATCAAATTGCTACAAATCACTTGAGACTGAATTAACCGGTGGTCAAAACTATAATATTAAGATTTCTTTTGCTGTAGAAATGGTTTTTAAAGACTTCTAACAAACAAACAAACAAAAAATCAAAAAAGATGATTTTTTTTTAAATTCGCATATAAACGTCGATTTTGGCAGATGGGCATCTACAAAAATCCTCAAAACAAAACCTTTTCATAAATTTTTGCAGATGGAATACGAAAATCATGGCTAGTTTTAGCTTAAACATTGGAAAATGGTTTTTCTTTTTCTCAAATAATAATTATTAACATGTCGCATGTCTAATGAGTAAAAGTAGCAAAAGTTTAGCTTAAAAAATTAAGTGAGCAGTTTAAAATCACATAAGGAAAATTGTAGTAAATAGCAACATACTTTACCCTCACTGCCACCATGTGTAATATACTTTACGATTTGAAGTATTTCTTGTATTACTAAAGAGCTACACAAAAGAGTGACGATTTATGCTTTAACCTAACTTAACTTGTTTTACTTTCCTTGAGATAAACACAATACAATGTTAAAAACAATACTTTGGAACAAGAATCATCAGCCTGATCTCTATATCTTTTATTAACCTTTTCCCCTCATCCAATGGGCTTGTTAATGTTGATAAATTGGAACATGAGTAGGTGTACAAATCAACTAGACCTCCTACTTGTTTATCCATACTATCCAAAGTGTAACAACATAAATATAATGACAAAATTACAAAAATGGTCCCTGTGGTATGCAATTTTTTGAGGTTTTAGTCCAAACCCCGCGTTTTTTGGATTCATGGTCCTTTTGGAGTGGTTTGTATGTGGAAATGGTCCCCGGATTTAACTTTCGTTAAGTTGACGATGTTAACCCCCTCACATGCCTCCCATATGAGGGTATATTTGTCTTTTTCATTTCTCAAGGACCATTTTTGCACCTGAAAAAAATATATCCCCATTTTAAAAAAAATTTAATATCTATTTATTTATTTTAATAATTAAAAAATAAAAGAGGTCTCTCTCTCTCTCTCTCTCTCTCTCTCCCATGGGTTTTGAGTTTAAGACAAAAAAGATTAATTTTTTTTTGAGTTCTTGATTAATTGTGTTCAGCAGCACACTTAATCTGGGATGTGTTCCTGAAAGAACATCAAGAAGCTAAAGTAGCAGCAACACCCGAAGCTATTTAAGCCCAAGAAACCAACCTCCTGATGCTAAATCACCCAAAATTATCGACACTCGAAATGAAACACATATTTCCACTTCTGGTCCCTTGTTTTATCTGCCATTAATGGAAAATCAAGCTTCTAAATGTGACATCCCCATTTTTCACGGCTAGAAAAGACTGATTTTGTTTATGCTTTATAAAAATAAGAGTACCTCTTTTAATAAAAATATTGCGGAATTTGTTCCCAGAAAAACATGATAAATACGTTATCAAAGCATTTCCGAATAAATGTATTTTTATCCATTTTAAAACATTTGGGATGTCATCGTCAATACATAAACATAAGCATAAACAAAACTTACATTCATTTACACTAGTGATCTACATCTCTTTTAAATCCCTCAGTGTAAAGTAGTTTCATATCAACACCTGTGATACAAATAAGCTTGAGTGGGTCAGGTTGGGAAACCTGGTGAGTACATAGGGTTTTCAACCCACAATAATTTAATTATTATGTTTAAACATCAAACAATCAACTCAATTACCCATCCCTATTATCTTCCTTACTCTTAAGGATCTACCATAAGAATCATCTATCTTACATTCGTTCATTTCGAAGCCCATTGCTTCCAGGGTTTATATGATAGGCACTAAGTCCATAGCTGCCAATGCTTGTTTGTAAAACACTAATTTCATAGCTGCTAAAGTTCATTCATCGGGTACTAAATCCATAGCTACCGGTGTTCAGCTAATAGGTACCTAATCCATAGCTACCAACGTTTATTTAACAGGTACTAAGACTATAGCTACCAATGTTTATTCTATAGGCACTAAGTCTATAGTTGTCGATGTTATTTGGTAGGCACTAAGTCTATAGCTGCCAATGTTCACTGATATCATCTTTCATCTCTCATCATTCATCTACCCATGTTTCACCCAACATATTCGTAGATATCAATTACATATATATTTTAAATTATTTAAAACATGTATAAAATCGTTCATCCAACATAGAAAGCAAATATTCAAATAATATGCACACATACCACGTAATTTATATAAAATACTTCCTATCTATGTGTAAGATAAAACTAACTATGCACTCACCTGCAATGGTGGTGACTCGGTACTCGGACAACACTTCGTTTACTTTAAAACGAATTTCCGTCGACAAAACCTAGTATCATTTCCACTAGAGTTTGGTCTAATGTTCAACGAGACTAATTAATAGTCTAACTATTATTACTATTATATAAGCGTTAAACAATACTCTTCACCCACTATGTACAGACAGGGCCAGATATGAAACACCCGAGGGTAGGATCATTTTGGCATATAGCACTTCTGAAATCCAACAACCCAAGCTGCCCTTCAAACCAGATTCCCCATACCGCGAGTGGTTAATAAGATATTATAACGACACTTATATAACCCGTAATAATAGCTCAATTACTTATTATAAGGTCCTAATAACGTTACTATATTTAAATAAAAGCTATATTAAAAATTAGGTAGGCGTATCTTACCTACGAGGGGGTTTGGCTAGAAGCCGCGCTCTGCAGGGGCAGAACTTCCGAGCCGAAAGCACTTCTTGTTGGAGCTGTCGAGCGCTCTGGGGCTTTCTTCTAACGCTAGGGGAGCTTTGGGAGGTTTAGAGAGAGAGTTGCGAGAGAAGGGTGGAGGTGTGAAGAAATGAGGGTGGAAGGGGTTGTATTTATACGGTGAAATATGTGTAACATCCCAAAAATCAAGTCCAAAAATTTCATTTTTCATTAATTAGCTTATAAAACATTCATTAGAAAATATTGAAATAACACGTTACTTCATAAAACCAAGTATCATGTTTGAAACCCATGACATGAACAAATATCATATCAGAGTACAATCCCAGAAAACACCGTGCGGAAAATCAGATGTGTGTGATGTCATGCTACGCCGCCGGCTCCTTCCCCTTAGATGAAGAGGTACCTGAAACCAAAAACTGAAACCATAAGCACAAAGCTTAGTGAGTTCCCCCCATCATACCACATACCATACAATACCATCGTTATCTTTCAACCGGTAATCATCATCAGTATCTTTTAACCGGTAATCGCCATCGGTATCTTTCAACAGGTAATCATCATCGGTATCTTTCAACCGATAAATGAGGACTCTTCCACCCCTTACCACTAGCATACAATAACAGAATATAAGCACACAGTCAAGCATATCCGAGTACTGACCTACCCCTTGGTCCTAAGGACCACCATCAGGGAAAATATCCCTATTATGTACGTAACATATCATACAGATATAACTCATAACCAAAAACATATCGGACCAAGATAATTATCACAAAGACAATCATCTTCTAAATACTCCTCATTGGTGGGCCGGCATTGTGGCCTTAGTCCTACCCCTACTGGAAGGTAACTCACCTCGAAAAGTAGCTGTTGAAAGTCTGCTTGCTAGATGTCTGACTGCCGCGCCGCTAATCCTCCGGTTATAAATCCATAAACATAGATTAGACACTCAAAAATACCCTTAGGTCAAATGACTGACCTACCCTTGGTCCAAGGTCAACTCCTTGGTCAAAGTCAACATCTAGTTAACTGGACTCGCCGAGTCATGACAGAGACTCGCCGAGTCCCTCTCCTACTATCCCAGTACTAACTCATCAAGTCCCTCTTCCCACTCACTGAGTCGTCCATAACTCACTACTTGGGACGATTAGACTGACTCGCGATCCGAATCACCGAGTCCGAGAACAACTCGCCGAGTCCCATGAGCAGATCTCCTATTCGCTTTGAAATCCTCACCAGAGCATCCATCTTGAGGATTTGGGTTTCTGGGACTATTGCTGCTCGATAAATTGCTAATTCTGCATGCATCTACGAAGGGTTGGACCTTCTACACTTAAACCCCTCATAACTTAGTAACAGTTCATATGACTCGCCGAGTTGAAGAACAACTCGTCAAGTTCCAGGCAATCTTCATAGGACTTGCCAAGTTGTTCATCCAACTCGTCGAGTCAAAGACCATCTTCATAGAACTCGCCGAGTCCCTTCAACCCTCCTCCCATACAGACCAAATTTGAGACATGCAATGGTTCCAAACCATAGATCTAAGCTCCTAGGGCATGCTTATCACGTAAAGTTGCAAACTTTACATGCATACATGGCCCTATGAGCTCCAAAAGGGAATTCCAAGCTCTTTATGAGGTCATACACTCAATAGGGACCTCAATCACTTCAACCACAGAGACTTTACACTTCTAAAATGTCCATAAGGTCCAGATCTGAAGTCCTTTCAGAACATAGAGCATAAACACATGGAGTTTGAGGTTTTAGGGCTTGAAAACCACAAATTAGGGACAAAAGGGAATCTAATGAACTAGTGATGAAGGTAGGAACTTTTCTACCTGATTGGAAGCTTCTCACAGTGTAGATTTCGGATCTACTTCCCCTACTTGCACTCTTCAACCTTCTCCTTCTTCTTTGTAGCTCCAAACTTCCTTCACCAAGCCAAAAATCACACACAAGAACAATATGGGGGCTAAGGTTTCGCTCTACAGCTCTCTGGAAGTGTTAGGGACAAGGGAGGCCGAGTTAGAGTTTTTAAATATTATGCAAACACCCGGTTTAGGGTTTTTGTCTAGACAGCGGCTACTCGCCGAGTCCGGGACCCGACTCGGCGAGTCCACGACTTAAGCCCCGTGTCCCTTCTCGCTTCTACTTGGCGAGTCGATTCATTGACTCGCCGAGTCTGAGGCCAAAATTGTAAAACCTTTAAGGAGTTAACTAAAAAATGCATACCAAGAACCAGGTGCTACAAATCTCCCCCACTTGTTTTAGACTTCGTCCTCGAAGTCTGCTGCTCGATCCTGAAACAGCTCTGGGTAATGCTCCATCATCTCATCCATCGGCTCCCATGTGCATTCCGACCCCTTCCGGTGCTGCCATTGCAGCTTCACGAGTTCCACTTTCATGTTCCTCAGATCCATCGACTTCCGGTCGAGGATCGCTACAGGCCGCTCGATGTAATTCATGCTGCCATCAACCTAAATATCTTCCAAAGGTACCACTACTAAGTCGTCCACCAGGCACTTCCGCAGCTGAGAGACGTGGAAAGTGCTGTGGATCAGACTGAGCTCGGCTGGCAGATCTAACCGGTACGCCACCTTGCCCATCCGGGCTACAACCCTGAACAGTCCAATATACTTGGGTCCCAACCTGCCCCGTTTCCTGAATCGGATGACGCCCTTCCAAGGAGACACTTTCAGCAGAACCATATCCCTAACCTGGAACTCCAGGTCCGATTGACGCTTATCGGCATAACTTTTCTGCCGACTCTGAGCAGTTTGAAGCCGGCTCCGGACCTGCTGAATCTTCTCTATCGTCTTGAGCACTACTTCGGTGCTCCCCATGACCCTCTTGCCAACCTCGCCCCAGCATATCGGGGTCCTGCACCTCCTCCCATACAGCATCTCGAAGGGGGGACGATTGATACTCGCATGGTAGCTATTATTATACGAGAACTCCGCCAACAGAAGGTAGGTATCCCAGCTACCTCCAAAGTCTAAAACACATGCCCGCAGCATATCCTCCAGAGTCTGGATGGTCTGCTCGCTCTGACCGTCCGTCTGCGGGTGAAAAGCGGTGGTAAAATGCAGACGAGTACCCAACTCATCATGAAACTTCTTCCAAAACCTGAAAGTAAACCGCACATCTCTGTCTGAAATCACTGAAACTGGCACTCCGTGCCGCGCCACCACCTCCCTGATATAGATATCGGCCAATTTCTTGGCCGAGATGCTCTCCTAAATCGGAATAAAGTGGGCGCTCTTGGTCAATCGATCGACAATGAACCAGATCGAATCCACTCCCCGCGCGGTCCTAGGAAGCTTGGTGATAAAATCCATCATGATGTCTTCCCATTTCCACAGCGGAATATCCAACGGTTGCATCTTGTCGTGTGGTCTTTAATTCTCGGCCTTGAACTTCCTGCAGGTCAAGCACCGCTACACGTACCATGCCACATCCCGCTTCATGCAGGGCCACCAATAGTCCAGACGAAGATCCCTATATATCTTCGTCGCCCCGGGATGAATGGAGAACCGGGATTTGTGTGCCTCCTCCATCAGGACTTGGCGCACGCCTCCATGATAAGGGACCCATACCCTACGGTGAAGGTTCAATAACCCTCGGCTGTCATAGTCGAAGGAGGAAATCTACCCCGCGATCTGCTCACTCTTCCGATGTTCCTCCTTCATAGCCTCCTCCTGAGCCTCCCGGATTCGCTCTAGAAGCGGAGTCACCACTGTCATCCTCAGACAAATATTCCTGATCGGCGTCGCCTTGCGGCTAAGCGCATTGGCCATGACATTGGCCTTCCCCAGATGGTAGAGGATCTCATAATCATAGTCCTTTACCACATCAAGCCACCAACACTATCTCATATTCAAATTTGGCTGATCCATGAGATACCTCAAACTCTTGTGGTCCGTGTAAATCGTACAACGAACCCCATAGAGGTAATGACGTGAAATCTTGAGGGCGAATACAACAGCCCCAACTTCAAATCATGCATCGGGTAATTCGCCTCGTGAGGCTTCAGCTGCCTCGACACATAGGCGATGACATACCCTCTCTGCACCAATAACACGCCCAAACCTACGATGGATGCATCGCAGTACACAACAAATCCTCCATGCCCTATGGCAGGGCTAAGACTGGCGCCTCGCACAATCTATGTCCCAGTGCCTCGAACGCGGCCTACTGCTCAGGCCCCCAACGATACACCACTGACTTCTTAGTCAGTCGGGTGAGCAGAACTGCTATCTTGGAGAAGTCCTAAATGAATCTCCGATAGCAGCTTGCCAATCCCAGAAAGTTCTGAATCTCAGATGGAGACCTCGGAACCTCGCAACTAATCACGACCTCCACTTTGGCCGGATCTACCGCAATCCTGTTCTAGTTGACAAGGTGCCCAAGAAACTACACCTCGCACAACCAAAACTCACATTTAGAGAACTTAGCATACAAGTTCTCCCTCCTCAAAGTCTCCAGGACCTCCCGCAGATGCTCGTCATGCTGCTCTCGCGTCTTGGAGTAAACCAAAATATCGTCGATAAACACTATCACAAACCGGTCTAACATCGGTCTACATACGCGATTCATGAGGTCCATGAACGCGGCTGGAGCATTGGTGAGCCCGAAAGGAATCACCATAAACTCATAGTGGCCATAACGCGTCCGAAACGCAGTCTTCTACAAATCCTCCTCTCTGACCCTCATCTGGTGATACCCTGAACGCAAATCAATCTTGGAGAACCAAGATGCTCCCTGTAGCTGGTCAAAGAGGTCATCAATCCTCGGGAGTAGGTAATGGTTTTTCACCATTACCTTATTCAGCTCCCGATAATCTATAAACATCCGATGCGACCCGTCCTTCTTCTTCACAAACAGAATCGGGGCTCCCCACGGTGAACTGCTCGGTCGAATGAAACCCTTGTCTAACAGCTCCTGTAGCTGTGTAGACAACTCTTGCATCTCAGGAGGAGCCAACCGATATAGTGCCCTGGCTATCAGAGCCGCACCAGGGACCAACTCAATCCTGAACTCCACCTATCGCTCCAGAGGTATTCCAGGCAACACCTCGGGGAATACATCCGCGAACTCTCGTACCACGGGCACATCACCCACCGTCGCTCTACCCGCCTCTCGGGTGTCCGTAACATAGGCGACATAACCTGCGCAACCCTGCTGGAGGTAGCGCCTAGCCCTCGCTGCCGAACATAAAGCTGGTCCTCGCTATGGCCCTTCGCCGTGAACCACCAGCTCTCCCCCACTTGGGGTCCTAATCCGTACTGACTGTTGTGCGCAGTCGATCACTGCCCCATTGGGGCTCATCCAATCCATGCCAATAATAACCTTGTTCCCCCGCAAAGGTATGCGAACCAATTCCACCAGGTAACGTTCCTCGAACAGCCTTAAAACACAATCCCGGTAGACCTCTGATGCTCGTACCGACCGGTCGTCTGCAATCTCGACCTCTAAAGGGAAATCCAACATGCTCGAAGACTCTGGAAACTTCTTGTTGAGCGCAAGAGAGACAAATGATCGGGTGGAACCCGAATCAAACAACACCTGAACAGGGATGCCGTTCACATGGAACGATCCTAAGCAAAGCACATAATATATCAAAACCACAACGACATAACATAAAAGCATAAAAATAAGAAATCATACCCGTCACCACATCGGGTGCAGCTGGTGCCTCCTCGACAGTCAGCTGAAATACTCGGCTCCGGACCACTGGAGCCTCCACCTTGACCTTCTGGCCATCCATAACTCGTGCTGTCGCTGAAGTTGGCGCCACTGCCGACGCCGCTACTGCAGTCAATATAGGGCAATTGGCCTATTTATGGTCCTTCTGATTGCAATGAAAGCAAATCAGGTCAGATATCTGAATCGCAGGGGCGGGGGCAGTACAATCCCTGCCAAAATGCCCCACCTTGCCACACTTATAGCAGCCCGAAGCCGGCCTGGTGTGACAAGCTCCCTCATGTAACTGACCGCATTTCCCACAGTGGTCCCGTCCTGCCTGGCCTTTCGGCCTACCATCAGATCCCTTGGGCTTCTTCCCCGAAGCCCCAGTCGTCAGCCCCTCCACTGCCTTCCTCTTCTGGACGTGCTCCAGATCAACCTCCTTCTCCCTAGCCTTGGCAATCATGGAATCCAAGGTAAGGCAAGCTGAAAAACTAACATGCTCCCGAATGTCAGCCCGAAACATGTCATGGTAGCGGGTCCTCCTCATATCCTCATCTCCCACATACTGGGGCACCAATAATGCCCTCTCCCGGAACTTGGCGGTGATCTCCTCCACAGTCTCCATAGTCTGCCTCATATCCAAGAACTCCCTGGCCAGCCGCTGAAGCTCCACAGCTGGCGCAAACTCCGCGCTGAATCTGGTAACAAAGTCTGACCATGTCATAGCCTCAACAGCCGAGGCTCCCAGTGAATCACCAACAGACTCCCACCAATCTCTTGCCCTGTCTCGCAAGCATCCTGCTGCATATCTCACCTTCGACCCCTCCGGGTAGAAGCTCGTCAGCTGCGCGGACTCAATGTCTGCGATCCATCTCCTAGCGGCAATGGGGTCTTTCACCCCATGGAAATCTGATGCACCACTCCCTCGAAAGTCCTTAAAGGACAGTGTGTGCGTACCCACATGGCTAGACGCCATATCACTGCTGAATGCTCGGAGGCGATCCTCCATCAGCTCAACAATCCCTTCCTTGATCGACTCGAAAATGATAGAGGTCGAGTCAAGGATGCCTCTCATGATCTCAAATGCGATGAACTTGCACAGCCCGTCATCAAACTGCTCGGATCCCGCACCCGAGCCTGATCCCGATCCTGATCCGAAACTTCCTGCTCCATGCCGTGTGGTTACCATGCTGAAAATACACGCATAATGTCAGGATCATATATATTCGAGATATCTAACACACTCTCCAAGGTTCCTGTTTCATTTTGGCCCTCCTTGATTCGAGTACGGGTCCTCTTCTTTCAGTAGTACAGGCCCATACTACCTTCCACATCTACCTATACTTTCCTCAAGGATTGCTTCGACTTCACCAAATCCCCTTTACCGATACCCTTTCCACTAACCTCATCCTAGGCTTCCTTAGGGCACTCTCCGACCTACCCTCCACCATTAGCTGCACTAGGAGTCCCTACTACTTCCCCCTAACTAACTTGCATATATTGTTACATATCCATTCCTTAGTTAGCTGAAAATGGCCGGGACTCCCATAGCACAAAGCACGCAGCATTCGTGCATTAGGTAACCAAATCAGGCATAACCTATACATGCCATCCTACTGCTGACTAAACAGTCCTAGCATACAGCTCATACAACAGACATATAAGGCATCCTCCTAGATCCTTAGCCCTAACTAGCATGCAATTATCTGAATCATAGATCAGGCACACAAGGCATCTTCCTAGATCCTTAGTCCTATTCTAGAATGCAATTTTGAATCAAAGCCATATAACATAACACAACATGTATGGGTATCTTGGGGAAAAATTACTTGAGCCCGACTGGTCGCATGCATCACACACCTTGTCTTTCATAAAATCCTTCCATTTAGATTTTTAGAAATCCATTTTATTGAAAAAATCTCTTAGCCCCTCAGTTTGAGTCCAGACACCCCCGACGGTGTACATGTCCGAATCCCTCAAACCAGGGCTCTGATACCAACTTGCACCATCCCAAAATTAAAAAATTTCCTTTTTCATTAATTAGCTCAGAAAACATTCATTAGAAAATATTGTAATAACAAGTTACTTCATAAAACCAAGTATCATGTTTGAAACCAACGACATGAACAAATATCATATCAGAGTACAATCCCAGAAAACACCGTGCGGAAAATCAGATGTGTGTGTGATGTCATGCTATGTCGCCGGCTTGTTCCCCTTAGACAAAGAGGTACCTGAAACCAAAAACTGAAACCATAAGCACAAAGCTTAGTGAGTTCCCCCCATCATACCACATACCATACAATACCATCGATATCTTTCAACCGGTAATCATCATCGGTATCTTTCAACTGGTAATCGCCATCGGTATCCTTCAACCGGTAATCGTCATCGGTATCTTTCAACCGGTAACTGGGGCCTATTCCACCCCTTACCACTAGCATATAATAACATAATATAAGCACACAGTCAAGCATATCCGGGTACTGACCTACCCCTTGGTCCTAAGGACCACTATCAGGGAAACTATCCCTATCATGCACGTAACATATCATGCATATATAACTCATAACCAAACACATACCAGACCAAGATAATTATCACAAAGACAATCATCTTCTAAATACTCCTCATTGGTGGGTCGACATTGTCGCCTTAGACCCACCCCTTCTCGCTTCTACTCGGCAAGTCGGTCCATTGACTCGCCAAGTTCGAGGAAAAAATTGTAAAACCTTTAAGGAGTTAAATAAAGAATCCGTACCAAGAACCAGGTGCTACAATATGGCTGAAATTAGTGCCACATGTCACCATCTAGTGGCAAGCCTTAGGGAGAAAGCAATGGCGAAGATTGTGCCACGTCACCCCTTTTGCAGCAGCACCCTGCTAACTTCTAAACCCCGTAAATTTCGCATATGAGCTCCATTTACGACGTTCTTCATATCCAGACGTAGGTAAAAATAAGATCTACAACTTTCATTTTGACTTCATTGGCTAATTCTCGACCGACCTTAACTTTAATAGTACGAGGAGATTATAATGTTAAATGTCCGCTTAAAATTCATAACTTCTACACACGAACTCCGTTTTCGTCTATATTTTTACCGTTGAGTTCTTATTAATGAGATATTGAATTCTGCTTTAGGTCGCGTAGGCCAAAAACCGCTCGCTCTAAAATTCGAGTTTCGGGTCGTGCACTGCTATGAAAAATCTTAGAAAATTCATAACTTCCTCATACGAAGTCAGATTTGGGCATTCTTTTTTTGCTTGTTCTCGGTTTAATGTATACTACAACTTTTGCTTAGATTTTCTAAGGCTAAAAATTCCTCCATCTTAAATTCACTATTTATGTCTCCCGGTGTCATGCCGGTTTTGCCGAAAAACTTCAACGTGCCATAACTTCTTCGTTATAACTCGGATTTCGGCGTTCTTTATATGTACGGAACCCTTGTAACATATACTACAATTTGGTTAAGATTAATCCTTCTAAATAAGATTCCATCAAAACTCATTTTTGATGCTTATTGTCTCTAAATTGACTAGCCCAAATATGCGGGCGTTACACTATAGCTTCGTCTTCGGTGTACCCATTATAAGTGGCATCCATTTTCAACCTCGAAACCCAATAATCGGATTTCTGACGACCCATGAAGATTCAAACCGGATAATCGTCGGAAAACCGGTTTTCCAAACGGTTCACGAGCATTGTCGCCTCCATTTACAAGTTTCTCTAGGTTTAATCTTAAAAAAACCGTTGGTGAAGAACCTCAACCGCCATCATCTCCGGTTAATTGTTATTTATCACTAAGATTGGGTGTTGTTTCCAGTAGCTAAGGATGTGGAAAAGGTTTGACTTTGGTCAATGACGTTGAATCGGGTCAGAGAAAGGAGTTCTCTTTCTTCCTGTTGAATTTAGAGGGTGAAGATGTTGAGAACTCAGTTTCTGTTGCATTGTTTCCTTGATATTTCTGACGAGTTGTGGTGATGGGCTTTTGGTGGTGGTAGGTTTGGCTGGAAGATGGTGCTGGGTGGTCATAGCAACAATGACGGTGGTTGTGGCTGATTATCGGAATAGCAGATGGGAAAGAGGAGGCTTTTGGTCAAATATGGTGGCTAATGGTGGTGATTCACGGTGGTCCAAGGCTACCGGTGGTGGGTCTATGGCGGGGTAATGGTGGTGCGGGAATGATGATGCACTGGTGGTGTTAATTATGAGAATGCATGCTTTCTTTTATAACCACTAACCCTAAACATGGAGGTGAAGGTGGTGAATGGGTTTAGAAAGAAACAAGAAATTTGGCAGGTTTCTTTATTTACTCATTGACTTTGAAAGAGAGAGAGAGAGAGAGAGAGAGAGAGAGAGAGAGCGAACTCTTTTATTTTTTAATTATTAAAATAAATAAATAGGTATTAATTTTTTTAAATAAATGGGGATATATTTTTTTTAGGTGCAAAAATGGTCCCCTTAGAAGTGAAAAGTCAAATATACCTTCATGTGGGAGGCACATGAGGGGGTTAATAACATCAACTTAACGGAAGTTAAATCCGGGGACCATTTCGACATACAAACCACTTCAAAAGGACAATGAATCCAAAAAACTCGGGGTTTGGACTAAAACCCTAAAAATTTGCATACCACAGGGACCATTTTTGCAATTTTGTCAAATATACATAAGAAAGAAAAAACCGAGCAACAAAACAGGTAAAGATAGGTCCTTGATACCAGATTAAAACAAAACAGCTCTAATATATAAATGAAATGAAAATTCTCCCCCTGTTGATTATCTGAACTACAGATTAAAAAGACCAGGCTTTGAGAGGATCTGAAGCCATGTGCTTCATCCAACGAAACAACTGCAGTTGGATCTCATCCGCTAATTTCATGGAATTAATTAATAGTTAGAATCATAGACATGAGATTTCCTCATTAAATTATTAACTTTTTTATAAATTTCACTTGATTCTCATCATCTTTTCAAATAATTAAAGCATTATTTATTCAGAGGGGACCAAGATACAAGATTCTTTCCAAGGAAGACACAATACCCGGATGTGGATCTTCTAGAGGAGGGGCATCCTGCCTAGTCAGGAGAAGCATACAACTATAATCCATTATCAAGAGTGTCACACACATATCTAAGGATCCGCTTGAGAGCTGAAAAATGAGGTTCGCAGGGATCATGCATATATAGGCATACCTGTTGAACTGCATAAGAGATATCCGGCCAAGTTAAAGTTAAGTATTAAAAGGCACCTGCAAGACTGCAATATAATGTCGGATCAACAACAACAGGAGGGCCCAAGCCATCAAATTTGGCAGACGTGTCGGCTGGAGTTCGAACGGGTTTGCAGTTAGATATTTTAGCACTGTCTAGAATCTAGGTTGCATATTTCTGTTGAGAGAAAAATATGCCATGGTGGTCTTGAATGACCGCTATAGCAAGAAAATAATTGAGAGCACCCAAATCATTCATAGAGAACTCGACATGTAAGGAGGTGATAATCTGCTATAAAAGATCTGTGGATGAAGCAGTCAACACAATGTCATCAACATAAAGTAAAAGGTAGGCAATGCGACCCCCTTTTTGTAGATTAATAAAGAAGTATCAGATTTGTTGTTGGTGAAGCCAAATTGAGTAATCTATTGAGAAAATCTATGGTACCATGCATGTGGAGCTTGCTTGAGGCCATAAAGAGACCGTTCTAATAGACAAACATGATCTAGTGCAAAGGGGTCTCGGAAACCCGATGGCTGATGCATATAAACTATTTCTTGTAGATGGTCGTGAAGAAAGGTGTTCTTCACATCCAACTGATGAACAGGCCCGTGCTAAGAGATTGCAATGCTATGAACGGTCCGAATAGTTGCAGGTTTAAAAACTGGACTAGAAGTTTCATCACAATCAATGTCGGGATGCTGACTGCGTCTATTGGTGACCAAACGTGCCTTGTATCGAACTAGCGACCCATCTGCATTGAGTTTCTTTTTAAACAACCAAATAGAATTAACCACATTAGCATTTTGGGGCCGAGGTACAAGTACCCAAGTTCCATTACAAATAAGTGCATCATATTCATCTTTCATGGCATTGAGCTAGTTAGGATCTTAAAGGCTTGGGAATAGTTTCTAGGAAGAGGAGAAAAATTAGAAACTATGTCAGTATGAAGATTGAGAAGGTCAATGGGTTTATGAATACCTTGCCTAGCATGAGTGGTCATAGGATGTGTGCTAGTAGAAACTGACAACGATGACCGGTTGGTATTTGAAGAGAATGATGGAGCGGTGGAAGTGGCAGCAATTGCAGAGGAGGGGGCTTTCGCAGGTGTATCATTGACAGAATGATCATGGTCAACGATATTGGATGTGTTGTTGGTAAAGTTGCCACCATCAGGAGTCGGAGATGTGGTAGTGAGTGGAGTAGGGTGGAAATTGATGGTTGGATTATTGAAGCGATTGCGACATTCAGATATATTGAGAAAATCATAGGTGGGAAGATGATCCGGGGTCATTGAGCCGAAAGGAAAAATAGTTTTAGCAAAGGTGACGTGTCTTGAGATAATTATTTGTTTAGAATGAAGATTGAGGCAACGTAATTCTTTGTGATTGGAGGGATAGCCAAGAAAGATACATGGGACCAATCGATGTTCGAGTTTATTGGTGTTATGAAGGTGAGGGTAGCATTGGCATCCGAATACCCTAAGATGAGAGTACGGAGGGTGTTTGTGAAAGAGTTTGTGAAAAGGAGTATCATTTTGGAGATAAGTAGAAGGAAGGATATTTAAGAGGCGAGCAGACATTTGGAGAGCTTCCACCCAATAGGCGGGGGAAGATGAGCTTCAAAAAGAAGGGTACCAATCATGTTGTTTAAAGTTCGAAGCATACACTCGGATTTCCCATTTTGTTGAGAAGTGTATAAACATGAGAAACGAATATGTATGACATTGGTGTCACAAATTTGGTGGAAGAGTGAGTTGTCATATTCTTTTCCGTTGTCACATTGGAATGTTTGAATGTCAGCGTGAAACTGATTTTTAACATAAGCACGAAAATGAAGGAATTGCGAGAAATTAAATGTTTAAGAACTGATTGACAGGGATGACCGAGCCTTTGATGCCACAACGATGAGTTAGCAGTGAGAAAGATTTGGGGACTCGATTGGTTAACTGGATAAAGATCCCCGATGCTATCACATTGAAGGAGGGTGTGTTTGCTAAGAAAATCCTTAACAGAAAAACCAAACTCATCAAATTTGATAGAACATTTATTATCACAAGTAAATTGTCGAACATAAAGAAGAATTTTAATAATTTGGGGAGTGATAAGGACATTTTTAAGGATAAGAGTGCGAAAAGGATTTAGACCAAGGGTAGATTGAGCTATTTTGGTGACTGGGATACGAGAGCCATTTCCAACTAACACAGATATATTTGAATTAGTGCACTTATTTTTAATGGATGTGAGAGTACATGAATCGGCATGAAGATGAGTAGTTGCCCAAGTGTCCATATACCAATCTGCATTGTCCGAGTCTTGAAAAGTCATGGAACTAAACGCTTGCGGTAAGTTGGTCGGTTGATCCATGTTGGGTGGGTATTGAAACCATTGCCAATTGTTCGGATGAATAGTGGGCTAAGGAGCCATAAAATAGAACGCTTATGGATGGGTTGCACTCGAATTGGACCAAAGCTAATTATTAACATTTAGGCTTTGCTGGGGAGTGGGCCAGGCATGCGATTGACTTGAGGGAGAAGGCAACAACCCATGTTGCTGCTGCTGTGGAAAGAAAGGAGCTGTCAATGAGTAATACCCACCCAAGAATTCTGACCGCATGTGTATCCACCACCACCAGACCTACCTTGTGGGCCGCCGCCTCTGCCACCACATCCACGGTGGTTCCGACCACCACCATGATTACCGGAGGTATTAAAACGTTGGTTTTGTTGTCGATTTTGATGCTCAGAATTTAAAAACAGTGGGAGAGGAGGCGTTATCCCGATGTGTGGCTTGCAAAAGACGGGTGTGATCCTTGAACAGTGAGTGTTCTTCGAGAGTAAGCATGGAGCACATTTCGAGAAACATTGGAAGCGGCTTTTGTTGGTGAATGGTTGTGATAACGTGAGCATATTTTGGGGACAGACTGTTGATTGTGTAAATAACAAGGTTGCGTTCGAGCACTAGGGAGCCAATATTGGTAAGCAAATCAGAGATAGAGTTGATCCGGGTGCATTATTCCATGATTATGGAATCTCCAATGGTGATATTTCGAAGCTCATCATCAAGCTCCATGGTTTTTGATTCCTTGTTTTCATGAAACAAGTTTTCGACAGCCTTCCAAACCTCGGCAGCAATGGCATTGATGGATATGATAGATTGAAGAACACTTTGAGTTAAGGTCCCCTAGAGCTATTGTTTGATGATGTTGTCGACCGTCTCCCATTCCAGATCATCTTTGTTCTTAGGAGAGCCATCAAGGTGATCATAGACATTGTAGTTCAAACGATCTAGATCAAGAAGATGAGGAACATACAATTTTATGTTGGTTATGTTGTATATTTTATCAGTAGGATGAGGTTGAGGGCTGGAAGATCCTTCAGGCATGGTAAGAGACATAAAGAATAGAGACGAGACGAAGAAGATAGAGCAGTGGAAGCTTAGAAGAAGAAAATACGAGGAGATCATCGACAGACCTTAGGAATCGGCTAGGGTTGAGAAAATAAGGCCTGATACCACATTACCATGTTAATGCGAATAATTTCCCATGTCATAGCATTGTGCCTGTCACGATTAATAATTACTACAAATAATACAAATGGGCTACATACAATATTGGCCTGCGTAACTAAATACCAAAGGAGAATACAAGCTAAATATAATACATATATACGTCTAACATATACAATATAAGTTTTCTTCAAGGGCATAAAGAAAAGGAAATATGATTTACTAAAGGGAAATGTGGTCATTTACTCTCGTTAATAAAAATACGACACTTATTCTTGACACATCATTTATCCATGCGACATTTAATAAGGAAAAACAATAAAAAACACGCCCTCGCTTCATTTAGGATAAGTTAATATGATCATGTTTGCAAAGAACTAGAAACAAGTAGGCAATCTAGAACTAAAATTCCGGGAAAAAAAATCCAAACTTAAATTCATAGCAGATCTGCCACATCATGAATGCTAACCCAATTCTCAAGATTGAAAAGTCAATCATATCATGGATTTGCTTGAACATTTGCATTCTCTATGTCAAAATGAACCATTGAGAAAACGGAAAACCATCTATAGAACAAAAGAAGGTGAAAAAAAGCAGTGTAAATGGCAGATTCAAGTGTTCTACATGTAGAAACAATCATTTTCCAAATAACATTTGGCATAAACAAGACTGTAACAAGATAGAGTTACAAACAGGTAAATTCATATAAACTATAGGGATAATCATGCTTATTTAGAGTTTACAAAATTGAAAAATTCATAATGTCACAAAAACGAAAAGCTAGAATTTATCCCAAAAATTAAGTCATGTACTTTAGGGTGTATATAACTTACGTCTTAGATATAAATCATCACAAACCTACTAAAGTAAGTCAACTAATTTGGTGTTTAAATAAAATTTAACGATGGGAATTACGTTAACTTACTTGAAACTAGAGACCGGAAGACAAGATATTCAGAGTTCAGAGAGAAAGATATAGGCGAGACAGAGACGTGAGAGAACGAACAAACTCACCGAGTATGGAGTGTGGAGTCTATGGGCTTTGTATAACTTCCTGGAATTGTGGTCAATTGGTCGTATAAAAACGGCTTTTTGAGTTATTGTTGATGGGCCTATGGACTCTCAACTAAATACTGGATCGTCATTTGGATCCGCCTCATGTTATTGATATATTTTGGCAGAGGAAGAAAAATTAGGTAAGAAGAAAGACACAAGGCTTGGCTTTGTTTTCTTGATGGATTTAAGTGATCAAGATTTTTATCATTATTATTATTGATGAAATTTAATTTTATTATATTTGGATCAAAACAGGGTTGGCCCAAACAGTGGAAAACCTGACCTAGGCCCATATTTCTAAAACAACCAAAAATTTTAGCTATGTAGTGGTCATTTTATAAATAATAAAAGAATAAATTATTGAAATTGTCCATTTGGTTTGTCAAAATTGTGTTTTTAGTCCATGTCTTATTTTATGCATTCAGACCGTTCCTAAGTTTTGATTTTGTTATAGTGTAGGTCGTTACTAGATAAAAAATATAGGCCCCGTTTGATAGTTGCTGACTGAGAAAGTGCTGACTGGGAAATATGAGTAAGAAATTTTCATTGAGTAAGAAAACATGTTGACACATCTGACTAAATGTGTTGATCAATGCAAAATGACTATTTTACCCTGATGCTCTCTAGTTTATAATAATAATAATAATAATAATAATAATAATAATAATAATAATAATAATAATAATAATATTGATATTAATCAGTGATATACATTATAATAAACGTTTGAACAAATAAAACAAAAAAAACTTCTTGCATAGTGGTAATGATATGCCTTGTGAGTATGAGCTCATGGGTTCGATTCCTATTACCCCCTTTTCTTTTGCTAGGTGCCGAACTTTTAAGGGTAGCATTAGAAAACCCTTCTTTCTTTCCCAGTCGGCCATCAGCCAACTTCTTTCTCAATCTGACCGAGTCAGCCAAAAATATCACTCGGTCAAATGCATATCAAACAAGGTCGTACTTCTAGTTTTCTACCCATAATAGCAACATTCTTATATTTATTCACCGGTAATAGCAATGCAATTTATATATTTTTACCAATAACATGCATATTCCGCATACTCCACCTCCATCACTGATTCAACCACTGATCACCACCCAACGTTAAAATTAAATATACCTAACACTTGCAATAAATTAAAATGACAACAAATATATCAAAATATGAAATTAACACAAATCTGAAAAATCACTTGATTCTTCAACCACCCATCCTCGTCTACATTAGAATTAACCCATATCTAGAAGAAAAACTTCATTTTTTTATGACCTCATGTTTTCCCAAATTACAATGTTGTCAAATTGATGGATTTACATACTTATTGAACAAAAAAATGAAAATCAATAGAAAATATAACATCCATTTTGTGAACTTGTAACAGTAAACCCAATCAGGGTGTAGATAAACTTTCAAAACAGTTTGTTGAATAATAATAACTCTTGTATCTATTAGTAGAATAGTACCATGAAAGGTCGTATTGTCTTGGAAGGAATTTTTGACTTAGTACTATTAAGTTGTTAGCCTATAGAAGATGTTTATCATTATAAAAGTATAACCTAATGAGGTTTAAATGAATATTTTTATTGATCTTGTAAAACAGCCACAACAATATAGAATGTATGAGCAAAGGAATCCGCTAAGACAGAGTCCATATTAGAAAGTTATACACATTTGAAATTGAGGATTGAACTAAACTTGAACTAATGGGAGCAAATACCTAAAAGAAATGTTTAGGGCTTTAGGAAAAACACGAACGGTGTTTGGAAGCACGACCATGCTTTGGTGTCGAGATGCTAAAAAGAGAGTAGAAATGGGTTTTTAAGGAAGTACATTGCTTCTTAGCATGGTTGGCCAAAATACGACTGTGTTTTGGAAGACATCGCTTGTGCTTTGGGTTTGAACCCTCTACAACATTTATAATTATAAGGGGTAAGGGTAGGTTTGGTAGGCCCATTTATGTTTATTATTTCTAAAAATAAAAAAATAAGTAAAAGAAATTATAAAATAAATACCATAAGAATGAAAAGTTATTTCACATGACCAAGACCAAAGTTGCTAATTTCTCTACACCACCTGACCAAACACAAGGTCGGAACAAAGTTGTCTATTTCTCCGTACCCAGGGGCCATTTATGTAAGAGTTCTCTAAATTTTAGTTCGATACATAAGTTCTCACATTTTAACCGGGTAAAGTGTGTGTATGTGCGCACGCGTTAAAGGTTTGAAGGAGTTAGAGAAGAAAAGTGAATGTAACTTTCGAAATGAAGCAAGGATCAATATGAAGTATCAAGTTAGAGGTTCAATTGGTGAAGAAATCAGCTGTAAGTTGGGGAATCGAGCTTCCACTGTTGAGGTAAAATCCATAACCCTAAATATTGGTACG